>NC_071996.2:111014696-111317727 GCF_028885655.2 Pongo abelii | reverse complement strand
ATTTCCCCAGCCTTGGCAATATGGTGAAACCCTGTCTCTATTAAAAATATACAAAAATTAGCCAGGTGTGGTGGCATGTACCTGTATTCTCAGCTGGCTGGGAGGCTAAGGTGAGAGGATTGCTTGAGTCTGGGAGGTCAAGGCTGCAGTGAGTCATGATAACGCCGTTGCACTCCAGTCTGGGTGACAGAGTAAGACCTTGTTTCAAAAAATAAAAATAAATAAAAGGCCATTTCCTAGGATTCTAGGATTCACAGTTTTTATTTTCTGTTTCAATTTAATATACCACTTAAAGAGGGCTGAAGCTGAGTTGGGAGAACAGAGATAGGAAATGTTGCTTAGTGAGTGGGGAAAAAATGTTGGTACCCAGTGCATTTTTTCTTCTTATTCTGCATCTAGAAGGTGAGGGAACCTTGAAGATTCCCTCACCGGTTCCCTCACCGGTCTTCACATTCAGTCCACCCAAGCTGGCACCTGCCACCCTAGCTCATATAGTTAAAAAGAAGTGAGGTTTTAGCCAGGCTTGCTGCTGGTTTGGGCCCAATTAAAGTAGAATTTTTAATTCCTGGGAGCTGTTATTAAAAGCTCACAGGGAGATAAGAAGAGGGGAGGAAAATTCCTAGCTAAAAGCTGGAGAGGTGGTTTTTATTTTACTCAGCAGACTCAGCTGAGCCTTTGGGTCACAGTAGGGATGGGGATAGAGGGACACATAGTTTTAAGTCTTACTGTGGAAAAGATTGAACTATCATCAGTGCTTGATGGAAATGAGATCAGGAGAGGTGGCAGCAGTGTCGCTAACAGCACTGCCTCCCTTATTGCATTATCAGAAGAGAAAGATAACCTGCAAATAGGCATCCATTATCTCTTTCTACAAAGGGATTAGTGTGGGTTGCAAGAAATTAATGGCTTTTGAGTTACCACAGAAATACTAATGAATGTCAGGACCAGAGATGTAAAGCAGGTAAAACTGGCTTTTCTCAGCCTCATTTCTCTCCTTTTCTCTTTTGGTTTGCTATTTTAAGATCTAGACCTGTATTACTCTTTTTTTCTTCAGCCAAAAGCAGAAATCTTTAGCCAAAAGCAGAAATCATACCCTTTGGCAGTATGATTTATTTTTTTTAGGGAATGACTCAATTAGTTTATGACTGTCTCCAATGTGTGTTGGCAAAGAGATTGAGAAACATTTCAGAAATTAAAGTCTCTACCAGGGAGGAGATGATTGACATCCTTCACATGGATATCATTTTCTTTCTTTCTTTCTTTCTTTTTTTTCTTTCTGAGATGGAGTTTCACTCTTGTTACCCAGGCTGGAGTGCAATGGCATGATCTCGGCTCACTGCAACCTCTGCCTCCTGGGTTCAAGTGATTCTCCTGCCTCAGCCTCCCAAGTAGCTGGGATTACAGGCGCATGCCACCACACCCAGCTAATTTTTGTATTTTTAGTAGAGATGGGTTTCGCCATGTTGGCCAGGCTGATCTTGAACTCCTGACCTCAGGTGATCCACCCGCCTCAGCTTCCCAAAGTGCTGGGATTACAGGCGTGAGCCACTGCGCCTGGCTGGATGTCATTTTCATGTCTGATAAGAATGTCAGGAAATCTCTCAAGTGATAGTCCCCTTTTATTAAGTACTAAACTAGTATATATTGCAGCTAATCATTGATTACGGATGGCATGACTTGTAAAACAGAGGGGAAGGGAGAAAAGAAGATAGGAGGGGAATTATACCTACTGTGTGCTGAGCATTGTGCTAGGTACCTTATTTCTAATTCAACAAGTACTTGTTAAGCACCTACTATGTACAAGGCAATGTTCAATGTGCTGTGGTCTAAGAATGAAAAGAGAGATCTTACCCTTGCCCTTAGTGGAACTGACTGTCCAGCAGGAAAGACAGCCTTAAAAAAAATTTAAGACTTATTTTATTTGTTCAGACGTGTAAATAAGCTATTATAATATAGCCTGAACTAAGAGCCCATGATAGAAGAATAATTTAGTAGTGATACCTGATACTGACTCAGGCATGCATGCATGTGTGTAGGTGAGGTTGGGGGAATCAGGACAGACTCTCTTTCTGAAAGAGGGTAAGTGTGCAGTTGCTGATTGAAGCCTTTGGAAGGAGCATTGCAAGCTCAGGGGACAGCATAAGCACAGTCAAGCTCAGAGAGAAAACTGCCATCTAAGCAGAGACCTAAAAAGTGAGCTAGTCGAGTCAAGCTTGGATCTCTGGTTACTAGACAGAAGGCCCATGAACTGGCCTTGAGGGCTGCTGAAGGTTTCTGAGAAATGAAAGTTTGTGAGCAGCACATTTTATGCTCTCTTCTATTTATTGACCCTTCCTCGCTTTACCAACCTGAGGAAAGATAAAAGTATTAGCAAGGAGTTAGGTCCACTGGCAGAAGGCACGTTCTCTCTTGTGTATTTGGTACTGTTAGGTTGGTGCAAAAGTAATTGCGGTTTTTACCATTAAAAGTAATGGACTGTTACCTGGAAAACATGGAACCCTGGCAAAGCGTGATTGGTTCCTAGATTCACAAGGCATAACTAGTGACAGTTGTTCCAGTATTTCTGTTTTCCACACAGACCTCTGCATCTCACATTGATGTTGCACGCTCCATTGATGTTGCACGTTCCATGCCCCATACTTATTCTTGTACATGTGATTCCACCCTAGTTCTAGTTTTTATTTTTATTTTATTTTTAAGACAGAGTCTTGGTGTGTCACTCAGGCTGGAGTACAGTGGCATGATTACGGCTTACTGCAGCCCCAACCTCCAGGCTGAAGTGATCCTCCTACCTCAGCCTCCTGAGTAGCTAGGGCTACAGGCATGTGCCACCATGCCCAGCTAATTTTTTAATTTTTTATGGAGACGGGCTCTCACTATGTTGCCTAGGTTGGTCTTGAACTCCTGGGCTCAAGCAATCCCTCCCACCTTGGTCTCCCAAAATGCTGGGATTAGAAGTGTGTGCCACCACACCCAGCCTCCTAGTTACAGTTTTTAGACTCAAGATTTCCCCGGCTATTTCTTGCCAGTTAGGCACCATCGTGGGATTCTACTACTTTTATTTTGTTTAATTTGAACCAGAAGACTGTCAGTCCCTGATCTGTGTAGTTTCTTGTGCCCTGATCTGTGTGGTTTCTTGTGCCTGCCTTCTTATAACTAATTCTAATCAATACTTTGCCTCTCTTTTTCTTTCTAGAACACAAGCAGACATTCCCAAACATTCTAAAGAAGGGTTACCTGGAGATTAGAAAGGACCATGACAGTTACTGGCAAAGCTGTTATGCAGAACTTTCACCTTACAACTTATACTTCTACAGCCTCGACAGCAGTGGGAATCAAAACCTCTATGCCACGTACCAGCTTTCACACTTCCAGAGCATATCTGTTTTAGGCAACCTGGAGGCCAGGATGGTGGATACTGTTTTGTATGACAACAGTCAGCTACAGCTAAAGGCAGAGTCACCATGGGAGGCTTTGGACTGGGGACAGAAGCTTTGGGAAGTCGTGCATGCTGCTGTGCCTGGTTACATGGGGCGGCAGAACGAGCCGACAATCTCACCAGGGCTTGGCCATCATGATGACTATACACAGAATCATTGTTTCCAGAAGAAAACCAGTGGGCTGCTGCCACCATCCCCTGTCCTGGACAGCTCCAAACAGTACCAAAACATCCTCAAATCAGGGACTCTCTACAGGCTGACTGTCCAAAACAACTGGAAGGCATTTACATTTGTGCTGAGCAGGGCTTACCTTATGGCTTTTCAGCCTGGCAAGCTAGACGAGGATCCACTGTTGAGCTACAACGTGGACGTGTGTCTGGCTGTCCAGATGGACAACCTGGATGGCTGCGACTCTTGCTTTCAAGTCATTTTCCCCCAGGATGTCCTTCGCCTCCGAGCTGAGACCCGACAGAGGGCTCAGGAATGGATGGAGGCTCTGAAGATAGCTGCCAATGTGGCGAGGAGTTCAGAGCAAAACCTGCAAGTCACACTGAGGAACAAACCCAAGGATCAAACGGGTGGGCATGAACTCAGGAAGAACAAACGCCAATCTGTGACTACCAGCTTCCTGAGCATTTTGACGACTTTGTCTTTGGAACGCGGACTCACTGCTCAGAGTTTCAAATGTGCAGGTATGAAGCAGATTTTCAGCCTATAGCTCATTAAAGAGCAATCCTGAACCCCACAATTGGAATTCACTTTAAAAATCCCCTTAATAGGCTAGTCACAGCTGCCTCCTGTTTATAAAAAGCATCTCTCCTCAAGAAGCTTACTGTATTAAAACATCCTATATTAAATTACTGTATTAAAACATAAGGACGACCATCTTTATCCTATGCTGTTGAAGTAAATAGAAGCAGCTATGATATATCCCGTTGAATCAAAATGATTTGGCTAAAGCCTAACCAGACTAGAATTTAGGCTTCCTGAGTCGGCTGTGATTCCATTCCCTCTGCTTTCTTGAATAAAGGCCACTGTGAATATGGATGTCACAAATTGTCTCATAAGAAACATTCAAGTCCAAAGCTGACTACTAAAACTCCTTAGGCAAGGAAAATGGCCACGGTCAGTAACTGTCATTGATCTTGACCTTGTCAAATCCTCTTAAGGTGAAATCTAGAAAATCAGTCTTGACAGAAAATGTGGGGGTGGCTAAAAGCAGAGTAAATGATGATTCAGCAGATGACCACTGAGTCACTATGGGCTTATGCCCATCATGGGTAAGCCCGGGCCTTCTGGAACTGCTGTGTAAGGATGAGATGCAAAGTGGAGTTTGAGGTCAACAATCTTATTTTGTGAAAGCTTATTACTGCATCTTTTCTCTACTCCCCATTCTTTCCACCTTTCCTAAAACAGTAAAATTACCAAAAAAAAAAAAAATTGTGCCAGGTGCAGTGGCTCACACCTGAAATCCCAGCACTTTGGGAGGCCAAGGCAGGTGGATTACTTGAGGTCAGGAGTTCAAGACCAGCCTGGCCAACATAGTGAAACCCCATCTCTACTAAAAGTGCAAAAATTCGTCAGGCTTGGTGGTGGGTGCTTGTAATCCCAGCTACTCGGGAGGCTGAGGCAGGAGAATCACTTGAACCCAGGAGGCAGAGGTTGCAGTGAGCCGAGATTGAGACTGCACCACTGTACTCCAGCCTGGGCAACAAAGCAACACTCCATCTCAAAAAAAAAAAAAAAAAAAAAGGTTTTAAAACCTCACTGAACCCGATCTAGATATCTATTATAAACTAAATAAAATTATTTTCCTTCCATTAAACCCCAAAGTTTGTGACATTAAATTTACCATGAGAATGGCTTTAAATGGAAACATGATTTGGAAGGTTTTAATTCAAGTCTATTAGATTTAAGATGTTGTTTAAAAATGATCAAGAAGCTCACTACCAGCCAAAACCACATTTAAAATTTTGTCCTTGCTCTTGCATTGAAAAAAGCCAAATAAGGGTGGCCATTGAAAACCCACGTTTTGAACTTAGGTTAGTTATGATGCTAGTCTTTTCTATGGAAAATAAATTACCCAAAGTGAGGACTGAGTGAATCATCCTTGCTTTGACTCAAGGGCCTCAGTGATTGTGGACCAGAAACTTGCAGAGTGGGATCGGAGAGACCAGAAACACTGAGCCAGTTAAGAAGCTCTACTAGACTGGGTGCGGTGGCTCACACCTGTAATCTTAGCAGTTTGGGAGGCCGAGGCGGGTGGATCACAAGGTCAGGAGTTCGAGACCAGCCTGGCCAATATGATGAAACCCCGTCTCTACTACAAATACAAAATTAGCCAGGTGTGGTGGTGGGCGCCTGTAATCCCAGCTACTCGGGAGGCTGAGCAGGAGAATCGCTTGAACCTCGGAGGCGGAGGTTTCAGTGAGCTGAGACTGCGCCACTGCACTCCAGGCTGGGCAACAGAGCGAGACTCCGTCTCAAAAAAAAAAAAAAAAAAAAAAAGAAGCTCTACTAGTTTATATATATGTATCTGTAGGTAAGAAAGACCTGTGTTAAGTCACCCAGATACTTTTGGAAAATGGTTTTGAAATGAGATACTAGTTTTAGCAGTTTTTTTAAAAAAATAGAAATTACTGACATTTCAGTGTCTTATACTAGTACATATATTTTTAAGTTCAGGCATTCAATAATAATTTACTAAGTGCTTACTCTGGACATCCTGGAATTATGGTACACTTCCATGGCTTTAGATTACAGACGTGGTCAGCAAATCTGTTGTGTTATTGGAGTAAGGAAGAACAGCTCAGCTTAGTTCTCAAGATGTGGAGATTGGAGTAGCTGAATCAAGAAACTTTCTAGTAAAAGAGGGAAGAAAAGCCTCAGGTATTTCACAAGAGGTATTGCCTAATTCACCTCCCTCTCAGAAGTGTGCCTTCTGATGGAGTGTGCACTGCCCATGCTCTGCACTGCATTCGTAGCATTCCTGACACTCAAGAGGAAGGAGAAATGTAGGTAAGAAGGTGCCATTCAGCAAGCTCATTCGCATCCGGCAGCTGGAGAAATGAAATCAGGAAAAAAAGAAAAGTGAGCAAAAGAGGGAGAAGGAAGCTGAGTAGAAAAGAACAGGAAATGTATTATTATATAATGGGCAGGAATAGAAATTTCTGGCAGCTGCCTTAGTTAGGTTCCATATGATAGGATGCTTCCCTTTGCTGTCTAAATTTTGTGCTCACTAAATTTGGCTTGTGGAGGATAGGTTGGGTAAGGGTAGTAGTATGGAATCAGGGGAGGAAGGCAGTCTAAAATTTATTTGCACTGCTTGACTTTTAACTTTGTGCTTTGGTTTGGAGTTCTAATGAATGGGGCAGAGACAGGTTTCTAATTTGGGACAGGGAGAAGTCAGTCTTAATTTGTATAGTGTGGCACATTCCAAAAAAAGAGAAATGAAAGAAAAGCTGTTCCATTTATATGCCCTTTCTTCCCTCAGAAAGTGCTGCATTCAGTTGCTTTGTGATACTTGTGGTTTACCAGGTTGTTTTTCATACCAGCACTTGAACTCTGGTTTTCTTTCTTTTTTCTTTTTCTTTTCTTTTTCTTTTTTTTTTTTTTTTGATATGGAGTTTCGCTCTCATTGCCCAGGTTGGAGTGCAATGGCATGATCTCGGCTCACTGCAACCTCCGCCTCCTGGGTTCAAGCGATTCTCCTGCCTCAGCCTCCCGAGTAGCTGGGATTACAGGCATGCGCCACCACGCCTGGCTAATTTTGTACTTTTAGTAGAGATGGGGGTTTCTCCATGTTGGTCAGGCTGGTCTCGAACTCCCGACCTCAGGTGATCCGCCCGCCTTGGCCTCCCAAAGTGCTGGGATTACAGGCGTGAGCCACCGCCTGCGCCAGGCTGAACTCTGGTTTTTTAGGTAAGAATACTTTATTTCCTCATCTCCTGTAGGGGGCAGAGTCTCAAAAGAAAAAGGCCAAAACCTGTTAAGCAAACTTCTGAATGTTTTTTAAATTACCTGGGAGACTGTTCATTATATCAGAGATTATTATAGCAGATGGAACGTTAAAAATTGATTTGTGTTTCTCACAAACACAGTTAATCTAAACCAGCTGCTTCTTCCTTTTGTACGTATGTCTTCTAACTTTGCATCCTCATAAAAACACACCTTCAGTGAAAAAGCTGGTGGCATAGCATGTTGATCTTCCAAAATGCCAAAAACTTCAGCACATTGTTTTTGATGAGTTTTGGCTTTATGTATTATTTTAAGGAGAGGCTAATTCACTGTATTTCATGGTTTTAGTGTGCCCCTTTATAAGTTTTTATGTCTACTTAGTTCTTCCCCCTTTAAATGGTTTGGATGAATAAACTTTAAAAGTGGAAGATTGTATGGAGTAGCTCTTTATTATGATGTCATTTACTTGCTATTCAGGGGAGCCACAAATGTTGGCTTTTAAATCTACAAAATAGTGCAATTGGCCTTATTTCATTAAATTCTTTCTGTAAGTGAAGAATTTTCTATATCCTTCTTTAAAACTTAAACAGCCCCTGCAGAAAAAAATGGACCATGATTATCCAAAAATGCCTGAGGTTATGGTTTTAAAAATATATGCTGATACATAACGGTATATTTCTTAAATGTGTACTTGATTTTTGATAGTTGTATCTGATTATGTGTGACTGTTCCATGGCTTCTTCTGCAGCTCCAGGGTTGCACTGAGCTTAGGAAGCCTCAGCCATAGTGGTCTTCTTTTTTTTTTTTTTTTTTTTTTTTTTTTGAGACAGAGTCTCGCCCTGTCACCCAGGCTGGAGTGCAGTGTTATGATCTCGGCTCACTGCAGCTTCCGCCTCCCGGGTTCAAGTGATTCTCCTGCCTCATCCTTCCTTGTAGCTGGGATTACAGGCGTGCGCCACCATGCCCGGCTAATTTTTGTATTTTTAGTAGAGACAGGGTTTCGCCATGTTGGTCAAGCTGGTCTCGAACTCCTGACCTCATGATCCACACCCCCACCCTCGGCCTCCCAAAGTGCTGGGATGACAGGCATAAGCCACTGCACCCAGCCTCATACTGGTCTTCTTGCTGTTCCTGGAACCTACTATTATCATGCCTACCTCTAGGACCCTTACACTTGCTAGTTCTACTTCTTAAAATTTGAAAACTTAGTTTTTTCATTCATTCTGTCATTTATTGTGTGCCCAGAAACTTGGATGCACCTAGATGAGTCAGTGCTGGAGGAAAGCAGACATGGTCCTTGCCTTCATGAAATTTGCAGTCCACTAGGGAAGACATGAATCAAATAATCACATCAGTGAATGTCAAGAGGCAGCTGTGACAATTGCTACAGATGTGAGGCCCATGCATTGGGTTAGAGAACTCTCAGAGATGGTGCCAGGTAGAACTATGTGAAATTGCAGATTTTCAGTCATTTTTGACCTATAAAAATAAAGACAGTTCAGATTACATTTAATGTTTGACCCTGAAGTCACAGAAGGTTCTTGAGCAGAAAAGCACATGATGGGAATGGTATTTAGGAACAGTTAATTTGGTGGTACAGCTTTTCAGGGACACCTCTGTAGCAGCAAATGAGGCATGCTTCTTCGGTGAAATGACTGGTTGAGGTTTAAAATTGTGTTTGGCAATGGGGAATCTGTGGTGTTATAGTATTAATGCTGAAACAAATGACTATACAGCTTATTAAAATATTTATGAAGTACTTACCTGTATGTGATTCTAAATTAGGTTATTCACAAAATGCCATATAAATTAGATTAAGGCAATAGCTCTGTTTTTTTTTTTTTAGTTAAAAAATGTTTTAGTTGACACAATATACATCTTTATGGGGTACATAGAGATATTGCAATACATATGTATAGTGATCAGATCAGGGTAATTAGCATATCCATCATCTCAAACATTTATCATTTCTTTGTGTTGGGAACATTCAGTATCTCCCTCCTAGGTATTTGAAACTACATATTATTGTTAACTATAGTCCATCCTACAGTGCTATTGAACACTAGAACTTATTCCTCCTATCTAAGCAGCTCTGTTTTCTTTAGGAATTTGACCTTTGCACCTACCTATTTGCACTTAATAGATACATAGTTTTCTTGGCACTAGCACACACAGATATTTTTCCTATAATTTCCTAGCAATCAAGAAACCTAGCAATTGAGTACTATAATAAAAGGGCCCAAGGACTTGTTTCTGAGTGTGACAAGAGATGCAAAGCTCACCTTTGGAAGTGTTCCTTGTATGACTGTTTTGTAATCTGGAGATGAAATTGGATGGCCCACTGTAGGGCAGAGTTCCCAATTCTGAACTGAATTTGAACATGTTAACAGCAAAGACAGCAAGAAAAACAGTGAGCCTGGGGGATCCCCTACACCATTTTCACTGTGTCAGATTTTATGGTTTTACTCCTTGGCTGCTGTTTAACCTCTTGGGACTGCTGTTGGTAATTACATCTCTCTGGCATTAAGAGCTTTTTTGCTTTCCTTTTTTTCCCTCCAACCCTTGGGAGGGGTAAACGCAAGAGGTGGTGGGGAGAAGTTTTGCTGTGAATTCTTCAGCCATTTAGTGCAAATTCCTGTAATTACCGGCATTGTGTCTTCTCTGAATGGCACATAATACAGCAGAAGCCATTCCTAATTGAGACCTTACAGGAGGTACAAATCCCCTCTTTGTTCAGCCTGACAAATTAGTGCCAGAAAGTGGCAGGGTCTGAGTGGGAATCAAAGGCAAGAAACACAAAGATGGAACTTAAGGCTACAGTAATAACCCTCACTTGTCCTGAAGGGAAAAAAGTAATGACCAATGAAAAATGAAGTTTTTTTTTGTTATAAATTCCCTTGACATGACAGCACCTCGGGGCTGCTCTATTTATTTAGCAAAAGTGATTAAATAGTAATACAACAGGGCTGTTCATTGTTTCCCTGGGTGCCCCCCCATCACAGACCCCTGCTGCCTGGGCTAATTGATTGACAATGAACATCTGATAAAGAAGTATGTTGTTAGGACCTGGGGTGGGGGGTGGGGGGGGCATTTTCCTCCTCTTTGTGTGTTTGAGAGAGAGAGAGAGAGAGAGTTTCATTTTTGTTTGAATTGCACTCTAGTTTTTCTTTGCCCCACCCTACCCCCTCTTTCCCCTCTTCTCTCTCTTCTCTCCCCTGCGTTATTTTCTTCCCTGCTTTTTTTCCCCCAAAGCTTTTCAGCGGTTGCTCCCAGCTAACGTTCACAAACAGGTAGAGGGCAATTAGAATTGTAGGACAGGCTTTTGATGAGTTTATCTTTGTAGCTAACTTCCTCTCCCTGTACTCTGTTTAAGCCTGAACAGCAGTATGAGAAGAAAGAAAAAGAGAAGGGGGCTGATTATTGGTGCTTTAAGGCCAGAAAAGTTGTGCTTTTTAATTTTTTATTTGTGGGAATGGATGTCTGAAACTAGCCTTTGCACCAAGATTTTATGTTAAATTCCTTGCTCAACTTTAGAAAAAAATCTATGTACTAATAACATTTATATGCTTAGTGGGGGGGTTGTGGAATAAGAAATAAAAACTCAAATTTTTAGCCTCCCCTTAGTAACCAAGAAGCCAAGATTAATTACCCGAGGATAAAATCTGGCTGCTTTTGGTATAACTTAGTCCTCCAAGGATGCTGTAAGTTGTGGGAAGATGACCAAAGGATTCTAGGCAGATAATTAATAGCTCCTAGTTATATATGCTCAACTAGCTAAGCTGAAGCTAAATCCCTAATTTAACTCTGTTACAGCTGCAAAAACAAATCATTTCAAGCTCCTATGAAAGCAAAATATATTGAACAAACATTATCGACCTTGCTAATACCACATGGCATTTCATATGATAAATGAGAGCGTATTTCTGGCAAAGGCCTGTTTTATGGCATCATTTAGACATAAAGGATACCTTTACCCTAGCAATACAAGCATCCTTGATAGAAAGTATGGGGTGGTTAATTACTCATTAAATGGCTGCCAGTCTGGAAGTAAGCAGTATTTCTGGGTTGGACCTAGTTAGTTACTTATCGGCTTCTGGGTAAATCATGTAGAATAGCAATTCTTAAGAAAAAGGGAAATAGAATTTGGGAACTTCTTATGAATGTGAATCTAGATAAAGAAAGATCTGTTGGTTTCTAAGTGCCCAGAAGGGTTGTTGTGTATTATGCTCTTGAAAAACAAGAAGTTCTAAGGTAACCAAAATCTGTTTTCATTCCCATGTGAAAAATTGGGGGTCCTTTAGTAGCCAAAGAGCCAGATCTTCTAAGGAACTGAGAGGTGGAAATAAGGAAATTGACTTTCCTTGATATCTCCAATTATTATCTTTACTACTATTTTCAAATTTGTCTCCCACCTAGAAGTAATAAGGTGAAGATTTATTAGAGTTAGGGAATAGCTATGTAGCTAATTGGGGGAGGAAAAGACAGTGAAGGAAAACTCAGATATGACCCTTCCCCAAACGTATAAACAACTTGGATACATGAGAAATGTTTAGCGTATTGTTGCCTTCTTATGTTGTATTGTCTAAGTCATTTTCTTATTGAGTGTTTTGGATTGTTGTCTTCCAGAGGAGAAATCCCTAGGTATTTGTGTGCAATAAAGGGCTAAATTTTGTTTTTCCAACTTTGAATATAACCGTGGAGGGGTTGCTTATAGTAAAATCCTTAGGTGAAGTTTTAGTTGGGAGTTTTCAAACCCCTCTTTGTGTGCTACACCCACTCTGACAGGCACCTTGGGATATGCAAATAAGAATGAGGTACAGGTTGTGCTCTTCAAATACTTATAGAAACACCCAGCCTCCCAAGGCTATGGAGGGCTCGAAGGGGGTGAGCTGAAGAATGGGATAGGGTGACCAAGGGTCAAGCCATCATGGCCAGTGGCTTGGAGACCATTACATCCCTGTCTCTGCTCATGTCAGGGAATCTGTACTAGAGAATTTGAAAGCTAAAGAGCTAAAGTGGCCCCCCACCCCCAACCCCACTTTAAACTTTGTCCTTAGTTCCCACAGAATTTAACTCAGGGAAAATCTCCTTGGCTTTTGCTACCATCTATCAAAGATAAAACTTTCTGTTGTGTGTTCATGCTGTAGTAGGTGCTCTGGGAGATACAAGAGGAAGTGTAGTTGTGGTCTGTAACTCCCAGGACTTTATAGTCTGAGGGCACACAAAAGAAATTGAGGCATACTAGATAAGTAGGTCAGGTCTGTGCTATATAGCAGTTAGTGTTCAGGAAAGCATTTGGCAAAGCCCTCAAAACAATGCACATACTATAATCTCTGTTAACTTGGGTTATCAGAGATTGTAGTATGTGCATTGTTTTGTGAATAATTTGCAGTTTTACTCAAGGATTGTTGTCTAATGGTTCCCTCTCAGTCTAGAAGTTTGTCAGTAAAGGTAAGCAATAATAATGAGAAGCAGAATAATTTAGTAATTAAGAGCAAGGATTCTGGAGCCAGACTGCTTGGGTTTCTGGTTCTGCTCACCAGCTGTGCGACCCTAGGTAAACTACTTAACCTCTCTGTACCTCCACTGTTTCATCAGATGTAAGAAAATAATCACATCTGCCTTATTAGTTTGTAGTGAGAATAAATTGCGTTAAAGGACTTAGAACGCTGCCTGGCATTTAGTAAGTGTCATACGAGGCTAGCTGTTATTATTAGGTTTGTGCAAAAGTAATTGCGGTTCTTGCCCTTACTTTTAATGGCAAAAGCCGCTATAACTTTTGCACCAACCTAATGGTATTTGCTCACTTACAACTATAATTACCTGGATAAAGATACTATAGGCATACTTATCAAATTTGCAGCTATCACAAAACTAGTTTGGAGAGCTAATATGTTGAATGACAGAATTGAGATTCTGAAACATTAAGCTAGAGGATGGATCAAAACAAACAAGATGAGATTTAGTAGGGAGAAACAGTCCTCTATTTGTATTCAGAAAATTAACCACAAATATAGAAGGTAGAGAAAACCTGAGCTAACAGCAGCCCATGTGGGCATACAAATGAGGTAGCCGTGAAGCCAGCATTTGTGTTGCTATGGCTACATGAAAACCATTTACAAGACTGGTGCAGTAGCTCACGTCAATAATTTCAGCATTTTGGGAGGCTGAAGTGGGAGGATTGCCTGAGGCCAGGAGTTTGAGACCAGCCTGAGCAACATAGCAAGACCCTGTCTCCACCAAAAAATAAAAAATAAAAAAAAATAGCCCAGCCTGGTGGCTGATGCCTGTAGTAGTCCCAGCTGTGCGGGAGACTGAGGTAAAAGGATTATTTGAGCCCCGGAGTTCTAGGCTGCGGTGAGCTATGATCATGACACTGCACTTCAGCCTGGGTGACAGAGTGAGATCCTGTCTAAAAAAAAAAGGAAAGAAAAGGAAAGCTTTTACAAAACAGATCCATAAAAAAGAGGTAATATTCTCGCTGCACTCTGCCCTGGCCAGACCATATCCGGAAACTTCAGTTATGTATGCTGTTCTTTAAGAATACACATCCTAGGCCGGGTGCAGGGTGGCTCACGCCTGTAGTCCAGCACTTTGGGAGGCCGAGGTGGGTGGATCACGAGGTCAGGAGATCGAGACCAGCCTGGCCAACATGGTGAAACCCCATCTCTACTAGACATAAAAAAAAATTAGCCGGGCATGGTGGCAGTCACCTGTAGTCCCAGCTACTCGGGAGGCTGAGGTAGGAGAATCTCTTGAACCCGGGAGGTGGAGGTTGCAGTGAGCCAAGATTGCGCCACTGTACTCCAGCCTGGGCGACAGAGCGAGACTCTGTCTCAAAAAAAAAGAAAAAATACTCATCCACATCAATTGATGTGTGATAGTGAAGGAGCTAAAAACCATAGCATGCAAATCAATGTAACCTAGAATAGGGAAGACATAAGTATTATCCCCTTATGTTTGAAGGCTGTCACTTAGAGGAGAAAAGAGGGTTACTATGTGTAATCCTGTTGGGCCAAGTTAACAAAAATATCCAGAGTGGATTGTATTTTTTCTTATTTAAGAAAACTTGATGGCCGTGGGTGAAAATGAGTAGAATGGCAAGAGGCCTGGAATTTTGACCTTAAGACAAGTCATTTAACTTGTCTGATTTAGAATTTTCTCATCTGCAAGATAGAGATTTATTCATTCAGCCTTTCTGCAAATGTTTATGGAAGCCTTACTATGTGCTAAGCACTATGCTTTCTGCAGAGTGAACAAGGCAATCAGTCTCATTTTGTGTCCTTACAGAATTTGAAAACTGGAAGCCAGACAAATAAATAAGTAATTATAACACACAGTTGAACTCAAAGGTCTTAGACTTTCCTTCCAGCTCTTCCACCTCTGTCTGGCATATTTTAGAGGGACCGACTTTGCTCTGTGTGGTTCCTTTTATCTCTCATTTTGTGATCCTTTGAATGTCTATAGAGGGTTAGAGAAAATGAGATTAATGTGGTCCTTCATTTAAACTTTATTTAATAAGTAATACCTTTTTCCTTTGGGGAAGAGAACTTAAACTAGTAGAAATATCAATTGACTAAGGAGACAGGACATAGAAATTCTTTTCCTGGCTCTGATGTCTATCATTAAATAAATTACTTTACTTTTTGCAGTCTTAAGTTTCGAGGCCAGGAAATAATTTTAAATAAAAATAAATGTATAAGAAGAATATGAATACATACTAGAGTAGTAATGCGAGTCTATGGAAGAAGAATGTTATATAATTTGTGTTTTAAACTATTTCATATCCTAAAATTCAAAGAGATTTGATCACTTTATATAAGTAGGCCCTTTGATTTTATAGGATATAAATTTGCTTTTTTGATTTATTCCTGGTATTCTCATCATAGAAGTCACATGTTGGTCTTTGATATGTTTCAGAAGAATAAAATCATTTTGAATTTCAGAAGATATAGATCTTTTGATGGACCTTCCTGAACTTCATAGGCCATAGCTGTGCTGTCGTTTTTTTTTTTTTAAGCCGTTCATTTCTCCTAGTCTTTGTTGCTATACTTTGGTCTGGAAAGTTCTTGTCCCTTTTTGTAGCTTCCTTTTTGGTTAACATTGTTCTCATCATGTGTTCATTTCCGGCGTAACTTCTAAAGAGAGTGTTAATATACCATTGGATTCCACATTGACTTCAAAGTTTTTATTTACTGACCTTTCACTGGGAGAGAAACTGGTGTAGATACAGTTTTAAGATAGACTTGGGTAGGTTAAGATTCTCCTTAATTTCTAGCTAAGTTCCTTGAAAAACTAAGCTTTTCATGGACCTAAGAATAAAAGCTACTTGAGAGATTTTCTAAAATCTATTATACTCCCTAAAGACAGAAACATACTTAAGTGAAAAACTTGCCATTTTAAAATATATCCACTAGGTAAGGAAATCTAGTAATATAGCAGTACCAACTTATTTCTTGCATTAATATTTTCATCTAATCATTTGTATATTCAGCAAATTTGGACCACACACAGTCCCAGAAATTGAGGTGTGGGGGTAAAGTACAGGTTAATTTTGCAGTAAGATAGATGCCTGTATGTATGCCTATCCGTCTTTGTACCTTGAAATATGTTAACATAAAAAAGTTTTAATTAAATTACAGTAATAAAAAACCAAAGAGCGTGAAACTCCCTCCCTTTTTTCAGGTGAAAAATGGAGCAAGCCTGAAAAGCATTGAGATCAGGAGGACAGCTGATGTTTGACCATGTTAGTTATGGTTCTGCATTGTACTTTGTTGAAGACTTCTGGGTGTGAAAAATCTTTTACACCCCTAAAGACTTTTTTGCAAGACTTTATTGACTGCCTTCCCCTCCACCCCTAATTCTAATGCTCCAGATATAATCGAACATTTCTCCTTTGCAGCCTCCCTCCCTCCACTCTCATGGACTCCTGTCATGGGCCTATGACTTTGCATTTTACTTTTGTGAGGGCAGGGCCCCAGCACCAGTGTGTCTACCCCAGGATCTCTCAAAGTGTGATTTGAGTATCATTTGCATTAGAATCATGAGTGTGATTTGGGTAGGGATGACTGGACCCTTCCCGAGACCTGTTGAAATCAGAATCTCTGGGATTTTTTAACAAGCTTTCCTATTGATTTGAGTGCATACAAAGTTTGAGAAACAATGGTTTAGCCCATAGGATGTTCTTTTTTTTTTTTGAGACAGAGTCTCACTCTGTTGCCCAGGCTGGAGTGCAGTGGCGTGATCTCAGCTCACTGCAACCTCCACCTCCCGGGCTCAAGTGATTCTCCTGCCTCAGCCTCCTGTGTAGCTGGGACTACAGGCATGTGCCACCACGCCCGGCTAATTTTTGTATTTTTAGTAGAGACAGGGTTTCACCATATTGGCCAGGCTGGTCTCAAACTCCTGACCTCAGGTGATCTGCTGGCCTCAGCCTCCCAAACTGCTGGGATTATAGGCGTGAGCCACCATGCCCGGCCAGGATGTTCTTAGTGAATGAGTCAACCCATACTTGAGTTTTCTCTAGTTTATATAGGCACATTTCCCTTAACTATTTCTTCTACATATGTTCAATATGTTAGCCATTGGGGTATCAATCTGCTGAAACATCTCCAGGTTTCCATGTTTTCCTTACATTCTGGAAATGTCAATGATGTTCTAACAGGGTCTACCTGGTGGCAAGTATAAAGAAAGGAAGGAGTTAGCCCGAATTCTTTACCTACATTCCAGCTTCCTTTTTAATACATCCTAATGTCATGCCTAATTTTTATTTTATACTTGGTAAACATAGTTGGTGTTTGAGTTTTGAGATCTCCTTTACCTCCCTCACTTTATTTGCTGCAGCTGGGTCATCTTTCACCAAGATGACTATAGTGGCCTTCTAACCAGTTTTCCTGCTTTCGTTCTGACTTTTTCTAAATCTTGTCTCAACTGCAGCAAGCATGACCTTACTAAAATTCAGACTGACCCCTGGTAGTCCTCTCTTTATAATTCTTCAGTGTCTTCCCACTTCTTTTGGAATGAAGACCAGCATCCTTAATGACCCTGCCCACCTCCTCAGTTTCAGCTCTGGCCTTCTTGCCACTTTCTCCCTTACACACTGTTCCAGCCACACTGGCTTTCTTCTGTTCCTCAGATGCGCCACTTTCTGCTCACCCACCTTAGAGCCTTTGCATATGCCGTTGCCTCCTCAGAGTATTGCCATCCCCAGCACGACCCCCAGCTCATTCTTCAGGCCACTAACGTAAATGTTACTTTCTCAAAAACACCCTCTCCATCCCGGCACACTGACTTAGGACCTATCAGATTCTCTCCACTGTAATGCTTGAACTGCCATCCCAACACCCACCGTTAGGTTTCCTACTTTCACCATCTTTTCTAGGAATCCAATGTTGGAGTCATCTGTAGATACAGTTAACATGTTCCCTACTTAGCAAACCAATTATAATCTTGCAAGTTTCCGGGCACTTCTTTTTTTTTTTTTCTTTTTTAATTTTTGACTATAGGACCTCTTAGAGCCTTTATTCTACTAATGTGAGAGAAAAGTATACAACATTTCCTAACTTACTTAACCATAATACCCTCTCTGCAGGACTAGGGTTCCTCAGATATAAGGTACAATCCCCTGCTCTGGGCACTGCACTGTCAGAGTTTATTTGCATGGTTTATTTGCACATAATCTGTTTCAACTCCAATTAGATACTGCAATACAGTTCTGGCACTGACCACCTGGAATTAGCACAGACCTCACAAATTAAAGGCTCAGCCCTCTACAAGACTGCTCCCACTTCAGATGCCAGTGCAAGTTCAGGGGGTTCCCAGGCCACCTGCACAGTGACTGACAAATTTGAGGGTTCCTACCCCTCCTCAGGTTTGATAATTTGTTAGAACAACTCACAGAACTCAGGAAAATGCTATACATACAATTGCAGTTTTATTATAAAGGATAAAAACCAGGAACAGCCAAATGAAGAGACTCAGAAGGTAAGGTGTGGGAGGGCCATAAATGCAGCACTTCTGTTCCCACTGTCTGTGGAATCAGGCTGCATCACCTTCCCATCAAATTGTTATGATCATCAATGAGGAAGCTCCTCTGAGCTTCAGTGTCCTGAGTTTTTACTGGGGCTTCATTATGTAGGCATGATGGATTGAATCATTGGCCATGCAACTGAACTTAATATCCAGCCCCCTTCCCCTTCCTGGAGGTCAGGCTGGCCCAAAGTCCCAACCCTCTAATCGTGTGGTTGGTCTTTCTGTTGACCACCCCCCATTCTGAGGCTATTTAGTGGCCCACTATGACTCACCATTAGCATAAACTCAGGTGTGATCTTAGGGGCTCGTGAATAACAAAGATATTCATATCACTTGGGGAAATTCCAAGGGTTTTAGAAGCTCCCTGCCAGAGATCAGGGACAAAGACTAGACAAATTGTTATACAATAGCCCAGAACATTGAATGGAACATTTCCACAGCAAAAATGGAACCTGGATGAAAGGAGGATGAATGATGTGTGTGATTTCCCCCCACAGAATGAGGAAGCTTTGGCCTACTTGCCCTGTTCCCTCATTTCCAGTCAGCTGCTTCCAACACTGACAGCATCCACCTGGGGAAGGGAGATTTCTGGTGGTATCTTTTTGGGTGCTTCTGGGACCAGGCAGACAAGAAACTGATCAGTTCTGGACTGCTCAGCTTGTCTGCAGCCCTCTCAGAGCTGCAACTCAGAGTGGTGGGACGATGGGCAAGCACACTCAGTGACTCTGTGATCTCCACTATCTAACCCAGATATCCCTCTTAAATCTTGGCTAAAAATAGAAGGTGTTTCTTTCTTAAATGGATATAAAAGCAACCACAAAATTGATTTTATTACCTTTAACTGAAAAAAAATGTCATACTTACCATATACCACTTCCAGAAGGAAACTAGGATTCTAAAACCTAAGACATATGGGTTTGTATCAATTTCCAAAAGATTGAAAAATCACATTCTAACCAGGTATATAGCAGTGTACCAAGGACTGTGCCTTACCCATATTTTTTCTATAAAGGAAGTAAATCATGTAGGGCTGAACCAAAAACTTTGCTGAAAATTGCTTCTCTTTTAAATCAGCAGACTTGTACCTCTGACACAGAGGATTGACTTAGTTTGAGTCTTGGTCTCCTTCTCCATCTTCATCAATAAAGGTGTTTTTCTTGAGCCCCAGACCAGACAAAATAATAGACACACATGATGTGGTGGCTGGGAGGCATCCATACTCAGTGGGATAAGTAATAAATTAGGAGCATAAGAGCTTGGTCTTCTGTTTATAGTCCTGCCACTGATTTATTATATGGCCCCGAGCCAGCCTTTTCAGTCTTGTGGGTCAGCCTCTTCAACACTCTATTTTGAGGGAAGATTAAACTGTCTTGACTATGTACAATTCAAATGTTATAAAATATCAGTTGAACCAAAAGTGACATATCCTAATTCAGTAATTAGTACATCACTGCAATTTTTTTCCCCAGAAACTACAGGGAGGCTCCCCAAATGATCTCTTAGATAAAGAGAAGTCGTCTTATGGCCTAATAATGGATGGAAAACCTTTGGGAAAATGATGTTTCTCATCCATTGTTAGGATAGGGAGTTTTAACTTGAGTAAAAGGTTCCTGATAATGCTAAAGGTTTCCAGGCAGCCGTTTTAGCCCGACTCTACTGTGTGATCTTCATCTCTCAATAATGTCACCCACCAACATGCATCTGAGTGCCTTTCCCTTTCCTCTCCACTCCCATTATTAGATGCTGTCTGTGTGGGCCACCATCCTTGCAGGAGTTTTACAGGGTTAATAAATGAATAATACCTCTTCTTTCTTATGCCAAGATGCAGGAAGATGGGGATTAAAATATCACATATATTGCTTATAGATCACATTTGTTATTATAGAGTGGACCCCTAAATTAGATGGACTTACTCACCTGGCCACAGCTGGAGTCCTGATGGGCATGATGTCCTCTTACCACAGCAGACAGAAACCTGCTTCCTGAAGGCCGTGATGTCCTCTTATCACAGCAGACAGAAACCTGCTTCCTGAAGGCCATGATGTCCTCTTACCACAGCAGACAGAAATCTGCTTCCTGAAGGCCATCATGTCCTCTTATCACAGCAGACAGAAACCTGCTTCCTGAAAGCCAAGCTGAGCATGCCTGGGTCCTTCTTCTTAACTCAGCAGTCAGATACCTAATTTCTCCATCTGTGGGAGGGCTGGATAAGGGATGGGGAGAGAAGCTAGGAATATCACTCTAGGGGATTCCCCAGAAGCAGGAGTTCCAGATAATAGGAGTTTTCCACTTGCGTCTTACCTAGTAAGTCTAAATAACCTGATACAAATAGCTTATGTGCAAATACTAAACGTATAGTTAAAATATTAGCTTTGGAGGCAGTCACAAACATGTGCTTCTAAAGAGACAGAAAAGCCTGGAAAGAAGGCAAAAGGGAGAAGAATAAAGGAAGAGAAAATAGACCAAGACAGTCCCTAAATCTTGCACAACATAAATAATTTGGTTGGGGTGAAAATGAAGAAATTCAAGCATGGATTTAAAGGAAGCTGATGAAAGTAATCTTCACTTTGAGACTGTTCCTAGCACTACTCGGATCCACTCTTATGACTTTAATTTTATCAAATTGTTATCATTACCAAAATGGCTCAAGTAGAATTACTCTAAGAAATGCTGTCAGGGTTTTTTAGGAGGTTTTAGCAAAGAAGAGGACAGGTTTTGTTTTCAGGATACTGTAAAGTTCAAAGAGATGAGACTCTCATAAAATATGAGGAAAGAGAAGCAGGCATTAGGAATGGGGAGTGGTGTGAAAGAGAAGTCAGAGGGGACACTGGTAGGACACTGTATGTGATAGAAGCTACAGAGTGGAGGAGACTGATGTAAGAAGCGACTTCTAAATCCAAGCTGGAAGAAAATGTAAGTTCCAGAAACAGTAAGAAAAGACAGGTTGCTTTTCAGGTAACCCCCCAAAATAATCTGAACCTCTAAGCCAATAGGAGGTTCTTGGCCTTTTGAAGCAATCATAAAAGAGAGATGTAACTGGGGAATCGCAAAAAGAGAGTTAGTAGTGGTTTAATATAATGCTAAATACCAGGAGAAATCACTGTAGAAAATGTTAAGTGCAGCATACATTGGATTCTCTGTGAGGCAAAAGTGTTCAGAACAGGACTGGGACTAGGGTAAGGTGAGAGAGCCATGTGCTTTGGGTACAGAATTTAAGGAAGTGCCAAAAAACCCTTTGTAATAAAGATTTTAAAAATATGTTAATATGATATTCTTTAAAAATCAAAATTAATGTAAAAAGTCCATGATGAACAAAATATAAAAGCTTAACTAGAGACAGTATTAGAATTCCTGATTTCTCCTTTTGTCTTGGGTTCTAATATGGCTTGGCACTGGTTCAGAGAAACATTCCAGTAAGATAGTTTATTTTATTTTATTATTATTATTATTATTATTGAGATGGAGTCTCACTCACTCTGTTGCCCAGGCTGAAGTACAGTGGTGCAACCTCAGCTCACTGCAGCCTCTGCCTCATGGGCTCAAACGATTTTCCTGCCTCAGCCTCCCAAGTAGCTGGGATTATAGGCGTGTGCCACAACGCCTGGCTAATTTTTGTATTTTTAGTAGAGATGGGGTTTCATCATGTTGGCCAGGCTGCTGTCAAACTCTGGACCTTAGGTGGTCCGCCCACCTCGGCCTCCCAAAGTGCTGGGATTACAGGCGTGAGCCACCACATCCAGTCAAGAGTTTATTTAATTAGACATCTTCCCCTGAAGCTCTCAGTGCTTCAAGTAGCCCAGCCCAGCATTTGTCTTGTTTCAAGGATGGTGAGGTTGACCTTCCTTTCCTGTCTGAGATTGCAGGAGAATATATAGAGAATCTTGGTAGCCCCATGTTGAAAATAGAACTGATAGAGAAAGAGGGAGGTCAACTGTGACAAGAAGCATTCTTTCCATCCACCACTAGCAGCTTTCATGTCTGAAATCATCAGCTCAGCTGAGCCCTGTTTATGCACTTGTTTTTCAAGTAAGAGTTTTTCGTGAGCAGTGTTTCACCAAGATTAATTTGTGAAGAAAAGAGCCAAGCTTGGAGCAGATGTTACTAGCAGGTAGTCTAGTAGATGATGGTGCCTCTTTTTCATGACACTAATTTACCTACCAGCATAAATCATTTTTTAAGGTAAGAAAGTAGAACTGGTGAAAGGGCTTTTCCGTCTTCCCATAATAAATGGTATATTCATTGCTAGCAGAGAAAAGTGATTAAGTAGGATCAGCCTATTGATCTCTTATTTTGCCCCCGTCTTTCTGTTGTCATAGGGTTTTTCCAACAGTGGCGCTATTGACATATTAGGTCAGATACTTCTTTGTTGTGGAGGGATGTCTTGTGCATTGTAGGATGGTTAGCAGTGTTCCTTGCCTTCATCCATAAGATATCAGTAGCTCACCCACCCATCCTACCAAAAATGTCTGCAGACATTACAAATATCCCCTTTGGGACAACAATCTCCCTTGGTTGAGAACTGCTGTGCTACCAAAGGTCAAGGCCTACAATGATGTCTTCTTTTCTTCATCTAGCTTTTTCTCACCTCTTTATAAATTAATAAATGTCTTCTGCTGAAATAGATGTTGATTATTTCATACCACATAATTTTGTTTTGTTTTGTTTTTTGAGACAGAGTCTCGCTCTGTCACCTAGGCTGGAGTGCAATGGCACATTCTTGGCTCACTGCAACCTCCGTCTCCTGGGTTCAAGCAATTCTCCTGCCTCAGCCTCCCAAACAGCTGGGATTACAGGCTCCCGCCACCACACCCAGCTAATTTTTAGTATTTTTAGTAGAGACAAAGTTTCGCCATGTTGGCCAGGCTGGTCTTGAACTCCTGATCTAATGATCCACCCGCCTCGGCCTCCCAAAGTGCTCAGATTACAGGCGTGAGCCACCGCGCCCAGCCACCACATAATATTTTATAATCTGAGACCTCCGCATCTTACATAAATTTAAGTGAAAGTAGTAGGTTATAAAAATAGGACCTTCACCAACCATCATTTGATATCAAGTATATCAAATGCTTTCAGTAGCAACTAACAGAATATACGATTCAAACTGATTTGTACAATAAGGGGAATTATTCTCAATCACCTGAGCTTTAAGCATCAGTAGATCTGGTAGCTCAAATTTTTTGAACTATGTTTTTTGGATTAAATGCTTCAAATAGCATTTTCTCCCCCAAACCACCTGCTCCTTCTAATTGATGGGTTTCTCACATGAGTCACAGGCTTGAACATCATGAGCATCTTTAACGGTCCCTTTGCATGCCCCCAACGTCTGTCAGTTGCCAGATCATCTGCATTTTGTCCCCATGCTATCTCCTTCTCTTTCTTTCTTCCTGTTTCCAAGACCACCACCTTAATCAAGCTCAAACTGGTGCAATAACTTATCAACTAGTTCCCTCCCCTTCCAGCTTTTCATGCTAATTAATCTTTTCAAAGCATACATTGCAGCTGGGCATAGTAGCTCATGCCTGTAATTCCAGCACTTTGGGAGGCCAGGGCGGGAGGATAGCTTAAGGAAAGGAGTTCAACACCAGCCTTGCACAACATAGCAAGACCCTTGGGTCTCTGCAAAAAAAAAAAAAAAATTTAAATCAGCCAGGTGTGGTGGCATGCACCTGTAACCTTTGATACCCAGGAGGCTGAGGTGGGAGGATCACTTGAGCCCAGGGGGTTGAGGCTGCAATGAGCCATGATTGTACTACTGTACTCCAGGCTGGGTGACAGAGTAAAACCTTGTCTCCAAAATGTTAAAAAAAAAAAATTTTTTTTTTAAGTTTATGTTGCTACTCTGCTTCAAACTCTGGTTGTTCCTATATCTTTTTTTATTTTTTTTGAGGTGGATTCTCACACCGTCACCCAAGCTGGATTGCAATGGCGTGATCTTGGCTCACTGCAACCTCTACCTCCTGGGTTTAGGTGATTCTCCTGCCTCGGCCTCCCAAGCAGCTGGGACTACAGGCACCCACCACCACACCCGACTAATTTTTTTGTGTGTGTATTTGTAGTATAGACGGGGTTTCACCATGTTGGCCAGGCTGGTCTCGAACTCCTGACCTCGTGATCTGCCTGCCTTAGCCTCCCAAAGTGCTATATCTTATTAATTAGGACTTCTCACTCTGAGCACTCAGGATTCTTATGTTCTAGCTTCACTTTATCATTCCAAGCTCTTTTCTTCATACTCCTCTATTTACAACGAGCCTCAGACAACTAGAATATCCAGTGTTTCCAAAGGTGCTTCCATTTTTCTGACTTGAGCCTTTATGAAGAATGTTCCTTTTCCAAAATCTCTTCTCTTCTTCAAGACCCAGCTCAAATGCCCCTATGTCAACACAGCCTTCCTCAATCTCCACAATAGTGATTGCTTCCTCCTTTCCTCATCTCATCTTCTGCTGTTTACTTTATAGATTTATATTCTTCCTCCCCTCATCCTTCATCTTCAGAGGTGATGCTAATGCCTGTGATGTCCCAGGCTATATTCATTGATGAGCTAAATTATGTTCTTTTATGTAAATTGATTCATAGTTTTTGTCCTTGTTTTGTCATCTGCAGGGGACAGTTTTTCTAATGTCTTACAAAAGGAGATAACTACTTGGAAATTCCCCTTTATAGTTGATTGGTGTTAGTCATAAAATGCCACATTGCCACTTTTATTAGGCTGTGCCTTTTAAGCAGCTGTACAAAATCTGCTTAATTTTGTACAGTGGACAGAATTACTTTTTCATCTTCTGCCTCAGTTTCTTATTCTTTAAAATGGGCATAATACCTACCTCACAGAATTGGTATGAGGATTAAATGAACAGAGACATACACATGTATTTACATATGTTCGTTTGTGTGTATGTAAGGTAGTTATTGACAGTGCCCGGCTTATAGTAAGCCTGTCTTACATAAGGTGTTTGCTTATAATATAAGTGTTTATCCATTTGCTTAGTTCTTATTTATTTATTTTTGTTTTTAAATTGCTTACCATTTTCTTGAAAGACTGGGGAAAGAACATAGAAGTAAATGAGAAAGTCTAGTCATAGACTGTTAGGAAAAAACAGCATGAAAAAAATACTAAGTTTAGACTGATTTCAATATACTAGAAGCTGAATTTGTAAGATTTTATTATTAATATTAAACTTATCTTACACCAATAAAAGCACTATTGAAGCATCTTATCCTAAGAAAAATTAAAAGTAACTCAACAACTCAAGTCATGTCTTGGGAAGTGAAAATCTGTATTACAGATCATTATACTTACAACTTTTGGGGTAGATATTTCATAGATAGAAAGCAGTCAGATTCTCTAAAATGGTGCACATATTTACTTAACGTGCTTTAGCAAAAATCAAGATTTATTGCCTTTCAAGATAAATTTTGACTAAATATTGACTTTAGGTTCTCAATCATTGTTTACCTGAAAGACCAATAAATCTTGACACTTCTCAACTTGAATTAGAATCTACTTGGTATTTATTAATTTATTTCACATGATTTATAATCTTAATAACAACATTCCATGAGATTAAATAAACATTGTAGAGTTTAGCAAGTTTATATTTTCAGTCAGCAGTAATTACTTGACATGTGATTTTCACTTCATTTCTTATTTAAATATAGTACCTCTAGCACTGTTAACACAACATAGGTCCTACATGTCAAAGCTGACTTAGCTATTTAAATATTCAGAGGGGGAAAACCCAAATAACTCTTAACAGCTTATAGAATTGCTTTACATTTTAAACCAATTAGTATTCAGATTGGAGTTTCTAATCTGAATTGATTTTATGTTTTCGGTTGCCTTAGTTCTGCAAGTATAATCTAGTAATACATGATTATACTTCATAGATGGCCCCTGTCTTGGACAGTTTATGTCTGTTGGTTTTAATCTCTGTTTCATGCATCTGTCTGTTCTTGTCTCTCTCTCTAGATATAATGTGTATTGAACATTCACTGTGTCTCAGCACAGTACTAATACTTTACAAACATAATATTTGCCATATTGTTGTGTTGACAGGGTTTTTAGAGACAGGGTCTCGTTCTGTCACTTAGGTTGGTTTGCAGTGGTGCAATAATAGCTCATTGAACCCTCGAACTCCTGGGCTCAAGGTATTCTCCTGCCTCAGCCTCCAAAGTAGCTCGGATTGCAGGTGCAGACCACCACACCTGGCTAATTTTTAGAAACTTTTTTGTAGAGATGGGGCCTCACTCTATTGCCCAAGCTGGAGTGCAGTGGTGCAATCATAGCTCTCTATAACCTCGAACTCCTGGCCACAAGCAATCCTCCCTTCTTGGTCTCCAAAAGTACTGGGATTACAAGTGTGAGCCACCAGTGCCCGGCTGGAAATTCTTTGGTTAGGTACATTCAGTGTGTCTAGGAGGAGTTACTTACTTCTGTGAGATTCTTAAGGACAGAGCTGTCCTAGTTATAGCAGCAGTCCATTCTACAAGTGCCAGCTGAAGTTAACCTAAATGTGTGTCACCCATGGTAGGAACATGCTTTTTAACATGTGTCAGATCTCTGTGCAGTGGAACTTTATTCTTTTTTTTTTTTTTTTTTTTTGTAGACAGAGTCTTGCTTTGTGGCCCAGGCTGGAGTACAGTGGCACAATCTCAGCTCACTGCAGCCTCTGCCTCCCAGGTTCAAGCAATTCTCCTGCCCAAGGAGAGGCAGGGATTACAGGCATGTAGCTGGGGTTACAGGCATGTGCCATCACGCCCAGCTAATTTTTGTGTTTTTAGTAGGGGTTTCACCATGCTGTTTTTAGTAGGGGTTTCACCATGTTGGCCTGGCTGGTCTCAAACTCCTGACCTCAAGAGATCCGTCCACCTCAGCCTCCCAAAGGATTATAGGCATGAGCCACCACACCCGGCTTGTGCAGCAAAACTTCATGAGTCAGTTTCAGCCAACAAGGAATGACAATTTCTCATATATAATCTCTCACTGCTATAAAATTTGTAGATGAACATAAAACGAAGCCCATCAGAGAAAAAAAATTCTGATGAACAGAAATGAATTTTTGTGTAGCTTTGGAAACAACCATCAGTACATTTCAGGATTGTATTTGAGCATGTGTATTTCCTCCCAACTGTGAAGTTTTCAACTCCTGGGAAGAGAATTCACTATGAAGGGACTTAAAGGCTTATGGAGAAAATAATTTTGAAGTGTTGCAGTCTAAAGTCCAGGAACTCAACCCAAAGACTATCAGCTGCATGCCATACTATCCGCATTAGCAATTACATGTGGCACACAATTGATTTTTTCCGGATTTCCCCTATTGTTCCTTTAGTTTTATTTGAGATGCTGTGGATACTATTTGCTTTGTAACCGACAGAATGTATACTTAATGGCATGTGCCTGATCCTCCATCCAAATGTTTAATGTCTTAATTGATTTATGGCTAAACAGATAGCTCCTACTTTATGGGTCACCACCTTGTCCCAAAGACAGAATAACTTGGATGCTTGGGATGCAAAAAGTTTTGGATCACTGATTTTTGAGTAGATGTTTCTCAGCGTCCCTCACTCTTTACCCCCTTTCTACTTTATAGTTATGTAGAATTCTATAGCTTCAGTTTCACCATGTTAACTTCAGACTACATATGTGTGGTCAGTCTCAAATTTCAGCTCTGTTCCCTCTGACAGTGGAGGATGCAAGTATGGGGCCCAGGTTTGCTTTGCCTCTACTTCCTTTAATGGACCTCAAAGCTACATTGCAAAAATTGCTTGTGCCCTGTGTCAAATAATCCTTTCTTTAAACACTGTGCCCAACTTTGTGCTAATCCCAGGGAGGACTTTGAATTGTATACCAAATGTAATACCTTATGTTTTAAAGCACAGATTCAAAATTTGACTATTTAATGAGCCAATGGTTACAGACTATAAGCTGGGAAAGCTAAGTTCTTTATGACTTTAACCCCTAATCCTTGTAAAATAGCAAGTCCTTGAACCTGCATGTCTATTTTTCTTCATTTTGGGAAATCTGGTCTGAAGAGCATATGATCAAAGTCTAGGCCTTCAAGCAACATTTTACACAGTGCTTACTGCAGCTCACTGTCCCCAGCCAGGAAAATGGAGGGATGGAAGGAGGGACAGGGAAGTCCCCTTGCTCATTCCTGTGGACATCTCTCCCTACTTAGTGCATAAAATAAAAGAGGATGTGAAACTCGCCAGATTTTTTTTTTCTATTTTTACAGGGAAAACGACAATGTGTCCTCTCACCCTCTTTATCTCTTTTCCTTCCTTTTACAAAGGCACCTTCTCTTCTTTTTTATTTGCCCTTGTTCTTTTCCTAGAGCATTTCTACCTTCTAAATGCAAAAGACTGGATTCACCTTACTGAATTAGGTAAAAGCTTACTTTAAGAGATGGAAAGTGGGTGGCATAACTGACCACACTTAGCACTGTATGAGGTCCTTCCTTAGTGAGAGAGATTCACTTGGATCCAGCCACAGCTTTCTCGTTCTTCCCTCTTATGCCCATGAGTTTTCCAACTGCTGGTCAGGGAAAGGAGAACTGAAGGTAATAGTCGTAAAGTAGAGAGAAGGTGGCTGGCTTTTCCTCAAGATCGCAGCTTCAGTAACAACAACTGCAGCCAGTTGAGTTAACTAGGTACACTTGTTAGAAGAAAGATTGTGCTTTTGTGGAGAAGTATGCCAAAATTCTGCACAACCCCCAGCAACAGATTCTTTTGGGTGTATTTAGTGAAAGGCCATTTGGGAAATGGACTGTACGTGCAGCAAATAGGATTTTGGTTAAATGGTGACATTTGTTTCCAAGAGTGTATCAGAGGGGAGGCTGAGCTCTTCAGAGCATGTGTTCATTAAAGATTTGAAGTGGAGTGGGAAGCAATAATAAAAAAAAAGGCCAGTGGGTTCTCTGGTGAGATAGTTTTTTGTTCCTATGAATTGAATACACTCTGAAAAGTTTCAAAAAGAGTCTGGGAAGAATGTATTTGCTTTGATCCAACATGTGGAGTGTTCTTTACTACAAATGCCCTTTAATTTAGAAACATTGCTGAAAAGTCTGTTTGAAAGTACATAAAAATATAATATGTAAATAAGCCCTAATTAGTTATTTCAATTAATTATTTTTTGTCTCTACTTTACAGCTCTATTTTTCTCCCCATAATGTCGCTCTTCAGAGTCCAGCTTTGGCACCCTCTAAAAAAATGGTTTTTTGTAACAGTGATTATTAAGAAAAAATTTTCCCTGTTAAAAAGCCCACAATGATAAAGTAAAATCCCAGATTGTGTATTTTTATGGGGAATTGTTTCAGACATTTTTAGTCCATGATTTGCTACTGTGATAGTAAAGGAAATCTTGCAGTTAATTGAAAAAACTCGTGTTTCCTTCTTCAAATAAATGGCATGTGTTGTTTTTTAGAAAATGAATCTACATCAGGCCACTAACTAGCCTCTAATCTTCTTTTCCAACAATTCTATGTTCTTTCAAATACAAATACTTTGGATTTGGGGGTTAAAAGTTTTCATTCTTTTTAAAGTGAATAGGATACTCCCAGTGGAGACAAGAATGCTCTGGAAAAACACTGGTAAAATGAAGTCAGGTTGTTTCTACATAGCCAGTTTTTTAGAAATTGACTAAGTACCTAAAATATTGATTTTTTTGAAGCCTAGAGGGTAAACTGTGTGACAAATTCTGAGCTTTTCACTGAGCAGTCTGCACCCCCTCTGCACTTTTGTTGAATAGAAGCAGAATTTTAGAGCTCAAGGGACCTTGGAGGTCGCCTGGAAATCAGGGAGCAATCCTCAACTTTTACCCGTCAACGTCCCGCGTGTGGGTTGGGGATAGGATGGGAGGGGGAGGATGCTCATTTCATTAGAAATGCAGATTTTTGGTCCCTACCCAAGATCTACAGAGTCAAAATCATCTCAGTGGGAAGAAGGGTCCACATTTCTCACAAACGTCTGCAGAAAATTCCATTGCTCACTCAAATTTGGCAATTCACCAATTAAAGCTAACAGGTTTATTTTGTGGTGAGGAAGCAAGGCCTAGAGAATTTGATGATCAGGGTCACAGTGGTGCCTAGGCAAGAACAGACTCAGGCTTCCTGCCTTTAGACTAGTGATGGTCTGTATACCATGTGCCTAAAGTAGTTTCGAGCATGCAGACAGGTTCAAACCTACTTCTGGGTCATTAGGGTGATTTCAGCACCAGGACTAGGATAGCCTGGTTCTAAATAAAGTGTGAAAGTAAAGACACCAAGGACTAAAGGTAGGTGTTTATGTGCTGCTGCTTTTGTCCAAACTAAAACCCGAATGGACCCTATCCATGTTCTCTCATCTCTGTCTTTTATGAGCCTGGAGACCTGTGCATAGTTGCGAGGATGTTTAACTCAATTAGTTAACTGAGTTGATCCCCCAGCATGGTGAGCTTTGGATCTGTGTGCCCGGTTGATGTGAACATTCTTAGGCTATAGGCTTTCTTAAAATGCATGTTTGTGTATGTTAATATTGCCTATGTGTGTTGCATCCAGAAAATTAGAGTAAGCTCATTAAAATTATAGACAGATAAACCCAGTAGTGCCTACTAGGGAATATATAAATATCCAGCAAATGCTTACTGATGTCTGTTATATCCAAAAATTTTTTTTTAGTGTTCTTTGGTGAGAATTTAAACTATAATGATGATCCTGAATTTCTGCAATAACATGGTCACCTTTTAAGTCATTAGGAAGGATTGGATTCTACTCAGTGTCATTTTAGTGTTCAGTCAATTTGTCTACTAATTTTTGGAAATAGCAGTATCCCACTGTCTAGGATATATTAAGTTCCACTGAACTCTGTTCCACAGTTCATTCTTTCTTTCTTTTTAAAAAAAATTTTTTTTTCTTTTGAGGCAGAGCCTTCCTCTGTCACTCAGGCTGGAGTGCAGTGGCATGATCACAGCTCACTGCAGGCTTGACCTCCTGGGTTCAAGTGCTCCTCCCACCTCAGCCTCCCAGTAGCTGGGATTACAGGCCCATGCCACCACACCTCGCTAATGTTTTTGTAGAGACGGGGTTTCACCATGTTGCCCAGGCTGGTCTCAAACTCCTGGGCTCAAGCAATCCACTGGCCTCGGCCTCCCAAAGTGCTAGGATTAAAAGTGTGAGCTACTATGCCTAGCCAGTTCCACAGTTCCTATGTGAACGTGGGTAATATATAGTTCTTAGAATGGGCAACATATTTTAACAGGGATATTAATGAAAGGCTGTTTTCAGAAGCAGGTGATCAGGTTAAGAGGATCAGTTTTGGAATCACTATGGAAAATTAAAATTTCTGTATATATATACAGTTTATGTGAGTGTACATGTGCCAGATAGTACTCAGTTTATCATCCCTTCAACATAAATATTTATTGATTGTCTGCTATTTGTAAAGCTCTGTGTTAAGTGCTGAGGATAAAAAAATAGATCGGGCCGGGCATGGTGGCTTATGCCTGTAATCCTAGTACTTTGGGAGGCCAAGGCAGGAGTTCAAGACCAGCCTGGCCAACATAGTGAAGCCCCGTCTCTACTGAAAATACAAAAATTTGGCTGGGCGCGGTGGCTCATGCCTGTTATCCCAGCACTTTGGGAGGCCGAGGCAGGCGGATCACAAGGTCAGGAGATCGAGACCATCCTGGCTAACATGGTGAAACCCCGTCTCTACTAAAAATACAAAAAATTAGCCAGGCGTGGTGGCGGGCGCCTGTAGTCCCAGCTACTCGGAAGGCTGAGGCAGGAGAATGGCATGAGCCTGGGAGGTGGAGGTTGCAGTGAGCCGAGATCGCGCCACCGCACTCCAGCCTGGGTGACAGAGCAAGACTCCGTCTCAAAAAAAAAAAGAAAATACAACAATTAGCTGGGCATGGTGGCACATGCCTGTAGTCCCAGCTACTCAGGAGGCTGAGGCAGGAGAATCGCTTGAACCAGGAAGGTGGAGTTTGCAGTGAGCTAAGATCGTGCCACTGCACTCCAGCTTGGACAACAGAGTGAGACTGTGTCTCAAAAAAAAAAAAAAAAAAAAATAGATCTGAGGAGTTTCTAGCGTGGTCCTGGTTGGACAAGCCCATAAAAAGGCATGATAATTTAAAGAGGCACGTGCTAAATGCCAAATGAGTAGTGCAGTCAGTGAGTGCAGTGAACAGCATTCCAACATTCACAGCCCTGTGACTGTGGCAAGATCTTCTTTGTCAATCAGGAGCTACATGTGTGTTGGTTCTAACTCATCTTTCACACATTCCTCTCATTCCTCAGCCAGTCTGAAGAACAGGAGCTTGTTATGATTTTTTTTTGCTGCTCAATAGTAAAGAAATAGCCATTCTAGAAAGGAACTGGATCAAGCTCTGGAAGCCTAATACTAATATATTTACTTATCTTCTTCCCATTTCTCATGTATTTAAAAACAGTGAGATCTAATTCTCTTTCTAGAGGATGCACTGGGAAACTGCTTAATTACTGATGACATAGTATTTGTGATGAAAATGAAAGTTCTGTTGAGTCTTGTGATACTTTCATTCATGGAGTTCCTGTGAATCAGAATCTTCTTAGGTTGGTAGTTTGTTAAATAAATGTGTTTGACCTCCTTGTAATGGAAAGGGTTACAACACTGATCATTATATTAGTAGTAGTAGTAGTAGTAGTTGTAGTCGTAGTAGTAATTGTAGTAGTACTGAAAGAGTAATTCATTTTTGCCCCACTTCATGAAATAGGCTTAGTGCCAGATCTCTTTGATCCATATAGTTCTTGGCACCCAACCATAAAATGGGCCACATGGAAGGATTTCTAAAATGAAAGCTGTAGACCAGGAATGTCAGATTAATGATGCTGTTTGTGTATTCTTGATTACCTGTTCTGGATCTGCCAGGATTTTGTCCATGGGGATGATTGTGATGGAATTTACATACTCAGTAGAAGGTAGTTCTTCCTATCTAAAGAAAACGAGTGGCTTCCCTATGGAAGGGCTATGATTATTACCAGGTTCGCTGACAGTACCAAGACAGCACTCACAGAGTCATGGACTTTCTTAGATCTGAAAAGGGCATTGTAGGCAACCAGTAGTCTTGGGCAAGGTTTGTTGAAGTAAAGAGCAGAGAAGAGGGTGCTGTGTAAGGAGAGGTAATGTGTTAATATACGGAGGGTGGAGTAAGCATGCTGTGTTTATTTGGGGAACAATGAGGAGAGTTCTCTGACTGGAATAAAGTGATTACATTCCCATTGGACAGTAGTGGGAGGGAAAGTTAGAAAAGTGAGATGGAGCCAATCAGAGGCCAAATTCCTTACAATGATTTGGTAAGCAAAGTAAGGCTACATAACAGTTTTGGGGATTATTTTAGCATCCAATTTAGAGCCAAATCCAAACTCTGGCTTTTTTTGGCTTGGTGAACTCCGACAAGATACTTAACCTCATAAAAATCTTAGATTCTTCATCTATAAAATAGAGTCAATAATATCTTCCTCGTAGAGAAGTGGTGCTGGTTAAACAAGATTCTGTATGAGATGCCCTCAGCAAAGTGCCTGGTGGAAATGGAATTCTGAGCAGGGCAGTGAGGAGAGATAAAGGCAAGTTTGTAGAGAGACTGATCTCTGGCAGCTGTATGCAGAAGAGATGGAATCGGAAGAAACCAGAGACAGGGGACCAGTTTATGACCCTTACAGCAATACCCTAGGAGGTGAAGGGACAGGCTGTCAGACTAGGAAGAAGAGGACACAACTGTACAACTCTATTCTCTGTAACTTCTTTTTTGTTGCAGACTTTCATTTACCTTGAGGTAAATGAAATATAACCTTGTTCTGTGATGTTAGAGCTCTATAACCTTGTTCTGTAGTGTTAAAAGTACAACAGCAATCATAGATCTTTCTTTTTCCTTGAACAGGCTGCCAGCGATCCATAGGTCTTTCCAATGGGAAAGCCAAGGTGTGCAACTACAGTGGGTGGTATTACTGCAGTAGCTGCCACGTGGATGACAGCTTTCTCATCCCAGCACGCATAGTCCACAACTGGGATACTTCAAAATATAAGGTAGGTACAAAAACTCAGTTCACTTAATAATAATTCAGGTGTTCATATGTTCTCAGGTGGATTATAAAGATGGTGATCAAACAATTTGAAGCAGATAGATTAGGTAGTCTCATAAAAGCTGCAAGACCTTACCTAATACTTTTTATATATCTCACAGTTGAAAGGCTTCTTAACTGTGACTCTTATTAGTTTCCTCATTTAAAAAGACATATAGAGCAGTTTTTACTTCTGGTGCTAGAGTGAATTCTGAGAGAGAGGAGCCTCTTTTATTATTTTTTATTTGATCTTATCTTCAACATCACAACACTATGGGAGGATAAAAATGGGAAAATAATACACACATGAACATGCTAGTGATCTTTCTAGGCAAGGACTTATATAATCCAAGATATTTTGTTTGTTTTGTTGTTGTTGTTTTGTTTTGTTTTTGTTCATTTGTTTGTGTCGGGTTTTTTTTTTTTTTAGACATTGTCTCACTCCGTCACCCAGGCTGGAGTGCAGTGGCATGATCTTGGCTCACTGCAACCTCCACTTCCTGGGTTCAAATGATTCTTGTGCCTCAACCTCCCAAGTAGCTGGAACTACACACACATGCCACCACGCCCAGCTAATTTTTGTATTTTTAGTAGAGACGTGTTTCACCATGTTGCCCAGGCTGGTCTCGAACTCCTGACCTCAAGTGATCTGCCTGTCCTGGCCTCCCAATATGCTGAGATTACAGGCATGAGCCACTGTGTGGCCCGAGATATTTCTTATAGTAGAGTAGCATTCCTACTCATGTGAAGGTCAGTCTTCTAGCAAATCCAGGCCTTTGGAACTAGAACCAGAACCTTGAGAGAAGTTATGAAGACTTCTGACCATGGGCCAACAGCAAGGAACAGTACACTGAGCCATCCTCAGGCCTTCATCAGCACTGTTGTTTTTTAAAAAGAAGAGCAAGTGAGAATCACAGGTATATGCTAATAGCTTTGCAAAGTAACTGCTAACAGCCAAGGAGGCTCTTCAGGAAGTATAAATAGCAGGCTTAGTGGCTATAAAAATGCAGGTCAATAGAGGAGAAAAGTGAGCATGGGGACACTCCAACTTAGGAGCCTAGAGACAAGAGGAGGGACCAGCAAAGGAGGCCAAGAAGGAATGAGCAGTGAGGTAGAAGGATCCCAGGGTGTCTGACAAGCCATGTGAAGAAAGTGTTTCCAGATGAATTGTGACAGATGCTGATAGCTCAAATAAGATGAGCACTGAGAACTGACGATTGGCTTTAGTAATGTGAAGGTAATTAGTGACCTTAATGAAAGCAGTTTGAATGGAGTGGTGGGAGCAAAGGTCTGATTGAAGTGGGTTCAACGTAGAATAGAGAGAGAGAAACAAGAAACAAGAATAGACAACTCTTTTGAGAAGTTTTGCTATAAAAGGAAGAAGAGAAGTCAGGAGTAACTTGAAGGGAAGTGGGATCAAGTTAGGTTTGATTTTTTTGTTGTTGTTTTAATGGAAACAATAACCGTATGTTTTCTATGCTGATGTAAACTATCCAGAAGAGAGAGAATTGCTAGAATGATATGGTTGAATCAGTGAGAATGATGGAATTGCGTGAACAATAGGAGGGTTTGGCTATTGCTTGGAGCAAGGAATAAGAGAAAAAAGCTGTCTGCGGCCATGGGGGCCAGTAAGTACTTAGATGTGATGTTGGAAGCTTGTTGAAGTTGTATTCCATTTATATCAGTAGCTTTCATCAGATTCTTTTATTTCAGCATCTGTGATCTTAAAAAGATGAAATACCCAGTCCAAGTTACCCTGTGAAGTGCCATTATCTTCTACTTCGTAGAGAAAATAGAGGTGATTATGCAATAATCCTGTCAACTGACCTATAAACGTGCCTACATCCGCATCTATCCTCATTGTCCTCCTTCCAGCCACCAAAGAAACATTACTTGTCATGTGAAAGTTTATCCCTTCTGCCTGTGTTCATGGTCTTCTCCTCTCTTCTCCATCAGTTTTGCCAAATCTCGTCTCTTCTCCAACCCAATTTTGCCAAATCTTGTTGACCCTTGGCAGTTTCTTATTCTACTGGACTTCTCTAGGATACACTATTTGACCAGATGGACCATACTCCTTTTGAATTCTCCTGCCTTGGTTTTGATAACACACCCCCGGTTCTCCTCCCTCTAACTCTTCTTTTTCAGTCACTTTCTCTAATTTCTTATCCTCTGCCTACACCTTTAATAGTGGGCTCCTTAAGATTCATTATTTTGTTTCCCACTTTATACTCTTTCTATTGGGCATCTCTCTCACTTACATCATTTTAACTACCAGGATTCTTATGCTGATAATTCCTACTTTTATCTGCAGCTCCAGTTTTGCTACTAAAATTGAAATCTGTGGCTTTAATTGCCTATTGGACATCTCGACTTTATTTTCAACCTAGTAGTCTTCAAGATATATAAATTGATTAGCTATATGGTACAGCATTTCTACCCTTGCATAAAAAAGGTAGTAGAATTTGGCAAGTCCAGGAATCTAACTCCCTACTGGAGTAGCACTCTAGGCTTAGGATTCTGTTATGATCCTGCATCTTACACACATAATAGATAACATACTTCAATTACCAGAAGCTTTTCTGATCCTTCTGCCAGAATGTTGTGACATCTGCCTTGAATGTACCTTCTGTGCAAGGGGCTTTATATGGAAACAGGCTGTATGACTGCTTTTAAAATTGATCCATAATAGTTGTACATGTTTATGGGGTATATGTAATATTTTGATACATACATACTGTGTGTAATAATTAAATCAGGGTATCCATCACCTCAAATATTTATCATTTCTTTGGGTTGGGAACATTCAAAATGTTCTCTTCTAGCTATTTTTGAAATATACAATAAATTGTTATGAACTATAGTTGCCCTACTGTGCTATCAAACACTAGAACTTCTCTTTCCAACTATATTTTTATACCCATTAACCAACCTTTCTTCATTCCCCTCTTCCCCCTACTTTTCTTAGCCTCTGGTAACCACCATTCTACTCACTACCTCCATGAGATCAATTTTTTTGCTCCTACGTAAGAGTGAAAATATGTGATATTTGTCTTGTCTGTGCCTGCCTTATTTCTTTTTTCTTTCTTTCTTTCTTTTTTTTTTTCTTTTGAGACAGAGTCTTGCTCTGTTGCCAGGTTGGAGTTCAGTGGTACAATCTTGGCTCACTGCAACCTCCGCCTCCCAGGTTCAAGTGATTCTCATGCCTCAGCCTCCCGAGTAACTGGCACTACAGGCACGTGCCACTACACCTAGCTAGTTTTTGTATTTTTTAGTAGAGACAGGGTTTCACCATGTTGGCCAGGATGATCTCGATCTCTTGACCTTGTGATCCACACTCCTCGGCCTCCCACAGGGCTGGCATTACAGGAGTGAGCCACCGGGCCGAGCTGGCTTATTTCACTTTAATTTCCAGTTCTATCCATGTTGCTGCAAATGACAGAATTATATTCTTTTTTTTTTTTGAAACAGGGTCTCACTCTGTCACTCAAGATGTGAAGTGCAGTGGCACGGTCATGGCTCACTGCAGCCTTGACCTCCTGGGCTCAAGCAGTCCTCCCACCTCAGCCTCCCAACTAACTGGGACCATAGGTGCACACCACTACATCCGACTAATTTTTGTATTTTTTGTAGAGTCTGGGTTTCGCCATGTTGCCCAGGCTGGCCTTGAACTCCTGAGCTCAAGCAGTCTTCCCACCTTGGCTTCCCAAAGGCATGAGCCACCACACCTGGACAAAAATTTCATTCTTTTTTATGGCTAAATAATATCCCGTTGTGCATATATACCACATTATCCATTTGTCCATTGATGGGCACTTAAGTTGATTCCATGTCTACCACCTTTTGGTTATATATCTAGCAGTGAGACTGCTGGGTCATATGTTAGTTCTGTTTTTACTTTATTGAAGAACTCCCATACTGTTTTCCACAGTGGCTGTACTAATTTGCATTCCCACTAACAGTGTCTGAGCATTCATTCCCTTTTCTCCACATCCTCACCAGCATCTGTTATTTTCTGTCTTTTGAGTAATAGCCATTTTAACTGGAGTAAGATGATATCTCATTGTGGTTTTGATTTGCATTTCCCTGATGATTAGTGATGTTGAGCATTTTTTAACATACCTGTTGGCTATTTGTATGTGTTTATTGAGAATTGTCTATTCAGATCTTTTGCTCATTTTAAAATAAGATTTATTTTTGTTGCTACTGGGTTGAGTTGCTTATATATTCTGGTTATTAATCCCTTGTCAGATTAATGGCTTGCACATATTTTCTTCCATTTTGTACATTGTCTCTTCACTTTGTTGGTTGTTTCTTTTGCTATGCAGAAGCTTTTTAGCTTGATGTAATCCTACCTATCTATTTTTGCTCTTGTTGCCTGTGCTTTTGAGGTCTTACCCAAAAAATCTTTGCCCAGGCCAATGTTCTGAAGCATTTTTTCAATGCTTCCTTCTGGTCATTTTATTTGTCAGGTCTTACATTTCAGTCTCTAATACATTTTTATTTGATTTTTGTATATCCTGAAGGGGTCTAGTTTCATTCTTCTGTATATGAATATCCAGTTTTCCCAGCACCATTTACTGAAGAGACTGTCCTTTCCCCAGTGTAGGTCCTTGGCAGCTTTGTTGAAAATGAGTTGGTTGTAAATGCATGGATTTATTTCTGGGTTCTTGTTCTGTTCCATTGGTCTATGTGTGTATGTCTGTTTTGATGCCACCTTGCTAGCAGATGTCTGAGACTTACTTTCATTGTAACTATGTTACCTGGGAGCAAGTAGGTGGGGAAGCGCCCTAGAGCTGTCACCTACCTGGAATCTTTGGAGTCTAATAAAACAAACATGAAAATTGTGAGTGGTCAATTGGCTTATGTCCTTTTCTACTATATCCCTGGGCAACTCTGTTTCCAGTTCTACCCAATAATCATCCAAATCTTCACTGTTTTCAAGACGCCTCTTCCTGATTATTCTCAGCATATGACCTTGTCTCCTACTTCAAGGAGAAAAATGAAGTTATGAAATATGAATATGAATATCTACAAATCTATCTATATTTGTACCTATCCTGTTTTCCCTCCTAACTTGAGAGAAAGAAGAACCCCTTCTCTTGTTTAGTGACCATCTTTCCACCTGTGCTCCAGATATTTTTATCCATCTAGGGAATCCTTGCTTATGCTTTGAGAGCTAAAGAAGGCATGTCCTCCATGGTGACAGCTTTTTGGTTGCTCCCCACCATTCCCCATTGACTGCATTGCTGGCTCTTTCCTTCGTGCCACTATTGTGTCATGTGGACCTTGAGAATTGCACTTATTAAGGGATTAATAGCAGGAGCTTGGAGTTAAAACCTCTACCTGTTATCAGGTGCTTGATTTGTTGGGGCAAATTGCTTGAATTTCCTAGAGCCTCAGTTTTGTAATCTGTAAAACGAGCCCAGACTGCCAGGGCTCAAGTCTTAGCATTGTCACTTGTTAGTTAGCTGTTTAACCTAGGCAAGTTATTTAGACTCTGGATGTCAGTTTTCTCATATGTAAAATGAGGATATTAATGCCTTATAGAGTTACTGCTGGGTAAATGGGTTAATGTATGTGTCATGTTTAGAACAGTGCCTAGCACATAGTGTGTACCTAGCACATAGTATGTTCTCGTCATAATTTCACATATTTACCTAAAAGAGTTGTGTGAATTGGGGTAATATAAGAAAAGCACTTAGCAAATGACTATGATAAGCACTTAATGAATGGAAGCTGTTACTATTTTCATTATCATAACATCTATATAACAGCTAGTTGTTGTCTATTTTCTCTATAAAGGTGAGCTCTCTGGGCACACGGAATGTGTTTTAGCACAGTTCTGGCACATAGTAGACAAGCAGGAATGTATATTAAATGAATGAAAGAATGAAGCCTGTCCCAAACTCAGCAGTTCCCAAATTGGCCTTATCACATCACACTCACCAGATGTTCCCCCAAGTGCACATTACCTGTCTTGGTGAATGCCCCACAGTCACCACTGCCAGATGTGGGAGACATCCTGGACTCCTCCCTCTGCCACACCTATGCTGCCTAAGCAGTTAGCAAAACCAAGCCTTTATTTTAGCTCTTGAGGCCATGCTCTCCACTATACTCCAGTCCCACCACACTAACTCAAACCTTTAGTCTCACTTACATGAAGGAAGTGAGGAGCCTCCTATTTGCGCTTCCTGCCTTTAAGCGTCGCTCTCTGGCTGGTATATTTCAAAAGAAAAGTCCTAATCTTACCTTAAGTAAGTTTCTTACTCGCTCTCAGTCTTAGTTTCTTCACCTTTAGAATGGAAATAATAATAGAACCCAGTTCATAAGGTTGCTGTTTGCTTAAATGAGTGATTCACAGAAAGCACCTGGCACAGGGTGTGGCGCATCATAAGCCCTCAGTTATGGTTAGCTTTGACTACGATTGTATACAGGACAAATACAATTCTCTTAGCCTTCGTGATCCTTAGTCCCTGCCTGCCTTCCTAGCTCCTTCATCCATAACCGTTTCCCAGCATCAATCTCTTCATTAATATTACAGCCATCCGTCTATTTCCCTGTCATGCCATGCTGTTTTGCACCTCATGTCTTCCTCTTGCCCTCACCCACAACAGCAAATCCTAAAACCCAGCTTAAAACCTCTTTTCTTCTCCTGATTCTTTCTTTCCTCTCTACCAGACAAAATTATCATTCTATCCTCTGCTTCTTGTACTTGACACTTTGAATATAGGCTATAAATATATTTGCCTTGTGTGTATTAGATAAAAACTTATTTAGAGGGAAAGAATGATAGTTGAGCTTGGTTTAGAAATTTTGGATTAATCTGCTTGGAGCGGGGCTTTGATAGCTATGAGAGGTGTATAGAGAGCAAGTGAGTGAGGCAGTCCGAGCTCTGTGATCCGTTGAGAGCTTAGGTGTGTGGCACCTGCCACCAGTATACACACCAATTAGTAAAGCAAAAGCAGAAAAGGTGGCACTGAATAAGAAAAATGAAGAGGCAAGCATGGTTGATGATGGCATGAAATGGAGGAGGAGATCCGAGTCTGTTTGCAATGAGCTCTGAAGGTCACAGAAATCACCAATTTAGCCCTCATTGACACTTAAAATCTCTCTGTAAAGCAGGATGTTTTGTTGTGGTGGTCATCCGAGTAATTAGATTTGATTTTGAGAGGATAGGTAGGTAATTGAAGATATTAGGTACACTTGCTTCATCCATGTTGCACATGAGGAAAATCTCCTTTGTCAGACCACTCCTTCCCAAGTTCTTAGTGGACCAAGGAAGATTTTAAAGCAAAAGTGGACCTGGTGGATTTTATCTGGATCATCTCTCATTGGCATTAAGTAACTATATTCCATTTTGTCCAGTGTCTGGCTGTCTTTTCTCAGATATCAGGATTTAACTTAATTCTCCTAATTGTGAGGATCAATTCAGACCTATCAGTTTCCAAGACCAGACATCGTTCTGTTAGATCTGTCTGCTATCCTTAATAGCAAGTACGTGACTGGCTTGAATATCCATTTAAAAGAGTAAAAAAATGGTTTTGCAGAACAGAATGAAATCTGTCATCTTAAGCACTTCCTGGCCTGCCCTCTGGAGTATTAATAATCCTAATTATTTTTAAAGCAGGATTTCATCTATTTTCTGGTGTTATACTGAAGATTGAATTGAGCTCCAAGATTAGGAAGCGCTAAACCCTATCCTCAATTTCTATAGCCATTTTCTAATAAAATCTCTTTGAAGATAACTTTCCCTATCCCCCTAATCAAAAATATCAAGCGTAGCAAAGAGATGTTAAGGAAATCAAACAACCCCAACTCTTCCAAATAGTTCCCCTTAGTTTTGTTTAAAAAAAAATTATTTGTATCCTAGCTTGAATATTCACATTCCATTTAGCTAGGGGTTTTTCATGTTACATAAACCATTTCCTATCTCTACATCTTGAGAGGTATTCAAGGCAAGCTCTACTGCCCTTGTGGAGCTGAGGAAAAGCTCACTGATGGGAAAAGCCTCTTGATCAGGGTCATTTGGAGATTCTGAGAACAAATTGTAATTAAACTGAAGGTTTCCTAATTTCTCTTCCATTAGCCCACAGTGACTGTTTTAACAGGACTAAGAAGCATTACCATTAGAATTGATTTTATTATGATTTTGGCTATGAATTTTTATGATAGAGATGGGAATAAATACAGGAAGGAAATGTTTTACCAAAGCAATAAGTGGTTATTTTATGGTGGTAAGATTATAGATATTTTTTTCCTCTGTTGATCTTTATTCTCCAAATTTTCAGTAATGGGATTATATTACTTTTATAATTTTATAAATTTTAACTGTCATATTTTATTTAAGAAAATATATATTAAAAGTTAACTTTTTTAATGCCTTGGAATTTTTTTTTTTTTTTTTTTTTTTTTTTTTTTTTTTTGAGACAGGGTCGTGCTCTGTTACCCAGGCTGGAGTGCAGTGGCACGATTGTAGCTCACTGCAGCCTTGAACTCTGGCGCTCAAGCATTCCTCCCACCCCAGCCTCCTGAGTAGTTGGGACTACAGGCGCATGCCACCACACCTGGCTAATTTTTAAATTAGTTTTTGGTAGAGACAAAGTCTTGCTATGTTGCCCAGGCTGGTCTCAAACTCCTGGCCTAAAGCAATCCTCCTACCTCAGCCTCCCAAAATGTTGGGATTATAGGCATGAGCCACTGTGCCTGGACCAGAATTATAGATGTAAATGATTGTTCTGTCCTGTGATAGATAACTTGAGAGTTTAATGTGGTAAGTGACGCTGTTTTTCCCTAAATGCCTTGCACTGCTATATTTTATTCATTCTTCTTTTTTGAATATAGTATACTTTCAGTAAGTTCAAGGTTCGAAAAGTAAAAGGGGGCATGCGTACATACATAAATAATCTCCTTTTTGCTCACCCCATTCTTCTCAGAGGCAACCAAAACACTCCTTTCTCGTGTATGCTTCCAGAGATATTTTATGTACATGTATTTTTTCATACAAAAATGACAATATAGTATACACCCAGTGCTTAGAGAGCTTTCCATTTAGATAATAAAACTCTTCCTTGCATTTTTTTAAATATTTCATGAATTTTACACACATATTTATACACACATACACACACTAATTTATCTAACCAGTTCTTTTTTTGATGGACATTTAGATTTTTCCAGTCTTTTGCTATTATAGACAATAATTCAGTGAATAACTTTTTACATAATATTGAATATAATTTTTTTCATTGATAAGCAAAACTATCTGTAGATAACTTCCTAGATGTAGGTATGTACATTTGTGAGTTTGATGGATAGTGCCAAGTTGCCCTCAATTAGGGTTGTATGCTCTTTGTTTTCACCTTGTAGCTTCCTATAGGTGCCTCTCTTCCCCTGGTGCTAGGATGTCAGCTGTCATTTATGTTGTATCCGTGGTGCCTCTAGCTATCGTTTCTTCTTTATGGACACTAAATATGTTATGAACTTAGAAACAAATAACCAAGCTGTAGGAACTATGTCTAAAGCAAGAGTGTATGCTTCAAAGTTATGGCCAGAGCATTGCAAATTATTCATTCATTTGTTCAAGAAGTATTTATTGGATATTTATTGTGCTCACTGTTCTAGGCACTGGGGATATAGTTTCTTTCCTTATGGATGCTCTTATTCCAGTGAAAGGAGAAAGACAGTAAAAAAATACAGAAATAGACTGGGCGCAGTGGCTCATGCCTATAATCCCAGTGCTTTTGGAGGCTGAAGCAGAAGGATTTGCTTGAGACCAGCTTGGGCAGCAGCAAGACCCTATCTCTACAAAAAATTTAAAAATTAACCAGGCGTGGTGGGCATGCACCTGTAGTCCTACCTAGCTACTCCAGAGGCTGAGGTGGGAGGATCCCTTGAGCTCAGAAGTTTGAAGTTACAGTGAACTATGATCATGCCACTGCATTCCAGCCAGCCTGGGCAACAGAGCAAAACCTTGTCTCTAAAACAGAATAAAATAAAATAAATTGCACAAATAAGTAACTTTTGTATAAATGAAATGTTACTGAACTTCAGTTTTATTTTAAAGTTAAAATCAAATGGGATCCTACATGTCAGTGTCCTGCTTAATTACATTATAGGTTAGTCTTCATTTGTAGCCTACTTGCTGTGAGATGGAGAAGGGGCAGGAAAACTCTTTTATGGAGTGATAAGCTGATAGAGTATGGTAACATTATTAAAAAATAAGAAGAATTGTGAATGTAAACAGTGCTAAAAAGCACAGAGCAGAGTATCCATGGCTCTGAGTTCTGGCTCTAATTCTGCCATGACGTGACCACAAATAAGTTACTTATGCTCTTTGTACTCAATCTTCTCTTCTATTAAATACAGGCAATGGATTAGTTCAGTGTTTCTCAAAGTGTGTTCCACAGAGCATTACCAAATTCTTTCGTGTTAGTAGGTGTTACGCAAAAAGGAGGGCCACAGCTAGCCCAGCTTTATGGGAATTGGAAAAGGGCCCCTCCAGAACACAGCTTAGCAAACTCACAGCTTAGCAAGAGGATGCAGCAAGGTAGAGAAAGACGCCCTTTCTTCTGGTTGGTGAGTGGGGGTCCAGGCTGGATCTTATCTCCCACACTCCCACCGCCCATGCATCCTGTGCAGCACTAAACAGCTGCCCTGTCTGTAGTAAAATAGCTTTGAGAAGTGGCTGGGTTAAGGAGATTTTCTTCGGTACAAGATGTCTCAGTTTTAATATGCAAACATGCTGTGCTTTGAATCTCCAAGGAAAGAAAGTGGTGTGTGGCATACATCTTATTGGACTTCAAACGTCTTTTTTGTGGGACTAGTGTTCCTTGGAACACAAGTTGAGAAAAATTGAATTAGATTATCTTTACTAGTCTTTGTTATTCTATGAGTCCTTCTTATTCATGTTTTATTCTGATACATTTTCCTCCTTTAATAAAAAATAAAGTCCTCGCTACCACCACCATAATACCATGTCATCTCCAAATTGCTATCTATGGTTAAACATTCCCTTTGCCCCATTACGTTATCACCAGGGGCTATTTTTGTGGGGGAGCATACCAGAACACTCTCCCTCAGGATTACGCAAACCTGAACAACATTCAAGAACTTTGTTTTTAAGAAGGGGCTGTCACTAGTGTAACAAAAGTTGTATTATGTTCGAGTCTATACTGATGACACTTAATAATGTTCAAATCAAGTGACGTGTGTTTACTTATAAATGTATATGTGTAAATAGCAGATCTGGTCATTATTAGTTTGTAGCTAATCATAATGTGATTTTACCATTTTCTCCAACTCCTCCTGAATGTGAGTTAGGGGAGGAGGCCTCATTCCTCTTGGATTCCTCCTTCTCATCTCTCTTGAATCATGTAGACGGCAGGGTTGTGAAGAAAGAATCAGTTCACAAACTGCAGCACAATCACCGTCACAGAGTTGAGTTCTTATAGCTTAAACTATTCTGTTTATAAGCTACAAAAGCTATGGAAAGAAATTCATTCATATGAATAGAATGAATATAATTAATAAATATTAAATATTATTTGGTAAAATACTAATAGGTCAATACTAATACTAATGTGAATGGAGTGGTATCATGGAAAAGAATGCCAGCCAAAACCATTCATTTTTAAAAATAGAGTTTTGAGCTCATTCATCTGCACCTGACTATGAGCTGAATTTTTCTTTACATAAGAAATGGCGGCAGGCTTTTTAGGTTTTTCATAGTTTGGCAAGAAGTAGGACAGTAGTTCTTAGCTCTTAGTTGGAACATAGTCAGTGTTCACATATAATTCATGTAATATTTATATTAACAAAAAAACTTTTTCTCAAATAAACTTTATCACCTAAGAATATCTTTGGCTTTTGTTCCTAAGTAACTTTTTTTTTTAACATTTTCTTTTTTAATTCAAGTTGAGTTTGAGAGTGCAATCCTCATGCCAGTGTGGAGGGTCATTTAGAACTTAGGAAATCAGTGGGGATACAATGCTCTATTTTGCAAAAATAGTATGCCATGCCAGATTTTGAGTTCTCTCAAAAATTCCCTCACCGATTGTTAGTGGCTGATTCTCAAAAATGAGTGCATGTGCTCAGCCTTGCTGCCAAAAATGGCTGAACATGGTGGGGATTTGTTCATGTACTCAGGCAGCAGCAGTAGCGATGTGCACCGTATGCCTACTGCTAGTAACAACTGGTGAAGGCAGCGCATCCGACATGGTTGAAACGAGCTCTCTTTTTGCTTTTTGTAATTTCAGTTTATGAATACTGATGTCAGTGGCTGCTGTTCCATTTGTCTCACTGCTTTTACCTTCTCTGTAAAAGATTTTTTTCTTCCTTTCGGGCTTAAGTACCACCTGAAGAGAGAAGCCTTTTAAGGCCTGGGAGACTGGCCAGTGCCCTCTGTCGCTCTGTTCACCTACTAAAAGGTAGCATTGTTAACCTAATTCAGCAGGGCTCTGACTCCATATAAACACTGCTCAATAGAGCCAGAAGGACTAATTGAATTGTACAATACATCATTTTTTAGCAACAGTTTCAAGTGGGTTGTACTTCATTTCCCAAAACACCATCAGTCTTTTCCTCATTTTAAGATATTTAAATATCACAAATATTTAATCATGATAAATAAAATATTTAAACTCAATTCTTTCTTTCCCACTGAACTGTGGGCTATTATACCTAAAGACAGGGCCATGCTTGTTTTATTCTCCACTGAATGCCTAATGCCTGCTACAGTAACTGGCATGTACCTGTGTCTATTAATAAATGCCTCAAAAATAAAAGTGAGGAATAACTGTTATTTCCAATCTGGTTAGATAGTTGAAGATTTTGGCTAATTCTAGGTGCCTCTTTGTGACCTGGATTTTCAGAGACTGTAAACTTCTCTAATTCTGTAACTCTAACTCTGCAGGATGCTATAGGATCACACAACACAACAGGTACCTCAAAAATAATTGCTTATAAGGAAAAAAATTAGAAGTTTATTTTTTAAATGATGTATTTTTTGCATTCCTATAAAGAACATAAACTTTGGTATAAGCTTTGCGATGTAAGAAAATGATCATATTGAATTTTATGTTTATGTACGAGAAATTTAATAATCAACATATAATAGCCATACATTTAATTATCACATATACATACAGAGAGGTTTTTATGTTTGTTTCTGCCTGTTGTACTCTATTCTGTCCTGTATTTGTTCACCAAGTGAATTTCTGTTTATCTTCTACACCCAGATCCAGTGCCACCTGCTTTGCCAACCCTCTCCCCACCAGGAGAGTTGATTTCTCCCTCCTCTAAGCTACCGGTGGGCCCCATCCATACCTCTTTGGTAGCAGATGACAGGGTACACGCTGCATGTTACATGTGGTTTTGTTTTAAATATTTGTCTCATACTAAACAGTGAGCCATCTGAGGGTAGGAACTGTATCCTATATATCTTTATTAATATTCTTCTAGCCTACCATATAAAACATAGTAGATTTTTTATTTTCTTTTTAATAAGCAAAGTTTTTTGTTTATTTCAATGTTGAATTCTAACCTTGCTCCTAGAGAGATTTTTTTTTTTTTTTTGGAGATGGAGTCTGGCTCAGTCGCCCAAGCTGGAGTGCAGTGGCGCAATCTCGGCTCACTGCGAGCTCTGCCTCCCGGGTTCACGCCATTCTCCTGCCTCAGCCTCCCAAGTAGCTGGGATTACAGGCGCCCACCACCACACCTGGCTAATTTTTTGTATTTTTAGTAGAGACGGGGTTTCACCGTGTTAGCCAGGATGGTCTTGATCTCCTGACCTCGTGATCTACCCATCTCAGCCTTCCAAAGTGCTGGGATTACAGGCGTGAGCCACTGCACCTGGCCGAGAGATTTTAATGGAAACTTTTTAGAGAGGTTTTATCTTCCATAAATAGAAACTGAGCCAACTTTCTATGTATTAGTAGCCAATCTACATCTCACTGTCAGTGATTGGTATGTAGAGATTCTGAAAAATTACCCTCATGTTATGCATTATTTAAGCCACTCCCTCTGTATCTCTGAGACATTGTGTTTCCATGTACTATTTATTTCTACTGATGACAATGACATTATAAAATGAACTTTCATAGTCTTGTGGATTACTGTGGATTACCACTCAAGGTGGATACAGAATTGGATGGATATATTGGCTGGAGTTAGCCCAAGTTCAAAGTTGTAATAAGAGCAACTCCTTTCTGGTCACTGAAGCAGTATATTTGAACTTGTTTCCTAGTCAGTCAGATTATTCTGCAAATAATATCTTTTTATCCTTCTTGAATGTTGTAATATGTACATGATTTACTCTGTTTGTTTGTTAGATGGAGTCTCACTCTGTTGCCCAGGCTGGAGTGCAGTGGCATGATCTCGGCACACTGCAACCCCTGCCTTCTGAGTTCAAGGAATTCTCCCGCCTCAACCTCCCAAGTAGCTGGGATTACAGGCATGTGCCACCACGCCTGGCTAATTTCTGTATTTTTAGTAGAGACGGGGTTTCGCCATGTTGGCTAGGCTGGTCTCGAATTCCTGACCTCAAGTGATCTGCCCGCCTCAGCCTCCCAAAGTGCTGTGATTACAGGCATGAGCCACCACACCCGGCCTTGATTTACCTATTTTTTAAGTGGCTACTTTTCAAAAGTGTTATGGAGTATTCATACATATATATGCACGTATAAATTTATGTCATTTTTAAAAATCAGCGTTTGTGTTAAGACAGTCTTCTTAATTAATTCCTTTTTTATTTTGAAATAATTGTGGATTCACAGGAAATTGCATAGACAATTCAGAGAGGTTCTGTGTACCTTTCACACAGTTTCCTCCGTTGGCTACATCTTAGGCAACTAAGGTACAATATCAAAAACAAAAACAGCAAGTTGACATTGGTATAACAGGTCAGTATAACGGCACCATACTGTACCATTCTGTCACATGTGTAGGTTCCTATAATCACTACTGCAGTCAAGATACAGAATTAATAAATTCCTTCCTAGCTTACAGTTGAATGTCTGGAAGAGAGAGAAGTCAAAATTTACATTTAATTCAACTACAGACTTTTTCATTTGTCTGTATTGAGAAAATAATCGTGTTCCTTTGATATTTCAGCTATGGTTCCTAGTTTGAGCAGGTGTGGAGAGCCAGGTGCTTCTCCAGGACTGACTGACGACGCTTGTTTTGTAGGTGTCGAAGCAGGCCAAGGAGTTTCTGGAATACGTGTACGAGGAGCCGCTCATCGACATCCAGCAGGAGAACGCCATGCTGTACCACCACGCAGAGCCACTGGCCGCCGTGCTGCGGCTGCGGCAGCGGCTGAAGTCGCTCCGAGCCTATTTATTCAGCTGCCGGGCAGCGGTGGCAGAGGATCTCCGCCGCAGGTAAGAGTCATAAATCTCAGACGGCTCCCGTTTGTTTTTCTTTCCCGCCCACGGAGGGTGGTGAGATTATCTCCAGAGGGCCTTTCCAGCACGGACCGCCTCTAATTTTGTGGCTCTCCCTCTGCCTCTCCAGTGCCAGCCTCTCTCTGGGCTCATCTTTTTACTTTTTTTACTCCAAGGTCCCCGTTTGGTTAAGCCAAGCAAAATGAAAATAACATTCACCGTTACTGAAGGCTTTCACCCATGGATCGAGTACCCAGGACGGTGAAGGCTTCTCTTACCAGTATGTTAATTTGAGATAATAATCATGGAAATATCTATATTGGTCACTTATGTAGTATTTTATACTTTTCCCAATTTCAATTCCCGTTTCTCATCAGCAAAAAATAAGCATGTTTAAAATAGTTCATAACTAAAAAGCATTTTCAATGGGAAATAAGTAAATGGTTATTCAAATTTTATTTTATTTTATATACTTATTTATTTTTATTTTTATTTTTAAAGAATAGAGACAGAGACTCATTCTGTTGCCCAGGCTGGTCTTAAAATCCTGGACTCAAGCGATCCTCCTGCCTCAGCCTCCCAAAGTGTTGGGATTACAGGCGTGAGCCACTGTGTGGGCCTCAAATCTTATTTTCTGTACAGAAACAAATACCCAAACTTGGTCAATGATGCAGGCAGTAGAGCTATAATTAAAATGCACAGGCCCAGAGTTCTGCCTTTTCATCTTACCGTGGGTGCAGGCTGCTTTCCCGTAACTTAGCTCATAGTTCATAGAACACCAAGTCCAAAGCAGGCTCAGATCCTTAAAGTTGAAACTAAAATGTGCCTGCTCTCATCAAATTCCTTTTTTACAGACAGATTTTATAGGCATTTAAAGTCTCACCCTTGGCATATACAAACTAGCTTATACTTGAAATAATTGTTGATGGCGTTTATAAGTCTCTAAAAATACCTTTTAATTTTTTTGTTTTAATAGAAATGACCAGCAGCATGCATTAGTCATGTTAAATGTTTTTGGAGGTAAGCCTACCTGCCTAAGAACCTTTGGAAAGTATTGAAGTGATGGAGTTTTGAGATCCAATTAGATCCAAAGAAACTGACGTAACCCCGGGCATCTAAAAAGAACTAAATGTAGATAGTGAAGGATATATAATATCTAGACAAGCTCTCATAAAATAATAATGAAAAGACAGCTGCCATAAAGCAAAATACTTTCAGTGGTAGTCATTCTATTACCTAGTTGTTTTTCAGAAAGCACAGAAAGTGGTCAGGATTTATTCTTATAAAGTCTAGGCAGATCTTAATTTTAAAAGATCAGGGCTTTCCTTGGAAGGCAATAGAATTATATGTCTCAAACTAATTTACCAACTAAACCAGATACAAGATTTTTAATGTTCAAAGTATGTTCTATTATTTTCAGTACCTTTTGGCTTTGCTCAGAGCTTATTTTTCTTGTGCCTGTATTTCTAGACAATATTAAAATCTCTACATAGGAATCATGTTAGATACCTTTATGGTATAATGTTTTTCTCTGCTTAAAATATGCCAAATCAGGGCACACATTTAGAAATTAAATAGAAGGTCCTCTCCTCATATGGATGACTAAGAATCTCTACTCAATTCCAGCAGTCTGGTGGTTTACCACCATGTACTGTGCCTTATGGCCAGACCACCAGGAAAGAAATGGGAGTTCTAGAAACAAGGCACTCCCAAAGCTATGAGAATGAAGACAGCATTTTTCCCCTTCATTTTCCCTTTTCCCTATATTTTTCTTTCCTGGACTTGTTCATAACCATTATATAATGCAATGCCTGGCACAAGGTAGGTGTTCAGTAAGTACTGAATGGATAGATGGAGGGAGGGATGGATGTATATTAAGTGTCACTTCAGACCACTGAATAATAGCTAGTAGCCCAATTTTGGGGAGAGAATCATCTTCAGAGTCTTCTTTTTCTTACCTTCCTATTTTTCACTTAGCGTAATGTCTGACCCATCCAAAACACTCAAAAATAGTGGTTGAGTGAATAAGCAAATGAGTGAAAGAGCAGTCAAATCAGTCCAAAAAATTTAGATGGTTCTGTTTCTGAGATAACTCTTAAATCTTTCCTCTCCTTTTTACTTATAATATACTACCATGGTTGAGGATCTCAAGGCTATTGCAGTGTCCTTCTAACTAGCCTAACATTTCTTCCCTCTTCAATCCAACCTTTGCATTAGATAAATTATTTAAAATAGAAGTATAGAATTCAAGATCTGCCCAAGTCTAACACAGTATATTGTTCTACTCTCAAATACCCTGCCCTTCAGGCAAAAATTATTACTTTGCTCTCAAGGCATTCCCTTGTGGGAATTAAATGAGTTCACACAACTGAAGTGCTTAAAACAGTGCTTGGACATAGTAAGCATACAGTAAATACTATTATTGTTATTAATATCACTTTCTTATCCTAGACTGTTCTTATATCTGGCTTTAAAAATATTTGATAAAATATTCCACTTAAAAGCCACCCCCTGTTATTCTCTCTACTAGAATTAATCCTCTTTTCCTGCTGCTATGTCAAGAAAGGAGTGAGCAAGGGAGAGTGGATGGAAAGCTAGCTGGGCTCAGGCCTGTAGTTTCTGCTTATACAGTGCATGCTTCTCCATGTGACTGTTTCATAAAATGGGTGGAGCAGTCTGCCTACGAGCCAACAATGAGACATTGATTCCTACAGAAACTGAGGAAGCACTGCTTTATTTTAAATTTTGTTATTTTAGATTTCCTATACTTACATGTTGTTAAAATATTGCTTAAGGTTACCATTTCTCTCAAACCTGAGGCAGAGAAAAGTGTGCTAGTAACAAGTAGTACTTTTACGGCTTTTGAGGGAGGGGGTAAGTTGAGGGGGGCTGGTCTTGAATTTTTTTTAATCATTTTTATTAAAAAATTTAATTAAAATGTAATTTTAAAAAATTGTTTTTCTAGGCACTAAACAACCAGTCATATTTTGAAATATGACTATTTAGTGAAATAATCTCCAAGAGTTTTGCTGGGGTGTCCATACTTCCTGCAGCCAGGCCACACTTTTTTTTTTTTTTTGAGACGGAGTTTTGCTCTGTCACCCAGGCTGGAGTGCAGTGGCGTGATCTTGGCTCACTGCAACCTCCGCCTCCCAGGTTCCAGCAATTCTCCTGTCTCAGCCTCCCGGGTAGCTGGGATTACAGGCATGTGCCACCACGCCTGGCTAATTTTTGTATTTTTAGTAGAGACGGGGTTTCACCATGTTGGCCAGGCTGGTCTCGAACTCCTGACCTCAGGTGATCCACCTGCCTCAGCCTCCCAAAGTGTTGGGATTATAGGTGTGAGCCACCACACCCGGCCAGCCACACTTCTTTTTTTTTTCTTTTTTTTTTTGAGACAGAGTCTCACTCTATCGCCCAGGCTGGAGTGCAGTGGCATGATCTCGGCTCACTGCAGCCTCCGCCTCCTGGGTTCAAGCGATTCTCCTGCCTCAGCCTCCTGAGTAGCTGGGATTACAGGCATGTGCCACCACACCTAGCTAATTTTTGTATTTTTAGTAGAGACGGGCTTTCACCATGTTGCCCAGGCTGAATCTGACTTCTTAAAAACAAAGTTAGTCACCAATACCTTTATATGTAATGAGTTTATCCAAAATCAATATTTAAAGCTCCCTTTGTTTTACCTGAGGATACAACATCTAAAGTGGGGGAGTTTAAACAGTGAGGTGAACTTGCTGGACTTAACTAATCTTATATATCCCTGATAGAAATTAAAAGAGGGAGGAGTTGATGGGGAACAAAAAAAAGCAAGAGAATCCAGTTCTTATCTAGTCGTAAAAGGCATTCTCTTCCTGCCTGGTTTTTACCTCAATATGAGAGTGGCCATTAATCTCCAGCAAGTAGGCCCAACATGCTGAAGACCTGTCAGCACCATATAAACAGAATAAAGCAAACTGTTAATATTGCTGTCGTGAGAAAACTGAAAACAGACTGATTAATTGTATTGGCGCTCGACCGCCAGGGAGCCAGCTTTGGCCGTCGCCTTATTAGGGAAGTCATAGTTTGCTTTTAGGCCTTTCATTATGATGGCTGTCCGGTATTCATCCTCACTGTTTTTGTTATTGTTGTTAAATGAACGCCTTGTTCTTGAACCCATACTGCACATCTTGACTGGCAGGGGTGATTAGTTTAGAAAAAGTCAGTGTCCTCCCCGAAGCTTAAAATGTTTACAGTGCTGACAATTCACTGCTTCTGAGGACTCCCAGATGGCGGCCCTGCTGAATTAGTTCAAGGTCTAGTTAACTTTTCATGAGAAGAATTATTTACGGTGTCCACACATGAAGGTGCATGAAGAAGTCTGTGGAAAATCTGGGCATACATGGCAATGTCAGGACACATCCGGATCAGCAGCTGTTAGGGAAATTTCTGGGAGGGACATTAAGAACTGCTAGGAAGAGCCTCAGCTCTTGCTGAACACAGGAACAGCAGGATGTGTCACACACAGGCACAGTAGAATGTGTCGCCTCAAGGCCAGATTTGGCCAGCAGACATGTTTTGTTTGGCCTCACAGGGATGGCCCCACAAAGTTTTGGAATTGTGAAATAGTTGCCAACTTTAAAAAAATCAGGAGTTTTCATGCACACACAAAGTGAAGCTTTCTGGTTTCTCTTGGGAAATGAGTTCTGATTACACAGAGCTTCCCTCATTCTGTGTAGCAGAGATCAGCTTTAGACACTTGACTCGCCACTTTGCCATAACTTCTTCTGCTCTAGTTTGTCTCCCCAAACCCAGTGCCACTTGGCATATAACACGTTGCTGCCCTGTTTTTCTCATCTCCAGCCCATTTAATTCATTTATGGTGGTTCCCCGGGCCTAGGCATTCGAGATTTTAACACCAAGGCCATGTAATTAAATATTAAGAATAGAGTTTGGCGATGTCTCAGATACTAGATCCATAACTCGGTCAGGAAGTTCATCTCAAAGGATGCCGAATGTCTAGATGTGGTTCTCTCAAAAGACAGACATGAAGAGGCTTGTAGAACTAGAGGAAATAACACCAGGTCGACTTCAAAGTTCCTCAGAAGATGTGTTGGGGTGTCCTAAGGCTTGGGCTAGGCCATCACAACGCGCCCCTCAGGCAGTTACGGTACAGTGATTTGAGGGAGGGACCATTACCTGGAGCAGCAGCCTCACCACAAAGCTAAAGATTAGAGCTGGGTTACCAAGCCCAGGTGGGGCAAACTGAGAAAAAAGAAAAAAGTGAGGACACAAATGGAGGTGGTTTATTATAAACTCTGAGTTAAGTTGGACTGCCTGAGCTCAGAGCTCATTTCTGTCTCTGATAGCTTTCAGAGCCAGTTTGCTCACCTGGAGACAATACCACCTCATAAGGAAAGTGCGAGGATTCAGGGATTTAATGCCCAGAACAGAGCAAGCTCTCAGGAAATATTAGCTGCTATAACTTTTATTTTAAGCAGATCATAATTCAGAAGGAGCGAGGAGGTGAACAGGGGAGAAGAGGCAAAAGGAAGATGAGCCTGGAGGCATCCAAGAGCCTGGGATTCAGGGAATTGCCACTCCTTTCTGTGCAGAGCACACAGCATCAGTAGAAGTTATGAGATGCAGACTCTGGCCCATCAGTAGCGATCCACCCAGATCCTTCAGGGACCATGCCCCTTAATCCTCCCTCCCTGCTTCTAGCATATTTAATTAATGTCATACTCTCTAATTTTTTTTTACCTGCCTTCTCACTAAAAAAAAAAAAAAAAAAAAAAAAAACCCTGTTCATACTACCCGCTAAGATCCCATCTTAAGCACTCAGAACTGTCTCCCTTTCCCTTTTGCCCACTCACTTCTGACGTGGCCCCTTGCGGGCTGACTGTGGATTGCACTCTTCTCTGACACCCTGACTTCCTGAGGCCCTTGTTTCTTTGGCCTCCTGGGCATTGTTGGTCACCATTTCTCCTAGACCTCCTTCTCCCTGTCCTTCTCTGAACTCTGTCCTGTCCGAGTCTCCCCCTTCTCCTTGCCCTCAATGCCTCCATATCCTCCAGCTCCCTAATGCTAGGAATACCCAACCCCTCGGCTGCCCTTCTGCATAATCCTCCAGCCTTGACAGGAGCCAATGGGGCAACTTTATGTGAGCTAGCAGAAGGTGCCCCTTTCTCAGGGCACTTGGTTTTGTTGGTGTTGTTTTGTTTGTTTGGTTTTGTTTTTGAGACAGAGTCTCTCTCTGTCACCCAGGCTGGAGTGCAGTGGCATGATCTCAGCTCACTGCAACCTCCACCTCTCAGGTTCAAGGGATTCTCCTGCCTCAGCCTCCTGAGAAGCTGGGAATTACAGGCATGTGCCACCACACCTGGCTAATTTTTGTATTTTTAGTAGAGACAGGTTTTACCATGTTCGCCAGGCTGGTCTTGAACTCCTGACCTCAAGTGATCCACCTGCCTTGGCATCCCCAAGTGCTGGGATTACAGGCATGAGCTGCCACACCTGGCCTTATCAGGGCACTTTGTTGTCCTCTGCAGGGAGAGAGTCATGGTCCCTCTGTAAATCGACACTGACTATAAGGTGACAATATTTGGCCCAGCACTCTTCCTTGAGGAGATCACTCACTAGTTTGTTATGTCCAGCTGCCTGCTGGACATCCCCACTTCAAATTGAAATTATTTTTTCCCTGAAAAATATATCCATGTGGGCCAGCCGCAGCAGCTCACACTTGTAATCCCAGCACTTTGGGAGGCCGAGGTAGGCAGATCATCTGAGGCCAGGAGTTCAAGACCAGCCTGGCCAACATGGTGAAACCTGTCTCTACTAAAAATACAAAAATTAGCAGGGCGTGGTGGCATGCACCTGTAGTCCCAGCTACTCGGGAGGCTGAGGCAGGAGAATTGCTCGAACTTGGGAGGCGGAGGTTGCAATGAGCTGAGATTGCGCCACTGCACTCCAGCCTGGGAGACAGAGCAAGACTCCGCCTCAAAAAAAAAAAACCATATATATATATGTGTGTGTGTGTGTGTGTGTGTGTGTGTTTATGTATGTAAGTATATATATCCATGTGGTCAGGTATGTTTCAGTTAATCATGACATTATTCCCTTATTTTCCCCTAGTTTGAACCTTGACATAGTCCAAAAGTTTTGCTTTAAGTTTCTCTAGGAGCCAAATTCTTCCCTTATTTTTCATTCCCATTGCCATCCCCTTTGTCTCTACTCTCATCACCTTATTTCAATAATTTTCTTTTCTTTTATGAGTGTGTGTGTGTGTGTGTGTGTGTGTGTGAGAGAGACGGAGTTTCGCTCTTGTCACCCAGGCTGGAGTGCAATGGTGCCATCTTGGCTCACCACAACCTCCACCTCCCGGTTCAAGCGATTCTCCTGCCTCAGCCTCCCGAGTAGCTGGGGTTACAGGCATGTGCCACCATGCCCAGCTAATTTTGTATTTTTTGTAGAGACGGGGTTTCTCCATGTTGGTCAGGCTGGTCTTGAACTCCCGACCTCAGGTGATCCTCCCGCCTCCACCTCCCAAAGTACTGGGATTACAGGCATGAGCCACCGTGCCTAGCTATTTTAATAATTTTCTTTTTTTTCTTTTTTTTTATTTTGATAATTTTCTAACTGGGGATCCATGGCACCCCTCCTTAGTCCCTCTAACATATGTACTACTGTAAAATGGTCTTATTAGACAGTGAGTAGTTCAGCTACCTGCAGGATAACGCAACACCCTTGGATGGGTTTTCAAAGTTCTCTGTCATCTGATCCTGACCTACATGTAGATGCACAACTTTAACTTCCACATGGTTCCTATGTGGACCATACCACGAGCCAGGATCTTCCACTGTGTTCCTGATGGACCACAGCCACCCTGGCCCAGCCAAAATGACATACTCATTTCCTTGACACCAGTGCCTCCCAGTCCTCTCTACTCGACTTGACTTGGCTTCTCTTACTTTAAAGCCAACTCAAGTGCTGCCTCTTCCCACCTGTCTTCAGTAGCTGATCCCTTCTCTGGTCTCTTCCAGCAGTGATCATCTGGACCACACATTTGGCACTTAAGGGTTTGGATGGTCTTTTTTTTTTTTTTTTTTATGACACGGAGTCTCGCTCTGTCACCCAGGCTGGAGTGCAATGGCATGATCTCAGCTCACTGCAAGTTCCGCCTCCCGGGTTCATGCCATTCTCCTGCCTCAGCCTCCCGAGTAACTGGGACTACAGGCGCCCGCCACCGCGCCTGGCTAATTTTTTGTATTTTTAGTAGAGACAGGGTTTCACCGTGTTAGCCAGGATGGTCTCGATCTCCTGACCTCATGATCCGCCCGCCTCGGCCTCCCAAAGTGCTGGGATTGCAGGCGTGAGCCACCGCACCCGGCCAGGGCTTGGATGGTTTTCATCTCCTTATGTATATATCCTCTCTTGCTGGCTAGATCAGAAGGCCCTTAAAGGCCACAATTGTCCTCGAAACCTAAAATAGAAGACCACAGATGCTAGTGGTGCAATAAAAGCTTGTTAATAATAGTAATTATGTGTAGAATAGTTTACTGTATATAAAGATAATTATGATTTCATTAGTCACAAAGTACTTCCCCTTAAATATATTATTTGTTCTTTACAGCAGCCCTTTTAGATAGGTAGGGCAGATGGTATTTAGAAAGAAGAGAAAGCGTCACTAAACATCAGGGAAATGCAAATCAAAACCACAAGGAGATATCATCTCACCCCAGTTAGAATGGCTATTATCAAAAAGACAGAAAATAACAACCACCAGCAAGGATGTGGAGAAAAGAGAACTCTATTATAAACTGTTGGTGGGAATGTAAATTAGTACAGGCTGTATGGAAAACAGCATGGAGCTTCCTCAAAAAACTAAAAATAGAGCTACCATATGATCCAGCAATCCTACTACTGGGTGTATAGCCAAAAGAAAGGAAATCATTATGTCAAATGGATATCTGCTGCTCCTATTTGTGGGGATCCCACTAGTCACTGTGGAAGTGTCCATCAAATGGACAAAGAAAATGTGGTAAATATACACAATGAAGTACCATTCAGCCATAAAAAAAGAGTGAAATCTTGTCATTCACAGCAATATGGATGAGCCTAGACAATGTTATGTTAAGTGAAATAAGCCAAGCACAGAGAGACAAATACTCCATGTTCTCACTCATATGCAGGAACTGAAAAAGTGGATCACACAGAAGTAGAGAGTAGAACAATGGTCACTAGAGGTGGGGAACGGTAGAGGGATGAGAGGGTTAGGGAGAGGTTGGTTAACAAATACAAACTACAGTTAGAGAAATAGGTTCTGGCATTCTATAGCACTGTAGGGTGAATATAGTTAACAATAGTTTGTTGTATATTTTCAGATAGCTAGAAGAGTGCAGTTTGAAAGTTCCCACCATAAAGAAATGATAAATGTTTGAGATGATAGATGTGCTAATTACCCTGATTTGATTATTATACATTGTATAATGTACTGAAATAGTACATTGTACCCTATCAATATATATCGTTATATGTCAATTAAAAATATTTAATAATAATTTTTTTAAAAGAAGAGAGGCTGGGTGCAGTGGCTCACGCCTGTAATCCCAGCACTTTGGGAGGCTGAGGCAGGCAGATTGCAAGGTCAAGAGATTGAGACCATCCTGGCCAACATGGTGAAACCCCATCTCTACTAAAAATACAAAAATTAGCTGGGTGTGGTGGCGCACACCTGTAGTCCCAGCTACTCAGGAGGCTGAGGCAGGAGAATCACTTGAACCCAGGAGGCAGAGGTTGCAGTGAGCCGAGATAGCACCACTGCACTCCAGCCTGGCAACAGAGTGAGACAACATCAAAAAAAGTCAGAAGGAAGGGAGGGAAGGAGGGAGGGAAGGAACTATGACTCTAAGATGCTACACTCTGAGAGTGTAAAGGAAGGCAGGGAGGTGGCAGACAGTGGTGTCCCTTGAACAGGGAGGCGGATTGCTGAGACGGGCACTCCTGTGCTCGTTGGCAAGCTTGATCAGCTGTGGAGAACCAGGCATGACAATTGGGTTAGTGCCAGCAAATGCATTTACTCCAGGTCAGCATTTGCCAGACCTTCCTATGTCCCAGACCTGTAATCTTAAAACAAAAATGCGAAGATAACTGTAGGGTTGCCTTATAAATGTCTTTAGCCAAAACAGAAATGAAAACATTACCCTCTATTTCTCACCATCATTTCATGTAAGAACGTAATAATACTAAAAAAAAAAAAAAAAAAAAAAAAAAAAAAAATGGCAAACTGCTTTAGAAATCAAACAGCTTTTTAAAATCAAGTAGATTTAGAAATCATTCTACATTTTTTTTTTCTCATTTTACTTTGGACTGCTAAAAACATCACCAGACTGACACCAGCTGTTTGGACTAGCTTTTCAGAAATCCCAGTTCAAGTCATATTTTCTCTTCTGAGTGCTGAAGTGAAATCCAGTCCAGGGAAATTTCTGTGGATGCTTCAGTATTTCCCATTCTCAATCATCAAAAATGTGATTTGGGGGCTTGGGGTGCCTGGCAAATCCACAGGCCATTATGGTATAAATGTAAAACTCGTCTCTCTCCAGCACTAGTTGAGGGCAGTAGGCAATATTAGGCCTCTTTCCCTGGTTGCTTAGAACAGAATTGTGTTCTCAGGGAGCATTTGCTCCTACGTGTTTGTCAGGTTTAGTCCTTGACTTAGACCATTCCGAAGCAATTTAATGGCTTGGCTTGAGAGCCTCAAGAGAATACCCAAAGTGATTCTTCTACCTTCTAAGCCATCTCTTCCTATCTTTGGTGTCACATTTTATTTGAAATTATGATTATATCCAGCAGGAGTTCCCACTGAAATATCAGTTTTACTAAATGGTGAGAAATTTCTATTATAAAGATTGCCATTTTTATTAACACTGTCCTGGTGAATACCAGAAAAAAAATGTGTATGTATGTGTGTATGTGTGTGTGTGTGTGTGTGTGTGTGTGTGTCCTGACAGACTCTCATTGCTTCCTCTTCCTTCAAGCAAAATTTAGCAGCTTTCTCTGCTCTTAGACCAGTCCTCATAAATGTCACTTGATTTACCAAGACTGCCTTCCCCCTCCTTCCCTTGTTACGTCAGAAAAAAACTCTTCCTAGTGAGTTCACTGTAGCTGAGGCTAAGTCCAAAGGTTGAAATGCTCTTTGGCTGATAACGTCTTAACCTTAATATGTCCAAAACTTAGCTCCTAGTATTCCCACCCACCCCCACTCACATTGCAAACCACTCCTCCTACAGTATTTCCCATCTTGCTTCATGGCATCTCTGTCCATCCAGTGATTCAAGCCAAACACCTTTCTCTCATATTCTACATCCAGTCAGCAAACCTGTCAGCTTCAGCTTCAAAATCTATCCACTTTTCACCACTTTCACTGCTGCAGGTTGGGTCCACCATCACCTTTCACCTGGATTATTCCAGTAACTGGTCTCCTGCACCACCCTTAGCCCCCTTCAGTCTGTTCTTAAGACTATAGCTAATGTATAAATTAGATGATGTCACTCCTGGCCCAAACGAATAGTTTCACCTCTTGCTCCAAGTAAAAGCCCAGGGCATACATGGTCTCATCTCCCATTACCTCTCTGCCTCATCGCCCACTACTTTCCCCGTCATTCACTCTGTTCCAGCCACACTGGCCTTTTTGTTGGTCCTTGGGCATACCAAGCTGGCTGCTACCTTAGTTTCTATACTTGCTTTTCCTTTCCCTCTGTAACTGCTGAGATTGCTTCCTTTTTTTTTTCTTTTTTCTTTTTTTTATCGGTTTGTTTCTCAGTGTGAAACCAAGCTTGCTTCCTAACTCCTTTAGGTCTTTGAGTAGCCATCGCTTAATGAAGCATCCTTGACCACTCTGTTTTAAATGGCAACACAGTATCTGTTTGTACCCCACTGCCCACCACACACGCCTCCTGTCTTCTTTCTCTGCTTACTTATTACCATTAAACATGGTATTTTATTTTGTCTGTCTCCGTCTCTTAGGCCATCAGGTGTGAATGTAGACGTTTTGCTTTGTTCAACCTATGCAGCCACATGTGCTGGCTCTGCCCTTTCTACTAGATGTAAGCTACAAAATGTCATGACTTTTTATCTGTTATATTTACTGCTTAGAGCTATACATATAGTGGGGGCTGATAAATACTTGTTGAATAAATTAATTAAATAAATGAAGATTCTGCCCAATTTGGCCAAACTTATTTTTTCTCTTATTACAAAAGAATACTGTTCATCATAGAAAACAAAAATAAGAAAGCCACCCATATCGTACCACTTTGATGCATATCCTCCCAGACCTTTTCCTCTGCAGATGATCTTTCCCCATGAGAGTGGTTTGTTTTTTGTTTGTTTGTTTGTTTGAGACGGAGTCTTGCTTTGCCACCCAGGCTGCAGCTCAGTGGCTCGATCTTGGCTCACTGCAAGCTCCACCTCCCAGGTTCACGCCATTCTCCTGCCTCAACCTCCCGAGTAGCTGGGACTACAGGCGCCCACCACCACGTCTGGCTAATTTTTTGTATTTTTAGTAGAGACAGGGTTTTGCCATGTTAGCCAGGATGGTCTCGATCTCCTGACCTCGTGATCCACCCACCTCAGCCTCCCAAAGTGCCGGGATTACAGGCGTGAGCCACCATTCCCAGCGCTGAAAGTGGTTTTATACTATCCTTAACCATTTCACTTAATGTATTGTGAACATCTTTTTATGCTGGTAAATATTTGTCTAAACATAATGAAATGAGTGAAAATGGTGTTTTGATGTGTGGGCATACCTACATGTTACTGATCTTGGAAGAAGTAGGTGGGGATTATTATTCAGTGTACTCAACAAAAGATTGCATGAGCAATCTAATACTAAATGAGCTGGTAGAATCACTTCATATCAACACTCCCTCTTCTCCCCTCACCCCCTAAAAAATCAAATATATTAGGTAGAAGGATTATCTAATACAGAGAGAAAAGATTGCATGCTGTTGTAAATCAAATACACTTGATCTAGGAGGGCAGTTTATTAAGAACACGTCTCTTAGGGCAGAATTTTTTTTTTCTTTTTGAGACAAGGTATCACTGTTGCTCAGTGCCTTGACATGACCACAGCTCACTGCAGCCTCGACCTCCCAAGCTCAAACAGTCCTACTTCAGCCTCCTGAGTAGCTGGGACTACAGCTGCATGCCACCATGCCCACTTAATTTTTTTATTTTTTATTTTTTGTAGAGACAGAGTCTCACTATGTTGCTAGGGCTCCTCTCAAACTCCTGGGTTTAAGGGTTCCTCTGCCTCAGCCTCCCTGGATTACAAGTGTGAGCCACCCTGCCTGGCCAGGGCAGCCTAACTCTTAAAGCACAATCTACACAGACTGGAATTGCAATGTCTCTGAACTGCATATGAGGAATATCTTACAACCAAAATCTGAGACCGAAGTGTGCAAGGTCTGGTTAATACCGAATTTTAGAATAAGTCTATTTTAGCAAAAATATTAGCACTAAATTAGTCTCATTAAAGACCAGTAAGTATTAGCTCTTCAGACTTGCAGATAACACTTCTTTAAGCTCACTAAATGAAAACAACTCTTTATGTTCTCTGTAAGATTTAAGGTTACCCGACTTTTGTGGCTACTTTTCCAGTTAGCTAATTAAAAATTTCATCAGCTGCAGTTGGGGCTTTAGCCTTAACAGATTAGCTGCAGAATCTATCAGGACTCAGAAATTAAAGGATGTCATTTTGGTAGTTTTGATAGCAACCATTCTCCTCATTCTACTTCAAGAATTCTTTTCCATTAGATGACTTCTAAAAGTGTGGTTTTTGAGTCATCTATCTTCCTGATATCCTAATAGCTCCTCCCTCTCCCTTCTTTTTCTCCAGAGATCTAATTCAGCAAATTATGTATATACCAATATCAGCACTGTAAAAGGGTGCTACAGACTGTCTGCAGTGTCATTCATGACTAAACAGATTTGAAAACTTTCAAAAGGAATTCTGGGAAGTTATATATTAATTTTACTAAACTACATACATACATAGCTCTTTATTTACTCAGAGATGTTTCAAAAAGATCTCTGAGTAAATTTTTTTTATTCTGAGATTAAATGAAATATATAAATTATCTAAAATCATTTTCTTTTTTTTTCTTTTTTTGAGATGAAGTCTCACTCTGTCACCTGGGCTGGAGTGCAGTGGTACAGTCTTGGCTCACTGCAACCTCCACCTCCTGAGTTCAAGTGATTTTCCTGCTTCAGCGTCCCTAGCAGCTGGGATTACAGGTGTGAGCCACCATACCCAGCTAATTTTTTTCTTTTGTATTTTTAGAAGAGATGGAGTTTCTACCATGTTGGCCAGAGTGGTCTCGAATTCCTGACCTCAGGTGATCTATCTACCTCGGCCTCCCAAAGTGCTGGGATTACAGATGTGAGCCACCGTGCCCGGCCTCTAAAATCATTTTCTAAGAGAAAACAAAAATAAAACTCATTGCAGGGGAAGTGTTATATTCTTGCAACTGTTAAACACCTTAAGAATTTGAGCTAGGTATATAACAGCTATGATATAATCTATCATTTTTATAATCAGATGCCACAATGCTCACAATTAAAATTACATCCCAAATATTTCTACTCGAGGCTTTAGATTGTGGCTAAGAAACTTAAGTACAGTTTCTGAATGAGCAGGTAAAAGAGACCCTTATATCCTGTAACTACCTGCCAAGATATAATATCTGATGCAATCTTGCCATTTTTTCAGCCAATGAGATTTGCAAAATGAGGTACCTAGAGAAGTGATTGAAGCTTGTTTCTTCCACATGGGCTGCTATGGAAATATGTGCCTTTGATTTAAAATTGTTTTTCCATTAGCTCAGAGTATAGCTGGACATACGAATCCTGTCCACATCCAGCCTAATGTAACTATTTCAGGAAGAGTTTGCAGCTCATATCAAGAACATCAAATTACATCTCCCTGGGGATGCTTCATAGTGCTTTTTGCTGATTTCAGTGTGGGTCTGTGTGCCCTCCAAAGGAAAGACACTGGCCATCTCAACTTAATACAAATTACCTACCCTGGAGCACATATTCTTGGAAGACAGTAAAACTACGTGAATAAATGGTTTTCCTTTCAAAATTATTCCTTATGCATCTGTATCCATATTCTTTATTTAGACCCTTATCATTTAGAATCAAATTGTGGAATTTGCTTTTGGTGTTGTGCTATCATTTTAATTTTACATGTGTGTGTGTTGTGGGTCTTTTCTTTAAAGCCTGTCTAAGATGAGATATTTCCATTGCAAATTTTTCCCTCATTTTAATCATCGAGTCTTTAAATGCCGGTTGTGCATCTCTAAGAACTGAGCTTCAGGAAAATGGTAATATTATCAAATCTATCAGAACCTTGCAAAGGGTCTGCCTACTTTAGGGCCTGACCCAATCCCTTTTTTCTCGTGAGCATTGGGGCTTGGTGGGAGCTGAGTTGAACTTCTCAGAAATTAGTCAAGTTAAATGAGTCTTGATTTATTTGACCTAATGTCATGGAACAAAGTGGAATGAGGCCCTTCTACCTTTTTGTTAAGACTACTGCCTTTGATTTCATAGGCAATTATCTCTGCATTTTTAACCCCAAGTACCAGCTACATAATATAAGGGCTCTGAATCATATATGACCTTTTTCCTTTTTAATTTTCATCTTTTCTCACCTTTCTCATTAGAGCAATCTATAAATGAAGCCTAAGTTACCTTCCTAGTGTGTCAGGCGATTCTAAAGATGATAAAATAGAAAATGTTAGCACTAGAAGCGATTGTGCTAGTTGGTTTTCATGATCTTCTAGCACATTTCTTCAGTGTTCTTTGCTACCAGGAAACTCGGTAGTGCTACCTGCTAGTGATATCGTTTCCTTTGATGGGTGAGTGAAGTGTGGAGTTGACTCTTCTTATCTCATTTATTCTTTGGCTCTGGTGTCAGGGCTTGCATTGGCATAAGCAGGGCTGCTCACTGCAGAAATGCTGCCAGACATGATGATTAATAGCCCTGCAGTACAGTGAGGTCAGTTAATGCACAGAAGGCCCTAAACACAGCAGCCTCTTCTGCAACAAGGATCCTGTTTACCAAAGGACTGCTAAGCCAGATAACCTTCAGTTAGTTTGTGGCTTTTGGTTCTTAATATAATGAAGTTTAGGGATTAAATTTAATAAATTAGTAATTACTTTTTTTTTTTTTTGAGACAGGGTCTTGCTTTATCACCCAGGCTGGACTGCAGTGGCATGATCATGGCTCGCTGCAGCCTCAACCTCCTGGCCTCAATTGATCCTCCTGCTGCAGCCTCTTGAGTAGTTGGGACCACAGGCGTTCACCACCACCCCCAGCTAATTTATTTTATATTTTGTGTTTTTTTTTGTTTGTTTGTTTTTTTGAGACAGAGTTTCATTCTTATTGCCCAGGCTGGAGTGCAATGGCACGATCTTGGCTCACTGCAACCTCCAGCTCCTGGGTTCAATCAATTCTCCTGCCTCAGCCTCCCGAGTAGCTGGGATCACAGGCATGCGCCACCATGCCCAGCTAATTTTTTTGTATTTTTAGTAAAGATGGGGTTTCTTCATGTTGGTCAGGCTGGTCTCAAACTCCCACCCTCCGGTGATCAGCCTGACTTGGCCTCCCAAAGTGCTGGGATTACAGGCATGAGCCACGGCGCCCGGCCCCCCAGCTAATTTTTGTATTTTTTTTAGAGACAGGGTCTTGCTCTGTTGCCCAGTCTGGTCCCAAACTCCTGAGCTCAAGTGATCCTCCCACCTCACCCTCCCAAAGTGCTGGGATTACAGGTGTGAGCCACTGCGCCCTGTTGAGTAATTATTAATCTTTTTTATATAACACTTCAGTAAAAACTTGAACCGTTTTAGTTAGGAAAATACTGTGTGTGGGGAGTGTGTGTGTGTGTGTGTGTGTGTGCGTGCACGTGTGCGTGCGGTGAGGGGAAAGTGTGTGTGTGTTTTCATGTACGCACATACACATGTGAAAATGTGTGTATTTGAAAGAGCTTCCAGCTGGGTCCACATCCCATTTCCTTTAGGCCTTTTGAAGGCCAGGCTTCATCAGTTATCTCTACTTTTGTATCTTCAGCTTTTGTTTCTATAGTAGCTTCTTAATGTTAGTGTTTAAGTATGCCCAAGTCTCTCTTATGTTTTTAAAAAAAAAAAAAAATCCTTTCTTAGTCCTGCATCCTTCTTTAGCTGTGGCCCAATTTCCCTCCTTTTCTTTAAAGTTGACTTCGTAAAAGAGTAACCCACAATCCTCACCCCTCTCCAGTCTTTCCTCCTCCTCCCCTGAAACCACCCTGTCTGAGGTCACTGATGGATTCCTGTTTGCCAGCAGGCACTTTCCAGGCCTCATGAGAGTCTTCCTCACGTTATTTGACCCCTCCACTACCTTTGATGCCATTGACCACCTTCTTCCTTCATGAAATTCTCTCCTTCCTTGGCGTCCCTGGTGCTGGCTGTTCTGCTTTTTCTCCTCCCTGTCAACCTACACCTTCCCAGTCCTCTTTATGTTTATCTACTCCTAAATATTAATAGTACTGTTTCACCAGGAAGCAATCTTTTCTCATTTCCCAGCATGTGCCCCCCTGGACTATCACTTTTTCTCATGGCTTCACCTAAAACCTATAAGCTGGGGGCCCACAAATCGCCAACTTGGACTCACAGGTGACTCCACTTGAGCATTCCAAAGACGTTTCCAACCGTCTGCCTCAACATCTGAGCTACCCTTTCCCCTACCAAGACAACTCCTCTTCCTTAGTCCTGTTTTTCAGACTCCTTTCTACTAATCAGAGTTTAAGGCAAACTGGCTCCTGGGAATCTTTACTTTTCCCATTCATTTCCTAAAGGACTCCTGTCAGACGTACTTGTAGGACCTCAGCCACAGCAGAGGAAAGCCCTTGGAATCACCCAGATGGGAAGTTGCCACGGCCCACAGTTTCCTGAGCTTGGCTTTTAGGTCCATATTTACCCTGAGTTTCCCTGTGTTTGGTCTTCCTAAAGAAAATATTTAGAGAATGTCTTGCAAATTCGGTCTGCCTTAGGGGAAAGAGGAATAAATGGCAGTGTGCGTAAGTTATCTGGCCCTGCCTTGGAAACCCTTACCTCTAAGCAGAAGAGTGAGTCCCTATCTCTAAATAGCTGCAAAAAAATCTTTTTCTTATTTTATTTACATTAAAAAGCATTACTATAAGAGATACATTTTAATGCCTACCAGTCTTCCCTCTCAGGAAATTTATTCCCATATTTGACTTCAGTGCTTTCATACTACAACTCCCATCCTCCAGGGAGAAAAAAAGATGACTGGCATTATCTCTCTTAAAAGTCTTTATTTTTAATAGCCACCAATAAATCTCTTGGACACAACATCTTCTCCAGACACAATAAGCTGGGTTCCTTTATCTTTCCTGTATGTATTGCATTTTCCAGTTCTTTGTGTCTGTTATGACTGACCTCATGTAAATTATAGTATTAGACACTGAAGCATGATGGAGAAGACAGTAGAGGAAGTGCTTCTGGAGGGGCTTAGAATCTCATATAAAAGGAGAGAGAAAATAAACATATGTGAAATATATATACACATAGAAACATTAAATAAATACATAGCCACTTTAGCTGTGCTGTACAAATAATGTTGAAGGAATATTAGAGATGATTGTGACCAAAGTTGGTTAATTTTTGTGAGAAGAATAATGAATAGTGTTTGGAAGCAAGAAGGACCCTGCCTAGTAAGGAGAAATTGGAAATTCTCTTTGTTGCTCATCAGTTGTATTCATTGAAGTATCCATCTCCAGCACATAGCATGATGCCTTATTTTAGACACTCAGTAAGTGCTTGTTGACTCTGTGATAACCGACTGGTTATAGCACTCCAGGAAGAGTATGCCAGTGTGATTTGGTTTGTAAATTTGTAAATAAGTCTGATATCCTGTATATCCCTAACCATAAAAATTTTAGAATTTTAAAGCAGAAAGGACTTTTAAGTAGCAAAACATTACAGATATGCTCTCCTGCATTTGTCCCTGCCGTAAATCGTTTCATCTTCCTTTTAACTCTTTCTCCAGCTGACCTATGTTTCTACAAACCAGCAGAAGAGGCAGAAGCTAGTCTTGAAATGATTTTGCAGCACGCTTACTGGACTCCATTTCTTAGCACTGCTGCCACATTGCTTTCATTTTACTTTATTTAAGGGATTTCATTATTAAGCATTTACCTTTCAGTAAGATTATTCCTTCAATTTAGTCACCCCTAAACATCCTCTGTCTCTCATATTATCATACACTGCTCCCTTTGAGTCCCACTGAAAGACTGCCCTAGTTTTCCTTTCCTGCAGATAAGTTTGGGTCCTTGGATCTTGGAACAGCAAAAGGACATTAGTGAAACAACTGGTGAAACCTGAATAAAGTCTATAATTTGCATAATGTCAATTTCTTATTTTTGATCAATATGCCATGGTTATATAAGATGTAAGCATTAGGGGAAGCTAGATAAAGGGTATGAAGGTAAGAACATTTTACAAATACAGAGAAATGTTAGGAACTGTGGAAGTACATGTGAACATTCTGGTTATTTTCAAAAACATAATTTTCAAAATATAATGAGAAAATTGCAGACTACCAAAGTACACTTTTAGATAGTTCTAGATTGTAAGGTAAACAAAGTAAAAACAAACAACCCTCATCTGGGTTCAGCCCCCTTCCCATTCAGGTTTTTCCTCACTCCATTCCCTCCATTCCTCTGGCTTCAGCTGTCCGCTCTGTGCTCCCATCAGAAGTGCCCTGGGTCTTCTACATCTCAGGCCCAGATCCATGCTTGCTGTTCCCCACACAGGCACTGGATATTCAGCACATAGGAAGCTCAATTTTTTATTCCCTCCCCTGGAAGCCTGCCCTCAGTTGGCCAATGGCATCACCATTCTGATCCCCAGGCTCTATACATCAGGGTCATCTTAGACTCCCTTCTCCTTTTTCACTTATTCCCAATGTTCTCAATTCTTCCAAAAAGTCTCTGGTATCTACCCACTCATTCCTTTCACTGTCCCCTTGTCTACCCTAGAACAGACTCTCACATGCCTTGTCACCTGTCTGTAGTCTCTCCACCCTCCCTGCTGCCTTCAGAGGCACATTAGTGTGGCTTTCCTGCTTCAAAAAGCATCAGTGGCTCTATACTGCTACTGGCCTAAACTACAGTCATAAACATCCATCCAGAAGAGACATGCATGATATTACTAAATTACATGGTCAGCTCAAACCTACCTCCCTCCTTCCCCCACCCCCAGCCCCAAGAAATTAGAAGGAGCATAGGCCTTTGGAGTCAGAAAGTCCTGGCCTTGAAACTCAGCTCTGTGACCTTGGGCAAATTGGTCTTTGCCTCTGTGCCTCAGTTTCCTCTTATGTAAAATGAAGGTCGTGTTTACCATCCAGGGCTATTGTGAGGATTAGATAAAATGATGTATCTCCAGTGCCAAGCTCAGTGACCTCCTATAGGCTGCCTTGAGGAAGAGGTCCCTTGATCATTTCTGTCATGTGCTTGTGTTATTGAAAATGGAGGTTGATTACATCTCATGGTCCCTCCAGGGACCATGGTCTACCTTCCACGACAGGGGCCTTCCTGTAGAGAAGCTAATCCTACATGGAGGAATTGAGTACTTTTCCTATGCCCTACCCAGCTGTGCTGGACCTGTGCTCTGCTTCCTGTCACAAGTGCAACCCTGAACCATTAGAGTTGAAGGGAGCCCAGCCTTAGGAACTGCATTCAGTTTCCCAGAATATAATGCCCTTGTCACTCGTCTCATTCCTGTGGGTGAAACAGTGCTTTCCAGCAGAATTCTTCAGCGACTTTCCTACTTTCCAGGAGAGGTCCTTACTAGAATACACCTACTCCAGTCCTCTGTCTGGTCAGGACTTCGTCTAATTGATTCAGTGCTCCATTTTCAGTAATCTAATAGTGTCTGATATGCAGTGTGTGCTTAATCAATATTGGATGGATGGAAGGATGAATGATTTAATATCTAGGATTTGACAACTAATGGATACCTAATTGAAAGACTGAATAATGATTTTCCCAGTGAGCAAGATTATTAGGCCAGTGGTTCTAAACCTTGGCTGTACTAATCACCAAGAGAGTTTTTGTTTTGTTTTCTTTAACACTGATTTATGGGCTCTACCCAGGCAGGTACCCTGTGGTTTTCTAAAAGCTCTCCAAGTGATTCTAATAGACAGCCAGGGTTGGAATCCACCATGTTAGACTACTCAAAAAATATGTACCCCATGCATAACTCTTTATCATTTTCAATTACCACATTGTATTGTAATTATCAGCTTATGTGTCTTTCCCTCACTTGACTTTATGCTCCTTGGCCTCATACTTGGGCTGTCTTCCTAGTGCCTGGCATAGTGCCTGGCATATAATGAATAGTCATAGATGTGAATTGAATAAATTGGTGGTTTCTTTCATTTAAGACACAAGAAAATTGCATAGTACCAAGTGAGACAAAGAAAAATGTTAGTATCATGGATTTTGTTTTGGGTTTAGTTTGTGCGTGTGTTGTTTCCCAGTCATCTACACTTTGGTAACCTGTTTGCTTACCCATAACAGATTATTTTTTTCAGTTCATTCATTGTCATCTATCCAGATACTGTGAACGGACAGCAGCTAAAGATATTGGACTTTGTTGAAGAGTCCTAATGTAAAATATCTTGTCCCATTATTCTCGTTTGTACAGAGGTTCTAAAATTGCCATCACTGTACATATGAGAGGATAGTTCATTAATATGATATTCAATATCACTCCTCCTCATTAATAAAAGCCGTAGAAGCCTCTAGACACGAGTGGCCACTCCAGTTTTTCTGAAATCCAAAATCAATATATTTAGATATAGAAAAATACAGCCAGAAAGATATTTAGAGACATCACATTAAACCACCCTCATTCTGCTGTGAAGAAGCTGAAGCCAGGTGGGCATGTGGGGACTTGCCAGCGATCACACAGCTTATTACGGACACAGCTGGTAGAAGAAACCTGATGTTCTGTTCCTCAGGCCTGGGCCACCACGCAGTGCTTGTAGCACTTAAGATTACATTAGAAGTCAAAGATCAAACTTTTACCTCCATTCTGGTGTCTGTGTTGGGAAGAAAAATATCTGAGAAAAAGATATTACAGGTTCCTCAGAAGGCTTAGGAGGAGAAGTATGGGTGAAAAGTGGAGAGGGCAGAGGAAAGGAATTCTTCAATGAAACTTTGAAACTTATCAGAAAAATGTGTGTTATGGCAGCACCACAGTTCACTTGTCTATCTGCCCTTGTTTTCAGAATTTTCCCCAGAGAATACCTCCTTCAACAGATCCACCTGTATTCCCTCGCCGACCTGCAGCAGGTAAGTGCTTAGAGGGGCCGTTTCATTTTTGTTGCTTTCCTGGAGAAGTCTCTTTGTTGACTTTGGTCTTTGCACTGTATTCTGCCATCATTGGGGTAGTTTTCGTCACAAACCCTGATAATTCTTATTCAGAATGGGGGGGAAACTTAGTATAAAAAGATATATAGGACAATAACAAATGTTGGCAAGGATGTAGAGAAACTGGGGCTCTTATACATTGCTGATGGGATGCAAAGTATGTTAGCCACTTTGGAAACAGTTAAAAAGTTAAACATAGAGTTACCATATGACCCAACAATTTTACTCCTGGTTATATACCCAAGAGAGTTGAAAACATATGTCCATAGAAAAACCTGTACACAAATGTCCAGAGCAGCATTATTCATAATAGCAAAAAAGTGGAAACAACCCAAATGTTCATCAGCTAATGAATGGATGAACAAAATGTTTTGTAGCCGTATAATAAAATATTATTCTGCCATAGAAAGAAGTGAAGTAGTGATGCATGCTACAATATGGATAAATCTTGAAAACAGCATGCTGAGTAAAAGAAGCCAGACAGAAAAGAATACATACTGTATGATTCTATTTACATGAAGTGTTTAGAATAGGCAAATCCATCGTGACAGAAAGTACGTTAGTGGTTGCCAGGGCCTGGGGAGAGCAAAGAAATGAGGAGTGCCTGCTCATGGATAAAGAGTTTCTTTGGAGGCTAATGAAAGTGTTCTGGAATTAAACAGCAGTGATGGTTGTACAGTCTTGTGAATATTCTGAAAACCACTAAATTGTTTACTTTAAAAGAGTAAATTTTATGGTGTGTGAATTTTACCAATTAAAAATTTGTATGAAAAGATATAAAAGGCATTGAATGTGTTAAGCCCTTGACTTGTGCTCAAGCCAAAAAGTTGAATGGCTTTTAAAGTTTAGTAAAACATAACAGAGCATGTAAGAGTTGAAATCATCCTTTTATACTTTTATTAGAACATGTCCTTTTTTTTATTTTCCTTTCGTTTGTGAGACAGAGTCTTGCTCTGTCGCCCAGGCTGGAGTGCAATGGCGTGATCTTGGCTCGCTGCACCCTCCGCCTCCCGGATTCAAGCGATTCTCCTGCCTCAGCCTCCCGAGTAGCTGGGATTACAGGCATGTGCCACCATGCCCGGATAATTTTTGTATTTTTAGTAGAGATGGGGTTTCACCATGTTGGCCAGGCTGGTCTCGAACTCCTGACCTCAAGTGATCCGCCCACCTTAGCCTCCTAAAGTGCTGGTATTACAGACATGAGCTACCACACCTGGCCACACTTGTACTTTTATTGATTGACCAGATTAGCAGCTAGGAAGAAACTGGCCTTTTGTGTGTTTAGCCCTAAATTCTAAATATGTTAAGCTTTGGTTAATCATTTAAATCAACAACTCACTCCTGAGAAGCTGTTGGACACTAGATAATGATTCTTTCAAGAGTTCATTAAATAATAATAATAATTGTGACAACTTTCAGAGTATCTCAAACTGCTGTGATTCTGTTCTTTCGTTGTTGTTTTCCTCTCTGGTTGTTTTATCCAGAAGAATTTAGGTCAACTTAAAAACCATGCTCATATCCTTCAGTCATTTTTCTGACTTTAAATTACTTTTCAAGGATTTTTTGTGTCTTTTAATAACTTAAGACTTTTGTGTTCTTTTTGTCCCGCCAGAGCTAGGAAAGTTATTTATTTATTTATTTATTTGACAGTCTCGCTCTGTTGCCCAGGCAGTAGTGCAGTGGTGTGATCTTGGCTCACTGCAACCTCAGCCTCCTGAGTTCAAGCAATTCTCATGCCTCAGCCTCCCGTGTAGCTGGGATGACAAGCATGTACCACCAGGCCCGTCTAATTTTTGCATTTTTAGTAGAGACAGGGTTTCACCATGTTGGCCAGGCTGGTTTCGAACTTCTGACCTCAAGTGATCCGCCTGCCTCAGCCTCCCAAAGAGCTGGGATTACAGGCATGAGCCTCTGCTCCCTGCCAGAAAGTTATTTTAAATTAAATGGCAGAAATGATGTTAGAGCGTTTAGTTGGAGAGGTCTAAGAAAAGACTAAGATTTTCATTTCCATTTATGTGTCAAGTTGAAACCTATTTGCACATGTCAGCTCTCCCAACTCCTTCGGTCCTGCCTGACCTTTACTACATAGTCAAGCAGCAGTGGTCTGCTGGCTAGGGTGGAAAGGGGTATATTTTTACTTAAAATTGTTGTTCAAGGGGAAGAATTGGTTAAAACACTTGTTATACATTTATCTATTTTCTGGAGTCTACCTGATCATAGTGCCTGAGGACACAGACTCTATCATTTGAGAAGTGTGTTTAAAGGCACTGAACATTCTTGTAAAGATCGTTTAAAATAGAATGGGTGGGCTCCAAAGTGAGTACTCTTTGAGGGAGCCTTTCATACGTGAGTTTTGATATCTGACGAAGAGAAAGAATCAGAGTAATTCCATATTCATTTTAGGGTGTCAAAGTAATGTATCCATTTGGAATCATACAGCCTGCTTTTTAAGGCTTTCCTATACGCTGCTGTCTTTCTCTCCACCCCCTTTTCTTTTTTTCATCCTTTAATAATCAAACCATACATGCCAAGCAGCTTACTTAAATCAGTGGCAGGGGTATTCTTGGTGGCCAGGCCATTAGCCCCTGGAGCCGCATAAGCAGCTTAATCAGTTTTCAGTGATCGAGGCAATCAACAGCTTATCAAACACCCTGTGGGCGGGGCAGCTAGAGCTCAATGCATCCATTTACTTAACAGCTCATTCTAACCTGGTTCTTTGTGCCTGGCTTTAAGAGCCCCAAACTTATCATATTTAGAGGAAGTTTAATTCGATTACTTTTTCTGCCTGAGGTGGGTTAAATTGGATTTAGCTTTTGATCTGTCTGCATCTTGGCTATCAGCACTGAAGGGCATCCCTGGCTTCATCTTTCCTTGGTTTCTAAGTAAATAACAAGCATGTTTTCTAGATCTGAATTGTTCTTGCAAATATGTAATGGAAAGGACACAAGGAGAAAGAACAAAAAATACTATTGCTTTGTGAAAGGGCGTGTGGTGGTATCGGGAAACCCTACCTAACTGACCCAACCACCAGCCTTATGGCATCGTGGGCCTTTTTGGCCTCTTCTGGACTGTTTCATCATCCTGCTTCTTGTCAGTTTCAGGTGTTTTAGAGTAAATTATTTTCCCCTGTTTGATTTTTCTCCTCACTGCTAAAGGTTTCTGTAAAAGCAGACCTGTCTGTCATATCAAGTAACTATAGAAAAGGGGCTTTTAATGTTCAGATTTTGCAGGGGAAAGGAAAATAAACTAAAGCAAGTGACTCAAGAGTTATAAATCAGAAAAAACAATAATACAGATATTCTTCTTAAATGCACAGATTCCTGTCTACACATTTCTCTTAATTTGATTTTTCCCATTAGCTCTTATTTAAAAAGCAAAACAGACATTTTCCTCTTCAAAAAGAAAAAAAATAGGTAAGAATTTAATAAACATGGTGAAAGGAGATTTATAATTTAGAGATAATTTTAAAATAATATAGTACACAAAGCACTAATAATACTTAAAGATGCTGACAGAATTCTGGTACCAAAAAAATTGCAATCTTATTGTCCTCTGTCTGGTTTTATGTTTATAAGTAACAATCCCTAAAATTTTAGCAGATAGACTCAATTCAACAATTTGGCTGAAGATTTCAAGCTACCTTACTGCTGCTTTTGTTACATTCAAGATAGTTTTCCCCCTTCTCATTATTTGAATTACTGTCCTCTTTGCATGCATTTTCCCTTACTATTGTACATTTAGATGTGAGGAAAGAAATAGCAAGGATTGACAATTGCTTTGCAAAGGAGATTCCCTCCAGTTGTTCTGGGAGCGATTGTCACCTGCTTACTGTTCGCTGAGTACCAATTATTGGCAAAATTAATGCTCAGACTGAGTCCCTAATTGTCTGTTTGTTTGACCAGTGATTGAATTGCTCACTGGTATGACTTGCACATCAAAAAAGTAGTAGTTGAATATAGTCATTATCCTACTACAGTCAGTTGGTAGCGTTTAGCCATAACATGTAAAATGGAGCCAAGTAAACCTGGCCTGGGGCAAGGAAGAAGCATAAGACACAGATAGAGGCTCTCCAGATCCTAGGAGCTCCAGGGAGCATGGCCTTCCTTTACTCATTTCTTGTGTTTAGAATTCCAGGTGAATTTCTGTTCTGCAAACTAGATATTGTTAGAAAAACATATTCAATCCAAACTCTTTGAATATAACTTTAACAGAAGGTACTGCTCATTTTTTAAAAAATAAAATCTTACAAACTTTCTTTGAGGAGGTATGAATGCATGGTGGTTTTTGAAGTGACCAAGTACTTCCTTATAAAGGATGTAGCAGGCAACAACTCAGCATGTGTGAATGCATGGACTAGTATTGGTACATGTTTTGAATGGGGAAACTGAGGCACTGCTTTTTAAGAGCTTTTCCTTGGTTAGCTACTTTGAGAAGGATAAATAGAATAGAATTTGTGTTTTGTTATTTTCAGTCTATCTGGCATTATCACAAATCCACGAGAAGGCTTTAAGACAGGAATGCAATAAAAATATATGCTCACGTGAGATGGCAAGACTTGTACCGTAACTCTCAATGCCTTAACTTTTGGCGTCAGCTATCTGCTTTCCCTGTTAAGTATGTGACAAACCATCTCCTTACTCACATCCCCTTGGCACTTTTAACACTGATGAAAAGGTTCCAGATTTTACCAGTAGAATACATTAGTACATATAAATAAATGGTCAAGAGTTCTTAGTTGTTCTTAAGGAGCAAATCAGAACTCTGGTTTAATATGTCAGTCTTTGGACTGTGTAAATGATAGGAGAATTCTTCTAAAGTTCCTTCTACTTGCTGAAAGAAAAGGTCAGATTTTACTTCTAAATTTTGGCTACCTGTGCTCTTGTGACAAAACCTAAAATGTATATTAATGACTAACTCTTCTGGTATTACTCACCTTTGGGGGCATGTGTAAGTTAAGCATTGAATGATTCTATTTGTGGCGATTCATGAGAAAGGATACTGGATGATCCCATGGGTGAGGTGGCTGGTTAGAGTAGGCCCTCCCACCTACTCCCTCCACTGCCCACCACCTCACCCCCCACACACACACCCCTCTTGTGAGACAATCTAAGGAGCTAATTTTCTCATTATTTTCCTTCCCTGGGCCCTAAATTTCCAAATGAGACCCTACCTTTAGGTGAAGGCAATTTAGATTGTAGTTTATAGGAAATATGTTACCCAAGAAAAATAAATTATTATTGTGGCAGAAATTCATTTGAAAACATGGCATGATATTGGGGGCGGGGAGACCTTTCCACAGATAAGTTTTAATGAATGAAAAAGGACAGGAAAGTCTGGAATTTGGATTACTTACTAAAGAGTTGTGAAGTGGGAAGGATGCCAGGTGGGAGGACCCACAGCACTCGAGAGCCGTGAAAAGAGAGAGGAGTGACCAGATGTACACTACCTTTCTGGAATTGCCTAGCACTGCCTAAACTGTTTGTTTTATACTAAAGCAATACACACTTACACTAAGCAACTAATGTAACTTATGCAACATAGAAATGTTCAGTGGATGGATGGATGGATGGATGGATGGATGGATGGATGGATGGATGAATGGATGGATGGATGGATGGATGGATGGGTGGATGGATGGATGGGTGGATGGATGGATGGGTGGATGGGTGACAGCGTGTATATGTATATATGTTCATACATATACTATCGTGAACTCACTGGCTCTCTCTCCCCTGAAAAGCAAAGCAAACTGATTAACATTAGCCGCTAAACAAAACAAAATTAGAAAAGCTGGCGATGAAATAACAATGCACAGAATTCTAAAACCAAATAAAAATCTCTGCTTATGTCAGAGTAATGGTGAGTTGTTTAGTGTTGTAAACTTTCTGAACACTCCATATCCTGAACAGTTAACTCTTCAGTTAACTTTTTTGCTAGTCCAGCATACCCACAGAGCTTAGGAATTGTCATCCATGTGACCTCAACATTTGTTGGAATTGGCCCCTAAAGAAATAATTCAAACAGTGGTCTTACCTCAACTGTTTTCTAGCTAGTAAGATCACGAAAAGGCAATGTTTAAGGTATTTCAAGGCCACTTTTAAACAACATACTTTACTGAATTCTTCTTCAAGGAAGTGATGTGAGTTATTTTGCATGGCCGTGCCCCACCAAACAAACCCATTATCAGAGAACGTTTTTCTCTATGGACGCTCTTCACAGAGTCAGCAGACAAAGGCCGAGCCTAAGTGGGCACCCAACACAGCTGCCCTTTCACCAAAGAAGTAACAGGTGATGACCTTTTTTCACACAGGGGTTGACATCTTTGAATCCACAGCTCACAGGAACACAGCGCCTCAGTGCCCACAACCGAGTCACCAGTCCCAAGCCTCAGGAGCCCAAGGAACTTGTATTCAAAGCTTCTCAGCAGCCCTGATCCCTACACCATTGTCCACCCAGGCATTAGCGGCCAGGATAACTAATTAGGAGCATTCGGATTTAACAAGCAGAAAAACAAAGCGTGACAGCTCGCCTGTGTTGTTCCATGGCCAGTGCCTGTGTCCGCTGCAGCCGGCACTGCCTTCAGAAACCCCTGAACGTAATCTGGGGCAAGACGGGAACGAGGCCTCCATTAAAACATCACTAAATCTCTGTTAGCTATTTTAGCCACGGCTCTTCCAACCAATTAATGAGCTAGGAAAGAGGACCATAAGTTATTTGGAGAACAAATTATGCCTTTTAAACAAGTGGGTTTTCAAAAACTGAATGCACAGGCTAAGATCTTGCTGGGGCGGAGAAAGGGATTGAGTGTTATTCTTTGAAGTTTTGATGGGCAGGCAGTGGAGCAAATGGAAAAGTGCTGTTTCTCAAGAGAGCAGGTGTATCTTGAGTGGGTGCTGAACAGTTCATGCCTCATGCTCCATCTCCCAGTGTGTTTCATATCGTACGGGGAGGGGAATGGGAAGGGTGACAACTGCTGCTCGGTGCCAGGACTGGAGCTGGGTCTTCTGACTCCTCACTTTCAGTCGTGATGTCTTTACTACCTGCTGAGCATAACTACTAGTTTTCTGGTGTTTTGATGATGGTGCCAGTTAGCTAAGTGGGTTAAAGCAGGTGATTAGCAAGGTGCTGGTGCAGATTGTTCTTTATGCAAGCTGACTTTTCTGTTCTGCAGACCCAGGCACTACAGCCAAATCTAATCTGATCCACAGATGATTGAAGGATCGGGGGAGCTCGGCATGGGCTGTGGCAGCAAGTGTGCGGCGCTAAGGACAAAGTCACTGCCTTTTGTGGAAGCCAGATCAGAAAGATGACTGTGTGTTGTGAGTGGTGGATAGAGAGCCCTGTTGCCTAGGTGAGAAGGAGCTCAGTTGAGATAAGGATTCCAGGAGCCAACTCGAGCCCCTCAGGTAGAGACAACAATACCGGTTGAGGCTGCAGCTGTGGAGTTGGATGGTGTTTAGTCAGTGCTGAAATCACTTTCCTGGGAGTCCCTTGGCATGCAGTCATCTGAGTGCTGTTGTTGTTGGGTTTTTGTTGTTTCCTATTTTAAAAGAGCAATCATAATACTGAAGAAGTGAGGGCCTGTTTTCAAAGAACATTTACTTAAAGATATAGAGTAAGGTTAGCGTCGGTCTTGCCAATGGTAGAAACCTATGCCACCAACAGCCATCGTGAAAGGGCCCCAGGAGTCTTTCTGGTTCTTCGTTTCTATTCAGTTTGATTCAACAAGTGTGTATTGATTGAATGCTTTCTGTGTGCCAGTCATTGAGCTAGCCACAGAGGAGGCAAAGGTGATTAAGCCACCGTTCCTTCCCTCACTGAGCTCACAGTCTGATGAGAGAGGCAGATAGGCGTTGTTGAAGTCAGCGGAGTTGAACCTAGGGTACTTGGGGAATACATCTGACCAAGTGTGTGGCAGATTGTATTTTGCAAAGATAGCTGCAACAGTATCTTCCATCCCACATGTCTTTCTTACACTGTGACTTTGATGCTCCTCCTATTCAGTAGTGGGATCTGTGTTCCTTCTCCCCGAATTTGGGCAGGTCTGTGACTATGGAAGTGATGCCATGTGATTTCCAAAGCCAAGTCATAAAAGGTGATATAGCTCCAACCTGGTGCTTTCTGGAGATGCTCACTCATGGCAACCCAGTGGCCATGTTGTAAGGAAGTCCAGATTAGCCCTCATAGAACAAACACATGAACAGGCCTCATATGGTAGTTGTTCTAGCTGGCAGCAATCATCAGCCACCAGAGAGATGAGTGAAGACAGCCCCACATGATTCCAGCTGCTAGCCTTCAAGTCTTCTCACCTAGGCTAGAGATGAGGCTGCAGATATTATGGAGCAGAAACAAACCATCTCCACAGTGTCCTTCCTGGAGTCCTGACTGACCGACAAAATGTGTGAGCCCATAATAAAACGGTTGTTTTGCACCACTAGGTTTTTGTTCGTTGGTTTTTTTTCACCATTAGGTTTTGGGGTAATTTGTTTTGCAGTAATAGTAAACAGAACATCCAGTAACTTGGCCATCAGGGAAGGCTTCCTAGAGGCTATGACTATAAGTTAAAATTTTGGCCCGTAATCATGAGCCAGAGAGGACTAGGAAGAGAACTTTGAGGCCGTGGTAACCTTAAACCACTCTAATGATCTGATCTACAGTGCTTCTTCCATGGGGGCAAGCTGAAGAAAATTTTCACTACCAACTGTGACATTTCTTGACACTGTCTGCATGCTTCACGATTATTCTGATAAATTGTCTCAACAAAACATTCATAGAATGAGTAAAACGGTATCACTTCACTTCCCTCAGAAATGAAAGATTCTGGGATGTGCCTTGAGGTGCAAGAATGAGGAATTGAGTTTTAAATCTTTCCATCCCACCTGTGCACCTGAAATGTGAGCCCAACTCTGTCACCAAGCCCCTCGCTGGGTGTTTTCTCCCTATTCATTTATTCATTCAGCAAATATTTATTAAGCATGTACTATGTATCAGGAGCCATGTTACCCCTGAAATTGAAAGGGCACATTTTCTCAGAAACGGACTAGATTCTTACTGATTATGGGCAAACTCCTGCACTCTGTCTGTGTGCCACGAACTTGTAGTCAAAGCTGCTCATGATTCTGTTCCACTTGGTGATGTCCAGTAGGATTTCATCCCTTGATGCCTTGGACTAGCCATCCCACCACACCCACAGTTGGTCTTCAAGGGACTAGAGGGATAACCAGAAGGCACTATCTATTCAGGTGTTTGAGGGCTGAGGAGGTTTCCAGCACTTCACCCAATTCAGAAATGTAACCAGGATGCATGGCAACCTCAGAAGACAGCATTGCCACATGTGTCTTAGCAGACATCATTGTCTCCATGTGATAATGGCCTGCAACTCCCTCCATATTTGGAACTTGCAGCTTTTCAACAATATTACACCCATCTTTGTGAGGAAACATTAGAAGGCTGATGGGGGCAGCTTTTCATATTGTTGTTTGGCTTTTATTTGAACTTCTGGCTAAAGCCTGGTGAACCATCAACACATTTGCTCCTGGAATTTTATTTTATTTATTTATTTTTTTGAGACAGGGTCTTACTCTGCTGGCCAGGCTGGAGTGCAGGGGCGTGATCATGGCTGGCTGCAGCTTTGACTTCCTGAGCCTGAGCAATCCTCCCATCTCAGCCTCCCAGGTAGCTGAAACCATAGGCATGCGCCACCACACTACGGCTGATTTTTTAAATGTTTTGTAGAGGTGGGGGTCTCCCTATGTTGCTCAGGCTGGCCTTGAATTCCTGGACTCAAGCAATCCTCCCACCTCAGCCACCTGCGTAGCTGGGACTACAGGCTTGCACCACCATGCCCAGCTAATTTTTATGGGGTTTTTTGGTAGAGACGGGGTTTCGCTATGTTGCCCGGGCTGATCTCGAACTCCTGGGCTCAAGTGATTTGCCCGCCTCAGCCTTCCAAAGTGCTGGGATTACAGGCGTGAGCCAGCACGCCTGGTCCATTTCATGTTTTAAAGGAGGGAATTCTGGCTCTAGAATAGAGCTATGTTGACTGGGATTCCTGCAGAGACCAGGCAAATGGCATCTGTCCCTGAAGCAGGCCGGAGGGGAGACAGGTTGTGTGGATGAACCAGAGAGAGCTTCCATATCTGAAAGGGGCAGCTGTTACTCAGTAGCCCCAGAGTTGTCTGCTCTTCCCATTTTCCAAGAGAAGCCGGAAATCTGTATTTTTATGTGAAATTTCTCAATATTTAAACACTCCGCAGGCCAAACAAAACACAGCCACCAGTTTTGACCTCTGCTTTATAATAGAGAATGCCTGCTTTTGTTCCGTCAAACTAATGAATGCTGAATTACGAGAAGGAATTTGGAGGTTAGTGTTAGATTGTGCTCCTCAAAAGGCGGCAGACCCCATCCCAAACCCTTGAGATACTAATTGACAGACTTGCACAGGCTGACAGCTGGACTCTGAAAGTGGACACACACAAGGAAACAGCCAAGCTATTCCAGGTCACTTTGCAAGGTCAGGGCAGCAATGCAAACATTAGAAAGGCTGAAGACAAAGGTCAGGTGGCAGCAAGGAAGCCCTGCATTCCCTTAAGCTGTTGGTTGATAAATCATATTCCAAAGGTATCACCAGACTCCCTCACCCTGGCATTGCTTTGTGAGGTGGAAAATTAAATAGAAATCAAAATTAAGATGGCTGTCAGGAGGTTTTAGGAGGCCAGCACGCCAGTGTGAGGTGAACATGGGATGGAGTTTCTGCCTGGAGCAAAGGTCTCCTAAGGGATGATGATATCCAACACTGGGCATTGCAGAGGTGCTGGCCGCTGCAGCGGTCACAAACTGGAGCTTTGGAGGCCGCCTATGTTCAAATGCCAACTCACCCCAGAAATACTAGGTGACCTTGGGCAAGTCACTTCTCTTTGTGCCTTAAGCACTTCATCTCTGAAGTGAGAATAATAGTACCTACCCCCGAAGGTTGTTGTGAGGCCTTAGAGTTAGTATGCATAAAGCACTTAGAACTTTGCCTGACACTTAAGGGCTTAGGGGCTAGGCACTTTACTAGGGGTAGAGTATTGCTATTAGTGTTGCTGTGAGGTGTGGACCTTGTATAAATGGCTCCTGGGAGCTTTCTTCAGCGTCATCAAGACACTGCATCTGTGGACACTAGACCACAACCATTGCCACAAAAGCAATGCTTGCTACGTCCCAGTTTTCCCCCGCATGTTCCGTAGGGGAATCTAGGCTATAGAAACCTGCTATAGCTGCAGCTATACAGTCACCATATGGAGCAGCACCTTGGTAGGGAATGCAGAAAAGCTTCATTTCCTCTTGCCTCCACGATGATCCTAGACCAGACCTCCCCAGTGGCTCCATCGGGGAATTGCACCTGGAGAGCCCCTACCCTCTTGAGCCAAGGAACTCTCCCTAGGCCTGCACTTGAGTGAGTGGTACTACCTACCCTCTGAACTTTGCCAGTTTTTGCTCTTGCTGAGAGAGGTCTTCAGAGCTTGCACCCGAAGGTGGGTTTTGGCTTGCTGAAAAAGAGAAGCACCTTCAGCACTTGTTTCTTGCAAGAATGCATGACCTTTTGGTGGGCTATGCACAGACATCTTTTCAATTTTAACAAAAAGCAGTCTTTCGGTAAATTTTGTAGAATCCTGGAGTACACATTTTTGTGCTTAAAGAAAACCATGGAGTCCACACTCTTCCTGCAGCTGCAGAGAGAAGCTTACCAGACTGAAATGTTGGCAGAAACAAAGAGACGCCATGTTCCTTCCCACCTGCAATTATAGTTTTACTAGCTTGTAAAGCACACATAGAATTTGCAGTACATTCTTCCCTTGCAGTAGGGGAGAGGCCCTGCTGTGAATGTAATTGGCTTTCTAGCTTCCTTTAACATTGAGGTGGAAGGGAACTGGACCGAAGGGCCTTTACTCTTAGAATTAACTGATGTTGAATTGTGTTTAAATTCCATGCATCTCCCTGAATGCATTTGTTCCATTAAGTCTTAGTCAGAAGTGGAGGCACAGCTTACCTCTGAAAATATTCCAATCCCTGTCATTTCTCATCACTTTGTAAAAGCTGAGTTTCTTTCTTTTTAAAAAATGGATTTTTAACTTAACCCTGGTAGGGATTATTTTCCATCCTGTTAACCTCTGTTAAAGATGTATGGCATCTTTAGATGACAATTTCATACAGTACAGCCCATTTGGGTCACTTTTTATTCTGGCTTTGGCCTTGCAACTATATCCGTTCCCAGGAAGAGGACCACAGGCATGTATTTGGATGGAAACTGTATTACTTTACTTCTCGAGTCCTCAGTTTCTTCATTCATGAAGTAAGAGGATTACTTACCCCTTACTTACTTACTTAGAGCCCCTTCCAGCTCTAGGGCCCTTGTTCTGTGATTTTATAGAGCTCGAGAAGTGATGAAATTGTGGAAGTCTTTCTGCGTGTATCTGCTTTCTGGGGGCTCCCAGCCAGTTTGCACGAAGTATCCAGGCTTCTGGGTGCAGCAAGGAACCTGGAATGAGAGCCAGGTCGCTGAGTGTAGGCTCAGCACCTTCAGTTCTAACTGACAAATGGCTAGATTTCCATTTGCCAAAGGTCAACTATTTCAACTTTTTGTCAGGAAATAGCAGCTTTAAGCATTTTGACAAATATGATCTGAAGGACAGCTCATTAAAACAAGTTAAATATACTGATTTTATATTTTCCTTAAAGACGAATTGTTGTCTTAATACCTTACAATTCAGTGGCAGTTAAAGTAATGCCCAGTGAACAAAAGTTGGCCAATAAAAACATGCAGAAGATAATATGCCACCTAGCGGGTTTCCTTCTAAAACGCGCAGCACCAGTCAGGTTATCTGGTGAACTGTGAGTTGGCATTTGTGTTTGGGCTAACAACAGAGAGCCCATTGCAGCTGAGGTTCGCAAGAGGTGGAACTATTTAAGAACTTGGGCTATAAGGGACATTAAGGGAATGGGGCACCATAAGGGAAGCTTTGGAGCTGAACAACAAAGGATATCGGGGAAAGAGACTGTGAAAGGATTCTTGGCTAGAGCAGAGGTCAAGGGCACAGAGAGAAAGTAGGCTAGGCAATCACGGGTAATAAAACTACTGATTTGAGTTTCACCTTTTTCTCTTTTCTCTGCCTGCTGCCTGCTGGGGACAGGGACTGATCATCTGGCAGACAGGCAGATATGCTGAAAGGGCCAGGATCCTCAGCCTGTTTGCTCCATCCCTGACTTGGTATGGTGCAGTCTCACTGAAGGCAAGGGGCCTGCCTGGTTCACTCTCATTTTATAGCACTTAGCCAAGAGGAAAGAGGGAGGGATGGCCAGAAAACCCATGACCCAGGATGACAGCAACAGTTTATCCTTTAGCAAGTCACAAAATACCTCTGCTGCTTAAAATCTTTCTTTGTAAAATGAGAAGGTTGTACTAAATAATTAGATTAATAATAGCTCCCTTTTAGTATAAGCTCAAAAAATGTTACCCACTTTTATTATTGAGTGCTTACTTTAGGCCAGACCCTGTCCTAAATCTATGTGGATTATCTCATTTAATCCACACAATAGCCCTATATAATATACCTATAATAATAGGTACTATTATTATCCACATTTCACCAATGAGATTTACTGGCACAAAGTCGTCCAGCTAAAGTGGAGGAGCTGGGATTCAAACCCAAGCTGTCCTGTTCTAGCACACATCCTGTTTTGTTATGTTTTTTCAATTTTGCGTGAAGTGCTTCAAACTTATTAAAAGAAAGAAGAATGAATACTGCCAGCTGCACGATTGCTCCTGCAGTGGAAGGACTCCCTTCTTTAGAGAAATGGGCACACACTCTGAACCGCTAAATTGGACTGTTTTCTCCCAGCACTCACATTCTCTATTTCTAGAGGCAAATTGCTATCAAATCCACCTGGCAGCAAAGCAAACCCCACGCCCCAACCCCAACCACCACCATTTCTGAAACTCTACCATGTCTTTCCACTGGTTGGAAGGCAGGAATAATAGGGCAAAGAGGGGGAAAGAAAAGGGCAAATGCACCCATCATTAGCCCTGGAGTGCCAGCACCATGCATGGCAAAAAACCCAGTGCTTAGAAAGACTCTGTAGATATTGGGATTATATTGGTCAGGCCCAGCGTCCTGCCCAGTTTCCCCCAAATAGGCTGTAACCCCTAAGATTATTTACAGGTCAGTTTCAACTGGTGCCACGGTGGTCAAATATTTTATTTTGATGACCTGCAGTCATCAAAAACAGCAAGATGCTAGAACAAAGGAACTGGATAATCCACAGAATATATTACAGTCCAAAAGGGAATGCAGCCTAATTAGATATGGATTTATGATGCTGCGAATTTGCTATTTGCTTTTTTGATTATTTATTTTTAAGACCAGGACTCTGTCTGTCACCCAGGCTGGAATGCAGTGCATGATCCCAGCTCACTGCAGCCTCAACTTCCCAGGCTCAAGCAATCCTCCCACCTCAGTCTCTCATGTAGCTGAAACTACAGGTGTGCGCCACCACACCCAGCTAATTTTTTTTATTTTTAGTAGAGACAAGGTCTCGCTGTGTTTCGCAGGCTGGTCTCGAACTCCTGAACTCAAGTGATCATCCCACCTCGGCCTCCCAAAGTGCTGGGATTACAGGTGTGAGCCACTGCACCTGACCTTGCTTTTTGTTTTTGTTTTGTTTTTCAAAATTTTCAGATTAGCACATTCTGTATCTGTAGCTATGACTGACCTGTGTCAGTGTGTGGTTTTGTATTTATAGCTGGCCTGATTCCAGAAAGGACTTTTGAGGGAGAGCTTCTCTCTTTCTCTCTCTCTTTCTCTCTTGCATATGTATGTGTATGTATTTATAACTGTGACTAATTTTAATTCCTATCCCCTTCCATTGGTTTGAATTATTGACATATACACTTGTCAAAGATGAGTCTTTGCTACCCAGGATCCCGCGTGTCTGGAGTTCTGCTAGCATCCATCCCCCAGTTTATGGTTAAAAAACCCAACTTCTAAAATTGCCATCAGCCTAAAGGTTCCCTTCAGCCACGCAAAAGATAGCAAAAATCTCTGATGCAGCTGACATTTTAGGTGTGTGTATAATTTAACAAATTGTTGACCACTCAGCTTTTAGTCAGTGGTCACAGAAGGAATTAGCAGCCCTCCCCTGCTCCCCCAAAACCCAAAGAAGGAAGGGTGTTCCTTGGCTTTGGCCCAGAGGCCTGCTGGCACGCAGTGTCAAACAGCAGCACAATGGTACATTTTGGCCACAAAAGGCTTTGGGGTGGCAGAAAGGGCCAAAATAGTTGTGGCATAAGTTGGCTGGGATATTAAGTAAATCTGAGTTTAATTTAACATAGAGATAACAACGCTTTTTTTGTTTTCCAACTGGCTGCTGCTTTCTCTGTCTCCATGAGACCAAAGATTGGAGCCAGGAGTTAGTTCATGAGGGTATTCAAGTCCTTTCAAAGTGAGGCATGCGGTGGTCTTTACACAGGCTTTCACGTTTGTCTGGGCAAGATGGAGTAAGGATAAAAAGGCACATGGGTAGCTGGGGGAAGCTGAAAATGGATCTTGAGGCTTGAATTCCTTCTATGAGTTTGCTTAAGCCACATCGCCTGAGCTTAGAATAGCGAGGCAGGCAGTCTGTCTCCTTGGGATAAGGAAGGATTTGGAACTCGGCGACTGTGAGGTCTCGGCCCCTACTGTGTTTTCTGGTTTGTTTTGTTAACAGGAGCAAGTTATTCTAGTTTCTTGCTTCTGGGTTTTTCTTCAGCACACTTTAAGCAATGAGCCTCCACCCCACCGATGGCAATGGGGTGGATAGAATGGGATAATGAAAGGGGTGGCGAGAGAAGTTGATTCAGCTGCTTGGGATGAGGGAGGCAATCTTCAGACCTTGGATTTAGCTTCTGAATCTGTCAAGGGTGGAGAGGGAAGGGTTCCACAGATTGAAATCATCTCAGCGTAGGAGAGAAGTTGAAGTCTTTCTGAGAAACTGATACGGCCAGCCGTGCTAGTTAGGAAAACCAGCTTATTGTCTCAACTGCAATTTTATTACCCATGAAATGGTTAACAGTGGAGGAGAAGCTATAGTATTTTCAAATGCAATCTGTGAAATGTAACCAATCAAAAATGATTATGATGCATTGGTATGGATGTGTATGGTAAATGGTATGCTGTGTACATTTACCACAATAAGAAAAAGAATATCATCCCCTTTACAAAAATGATTATGAGCACCACAGGAAAGTACTGGCACTGCATGACTTACGGAGTCTATTTTACAGCCTTTCCAGTATCTGTTCAGTGCTAGGTTCAATGTACTGTGATGCAGTGAGTTTGAAAAAAAGTATAAGACAAGACGCACATTCTAGGTGGGTGTGTGCTGAGAGTCCTCTGAACTGAGAGGAGAGGAATACAGTTAGGAGGAAATCAGCAGCCCCTCATACCCAGACTCTAGAAGGGCTCACCTTGAAGGGTGTCCTCAGTTTTGAGGCCAGGGAGCCCAAGAGGGTACCATTTTATGTTTCTTGCCAGGACTGTGTTATGCCTTCCCCAAATAAAATGTCACCTGAGTTACTTAGTTCTCAGGCGTGCTTGCAAGAGCCTTTAAAAGTAATCCATAAGTGAAAGATTCAGCCTTGAAAGCAAGTCTTGATCTTATCCATCCTGGACCCCAATCCTAGGAGCAGTGCCTGGGCAAGAAAAAGTGCCTCATAAATATGGGGCGAATGAATGAATCAGTTATAGGAAGAGATGGTGAGGGTAAGAATGAACTAAAAGGGGGCTATCTGTTCATTCAAACTACATTATTGCATAAGTGAGCATTTGTGAACTGAAAACCTCTTCGGTTTTTTTCTTTAGGACTGCTCAGTCCCGAGTTCAAGTAAACAATTGACTTTCAAGTAAATCTTTAAATAACCCTGGTCTATTGGTTAACTTCAGCATGGCCTCTGAAAAGCAGTTTATCATAATAGTTGTGGGCAGAGAGTCTGGAGCCAGACAGCTTGAGTTTGTATCTTGCCGGCACCCCTTACCTGCTGTGTGACCTTAAGAAATTTATTTAAACTTATGCCTCAGTTTCCTTTTCTGCAAAATGAGGACAATTAAACTACCTGCCTCACAAGGTTATGAGGTTAAGTGAGTTACAAATATGTACAGTGCTTAGAAGAGTTTGGCATATGGTGAATGCCCTATGAGGGCTGCAATTCAAAGTTCCTTAACAAGGGTCACTTGATTTACAACTGTAATGAGGCTTTATCACACCCCCGTGACCACAGATTCTTTCTCTCCATTTTTTATTCTGACCAGCAGTTAAAACTATCCCTGGATAGCAAGAACACCTTGAGTGATGTTAGAAACTATCTGAAATGTTACAAAGGGTGTTTCCTACATGAACAATTTGACATTTATTTCACATCCACCACCGCTACTAATCTTTTTTAGTTTAGGTGGCCTCAATTTTTCCATCTCTGACATGGATAACAATTTATTTCACATTACTGATAAGAAAACTAATAAAATATTTATTAAAATTTTATTGAAGTTTGTTAGCCAATAATAAAGTGTAATAAAAATGCTTTTTCAAATGGCCCAGCAAGAATTACTGATGCTGGCATTTTTTAAAAATACAGTGAAAATAGTAGTTGATTTGCTTTGGTAACCATATCCTCCAAAAGCAATACTATAAAGCTAAGTGACAATGGCCCAATAGAAGAAGCAAAAATAACAATATGTGGCCATCATGATATAGTCTGAAATTCATGCTCAGAGTTTGGTAGATGATGTTGCTGGCAACTGAGCCCTTAAATGATGGCCTTTTCTATTGTCAGCTCTTAACAGTATATTCTTGCTTTTTTGTTTTTTTGTTTTTTAAGAGCAAGTCTCTCTCTGTCACCCAGGCTGGAGGGCAGTGGTACGATCTTGGCTCACTGCAACCTCCGCCATCTGGGTTCAAACAATTCTCGTGCCTCAGCCTCCCAAGTAGCTAGGACTACAGGTGCACGCCACCACATCCAGCTAATTTCTGTATTTTTAGTAGAGATGGGGTTTCACCATGTTGGCTAGGCTGGTCTCAAACTCCTGACCTGAAGTGATCCACCCGCCTCGGCCTTCCAAAGTGCTGGGATTACAGGCGTGAGCCACCGTGCCCAGCTCTATTCTTTAGTAGTAAGTTACTAATGTATATTATTCACAGTCATGTATTTAAGGAAACCATCTCCTTTCCATAATTTGAAAATTTCTAGTAACTCCGTTTTGTTTTATTAACACACATTCTCATTTGATGTTAACTACCTGTTTTCTAGGATGCCCTATAATTTATACTCTTGATGTCACCTTGTGACAAGAATTATGAGCACTAAAGCCAATTTGCAATTTTTTAAAAATGAATGAATAGGCAGGGCACGGTGGCTCACACCTGTAATCCCAGCACTTTGGGAGGCCGAGGCAGGCAGATTGCCTGAGCTTAGGAGTTGTAAACCAGCCTGGGCAACATGGTGAAACCCCGTCTTTACTAAAAATACAAAAAATTAGCCAGGTGTGGTGGTAGGCCACTGTAATCCCAGCTACTCGGAAGGCTGAGGCAGGAGAATCACTTGAACCCGGGAGACAGAGGTTGCGGTGAGCCGAGATCGCACCACTGCACTCAAGCCTGGGCGACAGAGCGAGACTCTGTCTCAAAAAAAATAAGGGAAAATGTGTGAATGTAGAAGGGCTGGGGGTGGCAGGAGGAAGGGAGAAAGGCAACTTGGCCCAGGAATGGCATTGGAAATGGGGAGAAAGGAGAGAGCTGACTGACCCCAAGACATGTTATTTTTGCTGTGGCTTCTTGCTCCTTTCCACCCCCACCTCTTCCAGTCTGAGCTTTGAGCTTTGAGTACGCTTGAATTTTCACCACAGAACTTGGCTAGGCCTCCTAAGGGACTTTCTCTTTCCCATCTTTCCATAAATTATAGGTTTGCACAAGAGAGCAGAACAGATGATTCCCATTATCTTTTGGGTTTGGTTAGGGCTGTGTGTGTGTGTGTGTGTGTGTGTGTGTTGAAAAAAACCTCCTGTCTCCTCTTAAATGTGTATTCTAGTTGAGGGAGGTGGAGCTTTGTTAACATAGTGGCCTATCTACCAAAGAAGTGGTCCTCTCCTCCTCACTAAGGTGGTTTTAACCTGGTTTCCTTGACCAGGGTTGACTGCAATCATTTTCCTTGGCCTTTCAATAGGAAGTCACGGCCCCACCATAGCAGGGCCTTGTCGGGGTTGTTCACCCGCATCCCCAGCGTGTGCAACAGTGCCAAGCATACTGCAAGCTCCTCCTGAATGTATGGGGAGATTTTTCTCCCTATTTTGGTGACAAAGTGACATTTCTAGGACACTTTCTACTTTCATAAATAACCCATTCAGATCACCATAAAGTAATTGGACAGATCCAAAAAAGTTGATTTACCCCAGAACATAGAGGCCATTTATAGGTAGAGTGTGGAACTCACTAAAAACTGGAGCCACTGCTAATACTAGTTAAGTTTAGGGAGCTCCACTCCTGGGTACTCATTTTGATTTCGTACCCAGACCAGTGCAAACACAGTAACAGACAGGGAAAAAGAGTTTATTGCATTGCCCCTGACACAATAACAGACAGGGAAAAAGAGTTTATTGCATTGCCCCTGAGTTTATTCTGCTCTTTTTGGTATCCTAAAGTACTGAAGCCTCTAAGAGAAATAGGTCCTAGGGAACAGGTACAATGTGGCCTACCAAGTAAGGGGAGTAGACTGTAATTCATGTCAGAGTCTGGAACATTTTATTGCTTATAGACATAATAGAAGTAGAGTGAAGAGGCTGGCGTGGTGGCTTACGCCTGTAATCCAGCACTTTGGGAGGCCAAGGTGGGCAGATCACGAGGTCAGGAGTTCGAGACCAACCTGACCAACATGGTGAAACCCCATCTCTACTAAAAATACAAAAATTGCCTGGTTTGGTGGCAGGCGCCTGTAATCCCAGCTACTCAGGAGGCTGAGGCAGGAGAATCACTTGAACCGAGGAGGCAGAGGTTGCAGTGAGCTGAGATCGTGCCACTGCACTCTAGCCTGGGCGACAAAGCGAGATTCTGTCTCAAAGAAAAAAGAAAAAAAGAACTAGAGTGAAGGAATTATCCAAGTGTGTGTGTGTGTGTGTGTGTGTGTGTGTATGAAGAAAAGCAGGAAAACGCAGACAATATTCATCAAGAAAGAATAGTTTGTGTTTGATGCACAATTCAATAGAAAAGCTGAGGGTCCTGCCTGAAAAAGCAGAGCAAGCAAGGATGGTAACTTCACCCACTCAGAGGAGAAGCAGCCTAGCAATGAAGAAGTCTGTGGAGAAAAATGGAGGATCATGACATCAAAAAGGAACAGCAGGAAAAGGAACACCTTGAGATGCTGGAGGAAGGAAGAGCCAGAACTGGGTGGAGAGGAAAGGGAGGTGGTAAAGATGTTACCGAGAAGCCTGTTGCAGAGATGGAAGAAACTGTCCTACAATGAATGGACAGGGACTGAGAAAGACAGATATTTTTATAATCCAGATCTTTCTGAATGAGACCACCATCAACATAGGCCCATCATAGGGTCTAGAGATTGCCATAAATTTCCAATGTAACCTTATCTTGTAGTTCAATTAGCCAAATACGTACTTGTCCACTATCTCCTGCCCTAACCTTGACCAACTTCTACTAAATTAATGCCCTCTCTTTCTGCTTGACTGCCCTGGCAGTGCTGTTGTTCTCTGTGTACTAAATATAGTTCCAGGGACAAAAGGGATGAGACACATGAAAGGCAACAAGCTTAGATATGTTAATATATGTCTTTCTTGTTCAGGACCAACTAATCCATCTTAGGAGCCCCCTAGAACTACTGCTTTTTGATGTTAGCATATTTATTTGATTGTTTACTGATGAGTAAGTCCTCCCTTACTGTATTTCATAACATGAATTAAATTATAACATGTGTTGCCACTCTGACAATTAAATCCTATGTTAATTCTGTTGTTTACTCCAAATAGATGAGACATTGATTGCATAATTTAACAGCTAATGTATTTGGGCAGCCTTGTTTACCTAAATAGTGACTTGCAGTTAAGATCCTAAAATCCTTTCTCTGTGGTGTGATATTTTTGTGTCAAATGCATTGTGTACTATGCCCTAAAGGCAATAATATATCATTCAGACTTGCTGTTGGTCAGGTAAATGAGGCATGGAAGGAAACATGAGCAAAATAACAGTAAATTGCCTTAGATGCATTTGTAGTAAGTTATTCATTTAAATTTACATCAGCAAAAGAATTGTCATTCTTATTCCCTAGCCATATGTTCCTTCCAGAAATGTGTTGCTATATTACTGTATGCCTGATACAGTCTAACATAGGCCTAGACCAATATCCTAATTTGGTGTTTCCCAAAGTGTGGATAGTAAGAATAATAACTAACATTTTTTCAGCTCTTAATATGTGCTGTTTACTGTTCTAAGGGTTTTACATGTATATACTGTACTCGTTTGATCTTCACAATGAGCCTATGAAGTGGGTATTATTTTCCCCATTTCGTAGATGAAAACCTTAGGCACAGAAGGTAAATTACTCAGGGTCATGAGCTGGTACACGGCAAGGTCAGAATTTGAATTCAGGAAGGCTGTTTTGGCCAGTGCTCTTAATTATTATATGAGGATTCCTCTGAGTCCATGGATTGTCTACCAAGACAATATTAGTTGGTACAGATAATTGTTTTAGGCAGTTACATAGATGTGGCTTAAAATGACATTGAATTACATAATGAGAAAATTATTCCCTTCAATTCTCTCTCTGTCCTTCAGGTTAAATCAAACAAAAGTTTCATTCTGGTGCTGGTATGACTGGAACCCCTAACACCTGCTGATCTCCCTTTTCAACAGAGAGTTGGCTGCAGGCTCAGGGCCTTCCAGCATCTGTGTTAGCTTCATTTTATGGCAAGGGATACTGGCTTCCCATTTATGGTATTCCTATAAGGCTTTCATTTTAAATAAACTTTTAAACGTAAATGACTCAATTTAAATAAAGCATTAAATAAATAACACAGGTGGAATGCAGCTATGACAATACCTGTAAAGGTGTTTTCACCTTGACAGTGTTGAAAACACTGTCCTGATTCTTCTGTTTTGAAATTCACTTCTATGCAATGACTTTGGCTTTCAGTTACTTTTAATTGCTTTTAATCTATAGGTTATTTCTTTCTGCTTCTTGTTGGAATCCCCTGGGCTCATATTACAAAGATTCCCCATTTCCCTCCGTGGGCTTGGTGCTCATCTGGGATGGAGTTTTCACCAGATTTTAATAATATCACATATATTTAGTTTAAAATATTCCTGTTTTTAAAAATTATACTTTTCCACTTTTTGGGTGTTAAAATCCCCTTTTTTGTGAAATATTGGTGAAAATAGATGGTAGCTTTTGTTTTGTTTTTAGCATCTTTACTTGGCTAATTTAAAATTGGAAACTTGAAAAAATTATGCTGATCTAGAAGACAGAATATTGGGGTGCCTCTGTTCAGTTACTCTCTGCTCAGATATGATTCCTCCCAGTTGCCTAAGCATTCTTGAATATTTCAGGAAGGGTGATATGGACTCATGCTTATCTTTCTTTCTAAAGTATACTCAAGCATTTTCTTCAGGGAAATTGTTAAAAAAAGTTCCTGCTTATGAAACTCTCTTATGTCTATTCCCCTAGGTTTATCGTTTTCCTATCAGAACTGCAATCCTAATTATTAATAAAATCATTGTTAAGTATCTGAGATAACTAATTATTGTGAGCAATCAATCAGTTGGAATGCTTACACAGTACTTACTAAGATGTGTCTATTTCATATACCCTTCCAAAATGGAAAGTTCATAGCACAGTTGAGAAAAACCTAAACAGTCATTGGTTTTTGTTTTTATTTTTCTTTAATGTTACTGGGATTCAGGAGAGTAGAGAAGCTACAAAATCTTGCACATATTTAAGAAAATTTTAAAAGGCCATCATTTCTCCATCTGCTTCTTTATTTCTTGCTTTGATGAACACAGTATTTTACATAGGATTTCAGAATTGGTCTAGAAAGACATCATTTGGAGGTGCTGATAGATTTGCAAAAGGCCCAAAATGCCCCATGTCAAGCAAGCTAGAGTTAGAAGAGCAGGGCTGAAGCACAAACAAGAAGCAAAGTTCAAGAACTCCAGGAAGCTTTAAGGCAGTTTGTCAGGATATGTAATTGTCTGAGTTAGTCAGGGAAGATCTGTTAAATTCAAGGCCAACATACGCCAATAAACCCAGAGCAACAGGATCACTGCCATAATCACTGCTCTAAGGAAGAGAGTAGAAACTAGTCAGAGCTTTCAGACCAAAACATTCCCACGCCACCGGATCGCTCCGTAGATTCAGTGGATATGACTGGCTGGTGTGGAGCTTTTATTTTACCAACTCTGCAGTGTCTGAGTGGCCCTATCCCTTACATGGCTTTCCTTGTGCCTTAAAGGATCTTCACAGACAGACATGCAGGTTCTCAGCTTTGTCTACCCAAGGAACTCAGTTTCAGCAGCACATGATGATGGCTTGTTTCTGATCTTACTCTAGGCCCTGTGTTCATATGGAGTCTTTCATGATCCACTCCAAAGGGACCTGGAGCAGGCCTATCAGACTAATATCATCTGTTCCTTTGGGAGTAGGCAGGGCCAGATTGAACTATGTGGGCGCCCAGGAAGGCTGGTCATTTGACATCCTGCACTTTGATACTCTTTAAACATATTTTCAATACATATTTAAATAGTATTCAATATATTTAGTAGGGGAAGAGAAACTGATTTTCTATTAATAAAATATAGTTACATCGTCTTTATGTTGAAAATGAAGAATGTATTACATGCTTTGATAGTAACACTACCTTTTTTACGTATTTGGAATGAGATTCCTTAATAAGCTTTTCCATAACTCTGAGCTGGGCAGGGTTAGCCATTTAGTCTCTTCAAGAGTAGGAGCAATATACATGGATATAGTTACAACGTCTTGTTCAAAATATATTTAAAAGTTAATTTTTTTTCTAATTTTTGTGTCATCAAAATGTTTCCAACTTTCATATATACCAGATCTTGTCATCTGAGACTAGAGATAGTTTTACTTCTTCCTTTCCATTCTGTAGTTTTTTTCATTTCTGTTTCTTGCATGATTGCCCTGGCTAGAACTTCCAGTAAAATACTGAATAGATGTGGTGAGAGCAGACATCGTATCTAGTTCCTGATCTTCCTAGGAAAAAAACTGAGTCTTTCACCATTAAGTGTGATGTTAACTGTGAGTTTTTCAGATGTCTTGTATCAGATAAGGAAGTTCATTTCTATTCCTAGTTTGTTGAGTGTTTTTTTTTGGGGGGTGCGGGTGGGGACAGGGTCTCGCTATGTTGCCCAGGGTGGTCTCGAACTCCTGAGCTCAAGCAATCCTCCCACCTCGGCCTCCCAAAGTGCTGCAATTACAGGCATGAGCCACCACGCCTGGCCTGTTGAGTGTTTTTATCAAAGAAGGGTATCAGATTTTGTCAAGTGCTTTTTCTGTGTCTACTGAGATGATTATATGGCTTTTGTTCTTTATTAATATGGTCTGTTACATTGTTTGATTTTCAGATGTTAAACTAACCTTGCTTTACCAGAAGAAATCCCAGTTGGTCATAGTGTGTAATTCTTTTTATATGTAGATTCATTTAGTTTGATAGTATTTTGTTGAGGATATTTGTATCTTTTTCCATCTTTTATATAGTTATTTTCTCTAGTTTTTTGTTCCCAATTTTTACTGAATCAGTCCATTTTAACATTTATGTAATAAAACCAGTCTCCTGGACCCATGTTAGTTGACTGCTGACTCAGATGATGGTCAGCTGCCTCACTCCAGGGCTGCTTCTCTGGCTTATACTTGCACGCTACACCTTACACATGCTCACCACCAAAATGCTCAATGCTCACTATATAAAAAAATGTTTAAACACTTTCACTGCTATCTTCTTATTCTCAAGTGAGACTAGTTCACTTTTGCCAGTAATTTAAGAAATGTATGTGAAAACCTGAGCCCACTAGCACCTTATTTCCAATTATTTGGTGGTGATTTAATGCAGTTTATCAGTTTGTGTGCTGGGGCTGCCTGGGCTATACCTTAATCTAATTCTAATGGCAGGGGCTTGAGAAGAAGAACCTCACCATTGGACTCTGATGTTTTGATGCCTAGTCCCTGGTAGTCAAAACAGATCTAAGGCCACAGAAAAGAGCTATCTGAAATTCTTTCAGTTTTGCATTGCACCAGCCATGGTTTTGGAAAGTACAGTCACAAAGCAATATTCTCATCTCATCTTCCCCTTTCAGCCACTTCCTTTAGGGGGAAGGAGACAGAACACTCAGCTGAGCACATGGTACCAAAGCTTTGTCAACCAATGGTAACGTCACAGGTGTGGAGCATCCTAAGTTGAGTATGTGTAGTTCAGCCAGGCACGGTAGCTCATGCCTGTAATCTTAGCACTATGGGAGGCCAAGGTGGGCAGATCACTTCAGGTCAGGAGTTCGAGATCAGCCTGGGCAACATGGTGAAACCCTGTCTCTACTAAAATACAAAAATTAGCTGGGCATGGTGGCGGGCACCTGTAATCCCAACTACTTGGGAGGCTGAGGCACGAGAATCTCGGGAAAAAAAAATAATTAAAAAAACTGTAATTACTGGCCGAGAATGTGTAGTTCAGTATGACTGAGCTTATCGAGCTTGTATAACAGGTACTTAGACATATATGTAGTCTGCCTTTTAGTCTGAATAAACAACATCATCAGTAGTCAATGACTTTTATTATTTGATTAGACTGTAGGATTAACTAACTCCCATTGTGAAAACCCAGGCCTTTTTTTTTCTGGGGGGGAGCGGATGGAGTTTTGCTCTTGTCGCCCAGGCTGGAGTGCAATGACGCGATCTGGGCTCACTGCAACCTCTGCCTCCTGGGTTCAAGCGATTCTCCTGTCTCAGCCTCCTGGGTAACTGCGATTACAGGCACCCATGACCATGCCCGGCTAATTTTTGTATTTTTAGTAGAGATGGGGTTTCACCATGTTGGTGAGGCTGGTCTTGAACTCCTGACCTCAGGTGATCCACCTGCCTTGGCCTCCCAAAGTGCTGTGATTACAGGCGTCAGCCACTGCATCCGGCCAACCCAGGCCTTTTATAACTGTTTTCAGAGAGAGAGAGAAGAGAAAACAAGAGAACAACTCTGACCATGGTCTAAGAGCCAGGTTTCTGTCACTAAGCAATAAAGAAAAAAAGCTCAAGTAGCCCTTGCATAAGTGGGAATTTGTGGTTTCTAAAGCTGCCCATTCCCCAAACGACTAAAATATGTTACTGGCATTTGGCACTGTTTCCTATGTTTTGCTCTCCTTAAATTTCTCTTTAAAGGGGTTTGAGTTTAAAGGCAGAACCACTGAAAAATGCGATTTAATCATAGAACTGTGAAAGGCCAAGCCCAGAGTTAACCCCAGGATGCCCTGTGTTGTTTTGTTAAACCAGGACCTTGAACCAGGCTTATTCCCAAGAGGTGGTTGAAAGCCTAAGGGCAGGCAGGAGGGAGGCAAAAGAGGGAGGCAGAGGGAAGAAAACCAGTAGGCCAGACTGACCCCAGGATGGTGCCTCCAAGCAGCAAGGGCTTCCCTCCCTCACTAGGCCCAGTAGCTCCATGATTTTCACTGGAAAGAGTAGGAGAAAGGGAAGGGAAATTGAAGGAAGGGAGCCCAGAGCCAAGGAGAAGAGTAAGAAGACTCAGTGGTTGACTATCAACCATACCGCAGGCTGTCACGGGACAGAACACGGAGCTTCAAAGGGCCTTCTTGGCCCCAATTCCCATTTTTAAAATTGTTTTTTCTTGATTATAAAAGTATGCTGATTACAGAGAATTTGGGAAGCACACATAGTTATTGAATAGAAAATAACCCTCCAGGCAGCATGGCAGAGATTCAGACCTTAGCCTTTGGTAGACCTGAGTTTGAGTCCCAGCACCTCCGTTCAGTATCCTCATCTATAAAATAGGAGTAGTAAGACCCCCATCATGATGTGGTGAGGATTCAATGGGATCAATACCTTGCAGAGGCTAGCTGCCAGTGCTATAATCATTATGATGGCACCAAGGTTAACATTATCTAATGTTACACATCCAGCTTATTCTTTTCTGTGAATGTGTAGGTTTAAAGTATGGCTCATTCTTTATAGCACATCAGTTTTTATCCTGCCTTTTTAAAAACTTACTAAATAATCTTCAGAACAATTAGCTAGTTTGAATGCCTGTATAAGATTCCATTGCCATAATTAGTTTAACCTTCTCGTTTGTATTGGGTATTTAGGTTTCTAATTTTGTATTATTATAAATAATACTATTATGTATATATTTGTGCAAAACCATTTACCTTCTGACTATTTAAGATAAATTCAGAAATTCAGAAGAGGATCTACTATATTCAGAGTGTTTCTGTATTCAGAACTACTATATTCTGAACCGTTTCAAAGTTCTGGATACAATTACCTATACCCATCAACAGTATAAGCAAGTTCTCCATATCACTGGAGCATAACTATTGTCATTAAAAAACACAAATCTTTGGTCATTTTAGAGGTTAAAAAAAAAAAAGACTTCTTATGATTGTTTGACTTTGCATATCTATTTTTTATTTGTGAAGCTAAACTTTTTATATGTTTATTACTACATCAATTTGGGTTTTTTTTTTTCTTTTAGACAGAGTCTTACTCTGTCGCCCAGGCTAGAGTGCAGTGGCACAATCTCAGCTCACTGCAACCTTCGCCCCCTAGGTTCAAGTGATTCCTGTGCCTCAGCCTCCCCAGTAGCTGGGATTATAGGCACATGCCACCACGCCCAGCTAATTTTTGTGTTTTTAGTAGAGACGGGGTTTTGCCATGTTGGCCAGGCTAGTCTCGAACTCCTGGCCTCAAGTGATCCTCCCACCTCGTCCTCCGTAAGTGCTGAGATTGCAGGCGTGAGCCACCATGCCCGGCCTGAATTGTTTGATTATATCTTTTGTCCATTTGGGAGCAGGCTAATTTTTTAGTTAAACAATTAACTTATTTTATAATCTTAAATACAAGTAAGATTGAGTGATGACAACCAAATGCTGCCAGAACTTGTCAGGAAGCAATTACAGAGCCACTTCCTGACAAGTTGAAAGACTTGTATAGATTGTACATTAATATTCACTTTTGATGTACAGAAGGAGCTGAACATGTACCAAATGTTCAAATGTTAGGGTATTTTTTTTACCCTGCATAATCAACAAGAATGTTAGCTATTCCAATAATAAAATGCTTTTCACAATCAATTTAAAAATTGCCCATTATGGCCTTTCTGGCAGCCCACAGAATCCACCCTCCGTTGTCCTCTTGTTTAGAGAGCTGGCTAGCTCATTCCTCAGGAATCACCCATGTCCCAGGAGCTCGGGAATCACACATCCCCTAGAGGTTCTTCTAAAGTCCATGTGGTGCTCGAGTGGCAGCAACTTCTCCATTTGCCCTCTGTGTTCGTGCCATTAGGCCATAACCCCATCTGGTCAAAGACTTGCCATTTTGTTTGGACAAAGTTGCAATTTAAATGTTTGGATCCAGGGCTTGCAGTAGGAATGTTCCAGAAATACTTAGTTTAGCTTTTTGAATGCAAAGGTTGAATGCACTTGGAAAGGCCTGTAATAGAAATTAAGCAAGAGCACTTCTTTCTTAACAAGTGATCTGTTCAGAACTATGGATGGCAGTAGAGCAAGAGGAGGCAAACTGGTGACCAAAGTCACAAATGCCTTAGAAACTAGGTGACATTTGAGCCAGATGTGAAAGAGTGTGACTTGAGAGGAATTCGCATAGAGGAGAAAGAACCTAGCATTAAAATCAGACAGGCCTGAGGTCAAACTCCAGTTTTGATGCATATTAGCTCTCTGACCGTAAACAAGTTCTTTAATCTTTCTATGTCTCAGTTTACTTATCTGCAAAATGAGTATAATACTCATTTGGGGAAGTTACGGGGAGAATTGGAATGAAATACAGAAAGCACCCAGAACTCATACATGGTAATAGCAATAAATGGTACTTATTATCATAATAGATTTTTCAGGGAATAGGCAGGCAACACAAGAGCAGAATATGAGTACATGGTAGATAAAGACTAGAAGCAAGTGAGGAAAAAGAGGCTGTCCCTATCTTGGGGAAGACTTTATAGGGAATGCTGAGGAGTTAAACCTCATCCTCCAGGGGCGGAAGAGGCTTCAGGGGCTTTTCAATTTAAAAAAAAAAAAAAAAAAAAAAGCAGCTCTAGCAAGACACTTAAGCTCTGAGAGTCCAGCTCCCTACTCTGTACTTCCAAGCTGGGCAACCCTGGGCACATGACTTAAGCCTTCTAAGCCTCAGTTTTATCCCCTATAAATTGGTAATGACAAAAATATTGACCTCTTGGAACTATTGTGAATAACAGAAATAATAGTTTTGTTTGTTTGTTTTTGAGACAGTTTCACTCTTGTTGCCCAGGCTGGAGTGCAGTGGCACGATCTCAGCTCACTGCAACCTCCACCTCCCGGGTTCAAGCAATTCTGCTGCCTCAGCCTCCCCAGTAGCTGGGATTACAGGCATGCACCACTATGCCTGGCTAATTTTGTATTTTTAGTAGAGACGGGATTCCTCCATGTTGGTCAGGCTGGTCTCAAACTCCTGACCTCAGGTAATTCGCCCGCCTCGGCCTCCCAAAGTGCTGGGATTACAGGCGTGAGCCACTGCACCTGGCCAGAAATAATAGTTTTTTTTTAATGCTCACTGTGTGCCTTCCAGTGTTCTAAGTGCTTTGCATGTATTATCATAAATGAGGCAATGAATTAAAAGCCTAGGACAAGGCTGGGTGCGGTCCCAACACTTTAGGAGGCCAAGGCAGGAGGATCACTTGATCCCATGAGTTCGAGACCAGCCTGGGCAATATAGGAAGACTTTATCTCCAAAAAATTTTAAAAATTAGCCGAGCATGATGGCATGTACCTGTATTCCCAGCTACTAGGGAGGCTGAGGTGGGAAGATCGTTTGAGCCCAGGAGGCAGAGATGGTTGCAGTAAGACAAGATTACGCCACTGCACTCCAGCCTGGATGACAGAGGGAGTCCCTGTCTCAAATAAATAAATGAAAGCCTAGAGCAGTGACGGGCACATATCAAACAGTCAGTCAGTGCTATGGGAATGGTGGTGATTGTTGCTGATGTCATTATTAGTATTCTTTGGTCAGATCTATATTTTGATAAGATCTTTCTGGTGATGGCATAGAGAATGGTTTGAAATGGTTGAAACTAGAGGACAGGAGAGAAGATAAGACAGTAGTAGCTTCACATACGTGTTTAAAAATTCATTGAGCTATATATTTAAGATTTGTGCACTTTACCTTTTACGTGTTATACTTCAGTTTTTTAATGTAATTTTTTAAAAAGAGATAACCAACAAAACCTCTTCTCTCAGTTTACATAAGCTAGTCTACAGCTGCTTGGAGTTTCTATTAGCTGAGTTCTCTTCACTTAAGAAAACGGACTGTGAGGAACAAAGTAAAATCCTTTTTCTTCAATTAGTCACATTCATGAAGGACAGGGAGCCCAAGGAAAACTGAAACCTCTACAACTCCTACAAAATTCTGCCCCGGTGGATGGTTTCCCTCTGCTAGAGCTGCTAGTAGGAGCAAATGAATCTAGATAGGTGTCAGCTCTCCCTTCCTCTGGCCTGGTATTACAGAGAAGCTAGCTTGGGAAAGGCAGCTGATCAAGGTGGTGCAGAGAAGGACATTAGGGGCTGAGCCAGATCACAGACTGTCTGCCCTCAACCCTCAGGAAAATTGGCTGTTTCCTTTTTTAGGACTCTTTTCTATTTAGATTTTACTGAACCTCTGAACATGTCTCAGGTGGGCATGCTATTCAAAATGCTTTTCTTTTTGAAACTAATCTTATCTTTGAATGCCCTCCTATTGCAAAACCATGGTTTTCATTTCCTTCTTCGGGCCAAATCTAAGGCAGGTCGGTCAGTACATTGACTTTTCCTTGGAATGACCTCAAACTAAGTGGTAAAAAATCTTCAGATTGGGTAATATACTTCCTTGGCACAGTACTTTGAGTGGTATGAAATTATTGTGACCTCTGAATAGATGAGGAATGGACTAAAAAAATCTGATACCAGTACTGTTTCTCCTCCTTTTACTGTTCATTACAAATGTGCCTGAAGGGATGGAACCAGTAAGAGTGGGTCATTTCTGTTAGGGCAGGAGGGAAAAAGCCCTGGCGGAGCAGACCTGAATCTTGGCTGGAAGAAGGCATTTAAAACATGTGAGTGAATTCCTAATAGAAAATGGCAATATGCATCCCAACTGATTGGTTACTTAAGTCTCAGTCAAGTATTTAAAGAGATAAGATTAAGTGTCTAGAATTCAGTGTTAATCATGTAAACAAAAACCATCCTTAAATCGCCTGGTATTAGATATGGCTATTGACACTGCATAAGTCATTCTAATTGAATGGGCTGAAGCCTGAGAGACCCATAAGTAAGGGAACATTCTGATTAGGCAGACAAGTCTCATGGGAAGCAAACAAGCCTGATACAGTCATGACAGATTCACTGATAGGCAATTTTCAAGAACTTTTGTGAAAATAAACATGTTATTAGGGACCAGTGAAAACACAGGTCATCTAAAACCAAAAAAATAGAGACTTTCTACATTTTTATAATGTTTATATATATGCATATGCAGTTTATGTTTGTTTACTTTTAAAGCCATGCTTTGTAGAGCTGTCATTGGGTTTTTTTTTTTTTAACAATTTAAATATTTGTTATAAAAGTGACAATTCATATTCATTATTTAAAAATCAGCCAGGTGCAATGGCTCACACCTGTAGTCCTAGCTGCCCAAGAGGCTAAGGCAGAGGATCGCCTGAGCTTTTCAAGTCAGCCCTTTTCTCCCCTACATCCCACTACAGTGGTAGCTTTTGTTCACTGTAGCCAGTCTGTGTCCTTCCAGACAATTGTACACAATTACAAATGTTACATTTTTGTAATGGGATCAAACTATGCCAACTTTCTGTGCTTTGTCTTTTCCAGTTCACATTATACTGTGGACATTTGGGCATGTATACACATTTAGTACACATGAAGATTTACCTCATTCTTTTTACTGGCTGCATAACAGAGTTATACCTAAAGTAACTGAGGTATAAGCTAAGTAAGTCAAGCAAGGTTTAAACCTGTTTTGTTGTTGTTGTTGCTGTTGTTTGCTTTTTTTAAGAGACAGGGCCTCACTATGTTGCCCAGCTGGCCTCAGAATCTTAGAGTCAAAGGATGCTCCCACTTCAGCCTCCTAAGTAGCTGAGACTACAAGGTGCACACTACCCACACTACCACACCCAGCTAAACCTAAGTTGTGTGTGTGTGTGTGTTTTTAATCTGGCCAGTGTTTCTCTTTGAGGACCTATACTGCAGTGAACACCCTCTACATTTCCCTGTACACTTGTGTAAATATCTCTGTCGTGTAAATTCATTAAAGTGAGACTGCTAGGTCAAAGGGTATGCATGCTTCACAGTTTGATAAATATTGCCAGTTGCCTTCTGAAAAGGTAGAACCAATTTAATGCTTCCATTCACTGTCTTGAGAGTGCCTGTTTTCCTGAACACACATGAATTTTCTATATTAACAATATTTTTAATCCTGGCCAATCTGATAAATAAAAAATAACTTCAGAGTGTTGTTTTAATTTGTGTTTTTTCCATGAGAAGTAAAGTTGAGCATCTTTTTAATATCATTATTGGCCATTTGTAGTTTTTCTGAATTGCCTTTTTATTAACCTCTGTTTAAGTTATAACATTGGTCTTTTCCTTATTAATTTAAGAGAGCTTTGTGTATATTAAGGAAATTGGCACTTTTTTCATATAAATAGGAAATTTTTTTTGTTTCTGTCATTTGACTTTTAAATGATATTTTATATTGAACTAATTGTTTACTTTATATATTTAGATTTATTACTCTTTTATAGCATCTAAGATTACAAAATATTTACCCCACATAAATGGGGTAAATTCTATTTTTCTAATATTCTAAATTTCTAATATTTTTCCCTAATGTTTTGTTATAGCTTTAAAAATATTTTATGGTTTTCTTTTTATATTTAAGTCTTCAGTTTATCAGAAAATATAGTTTTTAAAGGCCAGGCACGGTGGCTCATGCCTGTAATCCCATCACTTTGGGAGGCCAAGGCGGGCGGATCATGAGGTCAGGAGTTCAAGACCAGCCTGGCCAATATGGTGAAACCCCACCTCTACTAAAAATACAAAAATTAGCCGAGCATGGTGGTGTGCGCCTGTAGTCCCAGCTACTCAGAAGGCTGAGGCAGAAGAATCACTTGAACCCAGGAAGCAGAGGTTGCAGTGAGCCAAGATCGTGCCACTGCACTCCAGCCTGGGCGACAGAGCAAGATTCCATCTCAAAAAAAGAAAATACAGTTTTTTTGTTTGTTTTTGAGACGGAGTTTCACTCTTGTTGCCCAGGCTGGAGTGCAAAGGCACGATCTCGGCTCACCGCAACCTCTGCCTCCCAGGTTCAAGCAATTCTCCTGCCTCAGCCTCCCAAGTAGTTGGGATTACAGGCGTGCACCATCACGCCTGGCTAATTTTGTATTTTCAGTAAAGACAGGGTTTGTCCATTTTGGTCAGGCTTGTCTCGAACTCCCAACCTCAGGTGATCCGCCCACCTCGGCCTCCCAAAGTGCTGGGATTACAGGTGTGAGCCACCATGCCCGGCCTGAAAATACAGTTTTTATGAGATGAGTTAGGGATCCAGCTTATTTGCTTTCCCTGATGGCTAACCACTTGCCCCAACATCATTTATTTAAAAGTTCATCTTCCCCACCTTTATTGTATAGCAAATTCCCATGTATTTGAATCCATATTCCGGATGTACAGGTGCCCAGGCATACAGACACTGCAGGCACAACAGATAATATTCTAGAAACACAGGACATGTGAAATTGTAATCACTACTGTGTTGAAAGTTGTGGCTTCTACTTGTGGACCATGAAGCAAAGAGTAAAAATCCCCAACCATCTTAGACAATGATATACAGGCTAATAAAAGCACCTATTTCAGTGTACATGCAGGGCTTGTTTTTCCTCATCAGTGAGCCAGCAATGTATTAGATCACAACCTTCTAACCAGGGACTCACTTTAGTTTCTCGTTTAATCTCAGGAATGGCTGGTCCCATAAAAGCTGTTAAGTAATAATAATGTTGAGCCCTTATATTGTACTTTACATCCCGAAAGTGCTATCTAAACATTAACTAATTAAATGCATTGATGAAAGGAAGGGATTTGCAGAGGTTTTCAGGAAAACTGATATCTGGTTGCACACCTGTGAGGGGATGATTCCTGAAAGGCCTTACTTCCCACTTTGAATGGAGCTCAGCAGGAAGGAGAACAAAAAGCTGGTGACATTATTTCACTTTTGTTGAAAATTTCCTGGAGTATCTTCTAATTAGTCTGGTTAAACTCACCTTTTATCTAGCTCTGCAGATATTCCCTTGCAACATTCCTGGAGCTATTCAACAAGTTTCTTTTGATGTCTTCCTTGTTGGTTAATTATAAAATCGTACAATCTTCAAATTGAAAGAGGTCCTTATTGATCATCTAGTTTTGAATGACTGAATAGAATCACTTTATTTTGTAGATGAGGAAACTGAGGCATGGAGAAGTTAAGTGATTAACAAAAAAGGTCATAGAGCTTACTGGGGACATAGCTGGGAATAGAAACCAAGATTTCCAGTTCCCATTTCAGATCTCAATCAGCTTCATTGAGCAATGAAATTTTCTTCCCTCTCTGTAAGCATCTGTGTTCTCTATTTTTTATTTTATTTTTTTTCTGGTTTTTTTTTATTATTATACTTTAAGTTTTAGGGTACATGTGCACAATGTGCAGGTTAGTTACATATGTATACATGTGCCATGCTGGTGTGCTGCACCCATTAACTCGTCATTTAGCATTAGGTATCTCTCCTAATGCTATCCCTCCCCCCTCCCCCCACCCCACAATAGTCCCCAGAGTGTGATGTTCCCCTTCCTGTGTCCGTGTGTTCTCATTGTTCAATTCCCATCTATGAGTGAGAACATTCAGTGTTTGGTTTTTTGTCCTTGCGATAGTTTACTGAGAATGATGATTTCCAATTTCATCCATGTCCCTACAAAGGACATGAACTCATCATTTTTTATGGCTGCATAGTATTCCATGGTGTATATGTGCCACATTTTCTTAATCCAGTCTATCATTGTTGGACATTTGGGTTGGTTCCAAGTCTTTGCTATTGTGAATAGTGCTGCAATAAACATACTCGTGCGTGTGTCTTTATAGCAGCATGATTTATAGTCCTTTGGGTATATACCCAGTAATGGGATGGCTGGGTCAAATGGTATTTCTAGTTCTAGATCCCTGAGGAATCGCCACACTGACTTCCACAATGGTTGAACTAGTTTACAGTCCCACCAACAGTGTAATAAAAGTGTTCCTATTTCTCCACATCCTCTCCAGCACCTGTTGTTTCCTGACTTTTTAATGATTGCCATTCTAACTGGTGTATTTTTTAAACTTAAAAAAAACATTGCCACAGAACCATCAAACCCAATTTTTTCTTTTTTAAATTATCACTATCATTGTTATTATTATTATTATTATTGCTTTCATCCTTCCCTACTTCTTCCCTTCTTTGCTCTCAGCCTGTTATGTCTCTCCTAACTCTTATGGTTCATTCCCCTACATGATCAGGTAATGCTACTTTTGTTTTTCCTCTGTTTCTGAAAAGCCATATTTCTTTAGTTTCTCCCACATACGTACATACAGGGAGTTGCTTTGTTTTGCTTTCTGTTTTTCTCAGCTGTAGTTGCTTCTCCTTTTAATAAAGTTACTTCTCTAGTTTTGGCAAATAGCCTAGGGTGTTTGTCTGTTTGTTTGTTTGTTTGAGACGGAGTCTCACTCTGTTGCCCAGGCTGGAGTACAATGGCGCGATCTTGGCTCACTGCAACCTCCGCCTCCCGGGTTCAAGTGATTCTCCTGCCTCAGCCTCCTGAGTAGCTGGGATTACAAGCATGCAGCACCACCCTCGGCTGATTTTTTGTATTTTTAGTAGAGACGGGGTTTCGCCATGTTGGCCAGGCTGGTCTCAAACTCCTGACCTCGGGTGATCCATCCCCCTCAGCCTCCCAAAGTGCTGGGATTACAGGCGTGAGCCACCGCACCCGGCCACCTAGGGTTTAAGTTGACGATAAATCCATTTCTGTCACAGAATTTTGTGTAACTTTAATTTATGAGTTTCCCAGTAGTTCAGCCAATAAGATACTGTTAAAGATCATCTTCATATTCAGAAAATTGCATGAGATGTGACCGTTGAAAGAATTTTTATACAAGAACTTCATATAAGGACTAGAGGTATTATTTTTCAATAAGCCAAAGGCAGATCCAGTTCAGATCAAAACTGTGGATCTAAACCTGGACTAATTTAGTCTGCACAATCCTGCTTCTGTGCAGGGACTCAGTTTTAGAAACTTCCATTTCTACGAGGTGGGTCAGTAGGCATCCAGTGACCTCAGAATTCCTGGGCTGAACCAAACCCTGGGGCTACACTCTGACCTCAGATGCCCTCAGAAAGGCCCCTTCCTTGGAGTACTGAAGGGTGCTTAAGAAAGCGAGTCAGAAGCTGTCACTAATCAGGTGGGTGATCTTAGGTAGAACTCATCACCTCTCTGGGCTCAATTTTCTCATAAGTAAGGAAGGTGAGTTAAAAAGTCTGCTTAGAACTTTTCCTCATTTACTGCTCAATGAGTCAATAATGTCAGAACTCGGGCTAAAAGGAATAGTAGAGACCTAAATCAGATTTATTTCAAACATGTAACTAATTAACTCAGAGAAGCAAAATTCTGCTGACCATTTATGAAAATTTTCTGGAATTGTCTCAATTTAAAATACTGTAGTTTATTTTCCTCATAAATAAAACACATGTACCTATATCAGATCATATAACCTGTTTTGGGCTCAGAATATTTGGACCACATTCTTGTACTTACTCTTTGCAAATGCTTCATTAAGTTCCATGGAGTTGTGGTTTGACTAAGCCACACCCCTTGAGGCACTTAGTGCAGAAAAGCTGTCTGAAGTAGACCCCATCCCATATATTTTTCTGGATAAGAAGTTTGCCTTCTTGGTTTCATCTTTGCCATTCTAGCCACTGAGAAAAATGAAATTGAAATTTTTAAAATTTTTTATTCCCTAAGACCTAGTTTCCAGCAGGGAGCAAAATGTAATTTGATAGGAGTGATGGTGGCCACTCATAAATCTACCCAACTGCATTAAACCAGATTAAACTATCACATAGTTTCCCAGCTCTAAGCAGAAATTATCACCTTTGGGAGAGGATCAGATAAGAACTAATTGGTGGCATCACAATCCACCCTCAGTAAAGTGCTTGATTAGCCAAAATTTAAGTCTTGTTAGAGTAGTCCCATAATGGATTGGGGAGGGTGAGGAGCAGCTAATTAGAGAAGAGACACTTCTGTGTTTATGTACAAACATCCCAGCATTGAGCCATGATAAGGAGCTCAAAGGTTAATTATGGGAAAATGGAGTTTTGAACAACTTTTTGAAATAGGAATATCCCATATACTTTGGTGATATTTATTTGTTTTTAGACGGAGTCTCACCCTGTCACCCAGGCTAGAGCACAGTGGCCCAATCATAGCTCATAGTTCACTGCAACCTCAAGTTCCTGGGCTCAAGGGATCCTCCCACCTCGGCCTCCTAAGTAGCTTGGACTACAGGTGCATACCACTGCAATCAGCTAATTTTTTAATTTTTTACAGGGGTAGGGATCTCACTTCGTTGCCAGGCTGGTCTGGAACTCCTGGGCTCAAGTGATCCTCCCACCTTGGCCTCCGAAAGTGCTGGGATTACAGGCATCAGCCCCCACATCCAGCTTACTTTTTATTTTCTATTTTTAAGGATTGATGAGTAAGAGGAGTAAAATTTAAAACTGAGGATTCAGAATAGTCTTGTGAGGTGTGTTAGGATTTTCAAGCTTAAGCAGAATCCACAGGCTGTTTTTTCCTAGCTTCCCATGAACTCACCTGGCCAAAGCCACTAGACTTCACTCTACCCACCTATTAAATGAATTGAGAAATGACACTAGAGACAAAATGCAACCTTTCATGGTTGTCTGGCCAGGCAAATGCAACTAAATTATATGGGAAATTATTTCACAATGTGTGACAATGTTGATTCTTCCATTTCGTCCAGCCAGCCTGTTCCTAGTGAGTGGCAGGTGACCGTTCACTGTGAATTGGGTCTTTTGGTTAGACTTTCGGAGACGGAGTTGTTTGTCAAGTGCAGCAGCTCTCTTCACCAAAGCATTCCCGACAGTTGCTCCGAATCTAGATGTTACACAATGGCTAAGGAAGCTTGTTTTGGAATGGAAAGTAAATTGACAAATCAGAGGGAAGGAATTAGCCAATGCATAAGGAAATTTGATGAGAAAGAGCTTTTTCCTCTCTTTTTTCTTGCCCAGGTTACTAGTTCTCTGTCTTCCCCCAACCCCGTAAATTTTGAATTTTGTGGTGGTGCTGAGGGAGTGAAGGTAACCAACATAAAAGAATCATTTGTGCCCTTTTCCCAATCCCACAGATCTCTATTGGCTGCAGACCTTGAACATGACACTGCAATTTCCTGGTGCCACACATGAGTAATAAGCAGCTGTTTCTGAAACTGTGGTTTGGGGAAGGCAGCACTAGGTTATTTTTTAACTTAATTGTAATTTTTGATTGGTCTGCAAGAAAGTAAATCAAATAAAGTCTGTTGTCTTAGTCTGCAAGAAAGCCATAGGCCTCAAATTCCAATGCTGACCATCTTGACCAGAATAGAAGAGGGAGGCAAAATGTGTGTATCCCTGAGCTGGAAGTTCAACCAGGCAGCTTTCATGGGCTTCTTTCACACAAGAAGGGTAAGCATATTTGACATATTTGTCAGGGACTGGATGGTGGAAAGTGATATTTGGCAGTTCCTTGAGTTCTAGAAGTACCTAAAATGATGGTGAAAAGAATTTATAGACAGACTGCAAAAGTGAAAAATAGCAAAATCTGGAAGAGATATCAGCTTGATGCTACATTTTGTCCTTGTGTTACAGGGCAATAAGGTGACCTAATTTTGTTACAAATGGAAATATGTATTCTTTGAATACCCAGTTAGTATAACACCTCTGAAATAGTCATATATACACACTCCCCAAGTAAATAAATCAGACTAGTACCTTCCTTAGTACAAGACATTAAGTTTAATGGAAAACAGAAACAAACTTTCACCCTATTTTGGACATCTGCCTTTTCTCAAGGAGATAGGGCAATTTGGTATATGGAGAAAGGGGAGGAGGTTGAGTGCAGGGAAGCAAGGAAATGGGGGAAGAGCTACACATGTTTCCTTCTAATTACACTGTCATGATTTTGTTCACGTAGACATGCCCTTTGAGGGAATAAACAGAGATAACTAAACCTCATCTCAAGCCTGTTTCACTATCACTAGTCATATACCAAATGACCACCTGGTTTAACTAAAAACTACCAGCCTTCTAATGCTAAAGATGAAGTGTCCTTTTGACTTTTTGAGGGGTTGTTATAAAGTTATATTAGCCTATGACTAATTTAAGTACAAGTAGGAAAGGAGTAAGACACAATTTCCAGGTGTTGCTAAGATGTTATCTTACATAAGTGATTCAAATAAAGTTTGAGGCATGTTAAATGTCTTCCCCCTAGCATTTTGGCCTTGGCAAAATTACATATGCTTGTACAAGCCCTGTTTTCTTATTTACAGCAATATCAAAAGAAATGGATGTGACTGCTTTACATTAATTTCTACTGATCCCATCCAAACAGACGAACAACTTGATGCCTTCCTTTAAAAAAAAAAAAAAATGACATGTGGCCTTCATAGGTTTTTTCCTTCCCCTTGATGTAAATCTCAAGTGTTTAAAAGGAGGAATGAGTCTAAATCATAGAAAATCTCTATTTAGATTGGGATAAGCTAATTAGCTATTATTTATTGATCCCTTGCTGTAAGTTAGACACTATATTCGATGCTTTCAATGTATTAAATCTGATCCTTCTCTCAACCCTGCAAAGTAGATACTGTCCTAATTTTTCAGTTAAGGAAACTGAGACTCAAAAAGGTTAAGTAGCTTGCCAAAGTCTCACAGCTGGAAAGTAGATGAGCTAGAATTTGTCCTCAGATCAGCCTTGCTTTTTCCGCTCTACCCCACTGCTTCCCAATACCCAGAGACAACTGAGTTATGATGGGGTATGGAAAGCTCCCGAAGGCCAGCCCCTCTGGGAGACTCCCTAATGAGTCAACCACTATCCATTGGAAAATACCCCAGTTTCTGAGAAGCAAAAACTCTACCATGTTTAGATTTAAAAAAAAAAAAAAAAAAGCTTTGACCAGTTAAGGAAGTCATTTTGAAGTTTATTTTGTCCTAGTTGGTCCTGACTTGGTCTCAGTGATACTAGATTCCCCTGCATCAACTCTAGCCAGAGCACACTGTGTCTAGGACTTTTCCCCATGCTGAGCTCCGTTGAGGACTGTGGTCACTCTAGCAAGTCACAGCAGTTTAGGGTTGACATAGCAGAGTTCAGATGTCTGACTTTTCTCACTGTTGTGTACTTGTTGGCCAGGGCGCCTCATTTGACTTTGTCTCACCCATAGTCGTTTTCAGATCCAATGGCCCAGTGGCATTCTGGCAGCTCTTTTCTATTCTTCATTCTTGGTTGGAACCCAAAGGTAGTATGCTCCTCTGGCTTTGGTCTAACATTTGAGGCCACCCTGCCTTCCTAGTATTTGTATAATATGGCCCTAACCTTAAGCCCCTACCAAGATGGCTAGGAAGTGGGAGTCAAAGTTAAGTCTCTTGGGATGGTGGGAGGAAAGACAATTGATTTATTTTTGAGCACTTATCCAAAATAAATAAATAAATAATATATTTATAAACATAAATATATATGTGTATGTGTGTATATATGCATTTATATATGTATTATATATAAAATTATTTATATAATTTTGTGTGTGTGTGTGTGTGTGTGTCTATGTATGTATGCTTTTTCAAAAAGAACCCTAGGAGAAATCACACCTGGAGCCCACTTCTTCACAGTGATGAAACCTCTGGACCAGACACTAGGATGGCCGGATTCTGTTCCTAATGCTTCTAATAGTTGTATTCAAACACAAGATTAACCCTTCTGAATATATCTTTACCCCTGGAAAATTATAAATATAAAGTTTTCCTTTCTACAATATTAAAGGAATGTTTGTAAATTCTAAAATAAACTTCATACTATTACCTCACTTTTCTGGATAAAAAAATTCCAGCAGCTTCAGCCATTTGGAACATGGCCATGAACCTAAGCTGACAAATGGGAAGAGCAATTAATCAAGTAAATCAAGTATAAAGAAGCAAAAGGATCCCTGAATAGCTGAGCTGCCACAGAGGCCATGCACTCTTTATCCTCCTCCCTGAATCACACAGCAGAACGATTGAAAATGTTTGCAACACAAGACAACCTAAGATATGACTGCTGATAGCCAGGGGTAAAGACAGAAAAGGGTCCTTGGTTAGTCAACAAGAACTTGGGTGCCTGGAAGAAAGGGGATATTTCAAACAAGTATGAGACTGTCTTTGCCCTCAAGCAATTTATATTCTCTTAGATTTCTCCATATAAAATTGCCATTTGTGTGGGTAAAAATGGTCAAATATAACCATTTTTAAATATTCAGTCTACAATTGGATAAGCAAAACAATCGTATGTTAAAAGCAAAGAGTACAAAACAGCATCAAGTTCTGTATTATATGATGTAAAAGTTAATTTCTAGGGAGAAACACAAGAGATTTATGGTGTCTGAAGTAGCCAAAGATGGCTTTCTAGCTCAAGACAGGGTAGATCTGAGCCATGAAGCCTACATGAAATTTAAGTAAGGGGTTAAGAAAAGTGAAACTCCAGATAGAGGAATGACATGGATGAAGGCACAGGAGCAAGAGCAAGCATGTTCTACATAGGGGAAAATTTGCTCACAACAGGAGGTACATGTTAAGAAATACAAAATGAGTTTGGATGGCTAATATGGAATCCACTTGCATACCAGGCAAAATGTAAGCTCCAGTTTTTGTCCAGTTCACTCTACATTGAGTGTCTGGGACATAGTAACTCAATATAATTTTATGAAATGAAAGAGTGAAGAGTTTTGATTAATGATACACTTAAGAATTCACCAGGCCCAGTGGCTCACACCTATCATCTCAGCACTTTGGGAGGCCGAGGCAGGCAGATCACACAAGCTCAGGAGTTTGAGACCAGCCTGGCCAACATGGTGAAACCCCACCTCTACTAAAAATACAAAAAATTAGCTGGGCATGGTGGCTCATGCCTGTAATCCCAGCCACTTGGGAGGCTGAGGCAGGGGAATCGCTTGAAGCTGGGAGGCAGAGGTTGCAGTGAACCTAGATCACACCACTGCACTCCAGCCTGGGTGACAGAGCAAGACTCTGTCTCAAAAATGAAGAATTCACCAAAGGTTTGAGGAAAGAGATGGTATGTGATGAAAGTGATATCTAAAACTGATTAATATGTGTGCATGATGGATCTAAGAAAAAAGACTGACATCTAGAAATAAAACTAGATTAGTTTATTAATCTAGAGAGGAGAGATAAAAGTCTAGGGTAGGATGGAAAAAAGAGACTTACAGTGAAGGCATTTAAAAGAAAATCAGCATGAACCTTGAACACTTTATGCTAAGTGAAAGAAGCCAGTCATAAAAGACCAAATATTATATGATCATATTTACATGAAAGCTCCAGAATAGGCAAATCTATAAAGACAGAAAGTATATATATATATTTTTTTTTTGAGTCGGAGTTTTTGCTCTTGTTGCCCAGGCTGGAGTGCAGTGGCACCATCTCAGCTCACTGCAACCTCTGCCTCCTGGGTTCAAGCAATTCTCCTGCCTTAGCTTCCCGAGTAGCTGAGATTATAGGCATGCACCACCATGCCCGGCTAATTTTTTTTGTATTTTTAGTAGAGATGGGGTTTCACCATGTTGGCCAGGCTGGTCATGAACTCCTGACCTCAGGTGATCTGCCCGCTTCGACCTCCCAAAGTGCTGGGATTACAGGCATGAGCCACTGCACCCGGACAGAAAGTAAATTATTGGTTCCTTGGGCTTGCGGGGGCATGGTAGAGGGAAAACAGAAGTGACTACTAATGGATATAGAGTTTTTTCAGAGGGTTAGTGGAATGCCCTAAAATCGATTGTGGTAATGTTTCACAACTCTGTGAATAAACTAAGAACCATTGAATTGTAGACTTTAAATAGGTGAATCACATGGTATGTGAATTATATCTCAGTATAGCTGTTATTTTAAAAGAGGGGGAATAAATGAAATGTGGTGAATGACAGGATATACGTATTTGATGGAGAAAATGAGTCCTTCACTATAAACTCCATAAGTTCCAGTTTGATTCTTACTGAAATAAAAAAAATAACCACTAGTACCATTATTAATACTGTTTTAGGAGCCCTGGGTGATGCAACAAGAAATGAAACATAAACGAGATATAATACTAGAAAAACCAAAAGAATTGCCTAAAAGTAATTAGCATCAATGGAAATTCAGTAATTATTGTCATATAGTAAATGCACACAAATGTCAATATATTCTAATATACCAGCAATAGCTAATAAGAAAAATATACAAAAGTTTAACCTTAAACTAAATAATAAATGTGAGTAGCTTGCACAAGGAAATAAATTTGTATTAAGCAATGATAAGTGAAGATTTAATAAAATGGAGATATGTATCATATTGTCTTAAAGGAAGACTGAATATTATAGATACCAATCCCCAGAGCTTATTAAGGTCCCTATTTAAGAATAAATATACATTGCTAACAGTGTAAATTTGGTGAAATATTTCAAGAGCCTTCAAAATGTTCACACCCTTTCTCCAAGGAAATCTAAATAGAGAAAAACCTTTATGCACAAGATGCTCAAACTTCTCCTTTAGATCCTAGATAATAACTCTCATGTCTTCCTCAAGGTCTTCCCTTCCCAGTTTCATCAACCTTTACTCACCTGGTTTTCAGACTGTTCTCTATCCTGGTTGTTTCCCCCTCAATGGACTATAGTTTGTTAGTGCCTCTCTTTAAATGCCTCATTAAGTTTGGTTGTTTAGAGAAGAGTAAAATGAGAAAACCAAACTCAACTGAAGTGCTACCATCACAATTTAGAAATAAAACCCCATCACGCATTAAAAAGTGTTTACTGGTGGTTGGATATATGATTTGGTAGTGGCTGTTTTTTAGAAAGTATATATCATGTGTTGGTATTAGGAGCATGCCTTACTGGGGTTTATTGGAGTTAATGGTTCCTCAGAGAACATAAATAAAAGAAGGTCTATCTATGGCTTCCTAAAGGTAATGGAGAGGAAAGTGAGTTGAAGAATGGTGGGAAATGTATGCTTGACTCAAAACAGCCAGGATAATTTCTACCTCCTTTACTAAGAAAAAAACTCTACTCTTACAAAGCCTTCTGCAGTTTAATGCAAAATTATTATACATTGTTTTTTTAAATGCAAAAACGCAGCTATATACAAAGTGACAATTTGCTTGTACCAGGAGATACATATTAAGAAATAGAAAATGAGTTTGGAGAGCTAATATATATATATATATATATATATATATATATATAATATAAACACAACTTTTATATATATATATAAACACAACTTTGTATATAGTTGTGTTTTTGGTTTTCTAATATATATATATATATATATATATATTTGCTTTTCTGACTTATTGCCCTCCCTAGAGTTAACCACCATTATATTTATTTATCTCTTTTTCATAGAAAAGTTATTCTTTTATTATTTTAAGGAGGTAATACATTGCCCAATATGCCAAAGCAGTAGGGAATTAGAGGCAGCGAATGGCCAGGTTTTTTTTAAGAGCCTCATGCTGCATCTCTGAGGTCCTATCTGCCCACAGCCCACGGCTGCTTACATGAAGGCCAGGTCGGTGGACAGATGACCCAACTTGACACCCATTAACTGAGAAAGGGCTCAATCAGCAGAGGCACTGCCAGGGCCCCCAGCACGCCAGGTGGCACCCCCCGCTGCCACCACCAGCTTCCGAGGCTAGTGCCTTAGTGGCAGCCAGTGTGTCTGGCACTTGATTTTATTTCTGTGAGCCTAGAGTGGGCAGGACGTGAATAAATCCTGAGTCATAAATTAAGGTGAAAGACTTAGTAGTGTTAATACTCAGGGTGAGAAAAGACAACACTGTCTTGGAGGAGAGTGGGCTTGGAGTCTGGTGGAAGAAAGATGGAAACCCCCAGAAGGGCCTCAGCCTGCAGGCACTGCCTTGAGGCCATCAGAGGGGTTTTCACGGTTCATGATGGGGAGGGGCAAGGCAGGGTAGGCACTGGGGGGCTGCTTCATCTGGCACAGTTGAACTAGAGGTTCATTTTCCACTGATAATTGGTTTCCTAAGTCTAAGTCACCACACCTGGGGCCGAAGCAAGTCTTGCCTATGCACCAAGCATGGCCTTGGACCTCGAAGAAATGCATGGCTCAGTTCTCCAGTGTTGAAGGGGAGGGACTTTCAATTGAAGGAGATCTTTCTCCCCGTACCTCCAGCTCCTTTCCCTTGCAAACGACCAGGGTGGGAGGCAAGAGGCAAAGGCACCTCATGGTGTAACCTCACCACAGTCTTCCAGAGAAATCATCTTTGTGGGACCCAAAGCCTAGCCTTGGCTTGAAGCAGACATTTCCACACATGGGAGGGTACCCTCTCTGGCAATTGAATGGAACTACCATTATATTTATTTCTAAAACATGGATCATTCCATGATGTTTAAAAACCACTTCAGTTTTTATCTCTGGTATTATGTATAGCTTCATTTTTTACAAAAGGCATGATTACATTTTTTGTAGTCTTTTGTTTTTGTATTACCAGTCACTACTACCTACTCACCTAGACATTGTAATTTCTCTTTAGGTATGATTTATACTACATTTCCCTCAGATACTATTTTTTTCTTTTTCTTTTCTTTTTTGAGACGGGAGTTTCACTCTTGTTGCGCAGGCTGGAGTGCAATGGTGTGACCTTGGCTCACTGCAACCTCCGCCTCCCAGGTTCAAGTGATTCTCCTGCCTCAGCCTCCTGAGTAGCTGGGACTACAGGCACCTGCCACCACACCCAGCTAATTTTTTGTATTCTTAGTAGAGACAGGGTTTTGCTATGTTGGCCAGGCTAGTCTCGAACTTCTAACCTCAGGCAATCAGCCTGCCTCGGCCTCCCAAAGTGCTGGGATTACAGGCGTGAGCCATAGCACCCGGCCTCCCTCAGATATTATTTTTATGTAAAATTATAATGTAACTATATTCATTTGAAAGAAACTATTTTCAGCTATTTCTAGCTATTTCCAAATTAAATGTAATCTTCAATTGTTTTCTTATGTCAAAACCAGCATGTATTTGTGTCTGCATTAATTAGAGAGAAGCAAAGGCAGATTTTATCTAGCTGGCGTGTGAAATGCTGAAGTCTTTGAAACCCATGGGTATTAATGAGAAATGATCAGCAGAACATGAGTTCCAAACTCAGGGATGTATGCAAGCCAACAGGTGAGGCCACTGTGGAAGGCGGGCAGATGCAAGACCCTGGGGCCTGGTGGGAACAGCTATCAGGCAGAGAGCAGATATCTCAGTGGAAACAGGCAGCCCCCTCACAGGGCCAGGATCATCATCACGTTGAATCCAAGCCTAGTTGCGCTAGATCATCTGATTTTTCCAAAAATCTGGGTTTTTATGTGAAATTTCCCAATTTTTAAATTACTTCATTTTAAAAATCATGAGTTAAAAAAAACCTACAGGCTGAAAATGGCCATCAGGCTGCCAAATTGCAAGCTTTTTTTACTATACTTACCAGCAGCAAAAGAAACCTATTTTTCCCCATTTACTGTATGTTCCTGGGGAAGATGGTGAAAAAACTATCTCATTAATTCATCAGAGAAAAGGTATTATTGCATTTACAACATAAACTTATGCATTCAGATTTACTCTGTATGTTTTCAGTTTACTCTGAGAAACCTACCGCACTCCTCTTATACCACACCCTAACTGTGAAGTTGGTCTATCCAAGCAGGGTTCCCCATTTGTTGGGCCTCAATCTTCTACACTACACTACAAAGCAAGAGGAATACAAAAGAAGTTTCAGCATCTTAATTTACAACCTCCAGTGGTTTAAACCAGAAAGTTCTTTTGGAGCAAAACTACTATGTCTTTTCTTCCTCAGAGTTGCTGAGAAATTATAATTAGAGGTTTTCCGGTTGTGTAAAGGAAAGGAATTCCTTTCCTTTCCTGTGTGTACAAGACTTCTGTTCTCAATAAATGTGCTTCCCTGTCCCATTTCTCTTTCTGCAGGTAATAGAGGGAAAGCTGGCTCCATTCTTGGGCAAGGTCATTAAATTTGCCACCTCACACGTGTACAGCTGCAGTCTTTGTAGCCAGAAGGGGTTCATCTGCGAAATCTGTAACAATGGAGAGATCCTCTACCCTTTTGAGGATATTTCAACAAGCAGGTACAGAATATCTTATTTCGTAAAAGAACACCCGAATGTGTAATATGCCATTTTCTTTGGCCAAATCAGGCCAACTTTTAGTCAAGTACTGTATCTCTGTCTCTTACCCTGGATCAAGTTTTCCTTGTCCTTGGAGAACATGTTTCCCCTTTTGGTTTCCTGTATTTATTTCCACCCCTTACCTCGCTACCTTTATCCAGAATGAGATAACAGAGCTGCAAAGAAACATTGCCAAACTCTGCCTTATTAGGTAACAGAGAGTGTTCAGGTTCAATTTTAGAATGAAGATTGGGGAGGAAGCATCTTAATAATTTTTTCAGAGCCAAATGATAGGCAATGGGAAACTGCAGTTTCAGAGGAAGGCCCAAACTGGACCGACCGCCAGGGGTAAAACTAGAGGTCACTGGTGAGCAGCTGCTGCCTGGCTATGTGCTTTTCTCCGCAGATGCATGCACTGCAGTGGAGCGATGAAAGTTTTAGGATCCAAAGGAGAGAAAAATGGGAGTTTATGTGGGATGATTTTTCTAACCAAAGTAATATTTGGGCATCATCACATCCATGGATTGATGGATGATTCACAAAATGATACATATTACTTTTCCTTTCATCCCAAAAGCATAATAGAAATCTACACGGTATGTGTGTGCACCGGCCTCTTTGGGCATGAATGTCATGGCTCATTTCCCACCCTGCAGGGCTCACTTATACTGTGGTTCAGAACAGAAGGTAAGGCATGTAGCCAGGGAGAGTTGAAGCATGTAGGGTAGAGCTAAGATATTGAGAGCTGACTCAGCCCTTTTAGCCTCTCCTAAAACCTAAAGACTATTTGTAAACATGCAGGAATTTGGGTTGGCCCACACACAGAAAAACAGACACATTAAACACATAGACATGCAGACATGCAGATACACACACACACACACACACACACACACACACACACACACACACACACACACACACACACACACACACACACACACACACACACACACACACACAGAGGCAGAGGCAGAGTTCAGCCTCCAGTTTCCTGAGCAGGTACTTAGCTTATAGAGCTTATATAGCCTAGAGATTAGCTACCTCTTAAAGGGAGGAAACTCCTCACAGCCTTTTTATGGCCAAGTGGGAGGCAGTGGGAAATTGCAGTCTCAGAGGAAGGCCCAAACTGGACGAACCACTAGGAGTAAAATTAGAAGACACTGGTGAACAGTAACTTAGCCCATAGCCTAGAGATTAGTTACCTCTAAAAAATGTACACCAGGCCGGGCGCGGTGGCTCACGCCTATAATCCCAGCACTTTGAGAGGCCGAGGCAGGTGGATCACTGAGGTCAGGGGTTCAAGACCAGCCTGGCCAACATGGTGAAAACCCCTTGTCTACTAAAGATACAAAAATTAGCCGGGCATGGTGGCAGGCACCTGTAACCCTAGCTACTCAGGAGGCTGAGGCAGGAGAATCACTTGAACCCAGGAGGCAGAGGCTATAGTAAGCTGAGATTACGCCACTGCACTCCAGCCTGGGCAACACAGCAAGACTCTGTCTAAAAAAAAAACAACAAAATGCACACCACATAAAACTTGTACACAGATGTTCATAGCAGCAGCATTCGTAATAGCTAAAAAGTAGAAACAACTTAATTGTCTATCAACTGATGAATGGATAAACAAAATGTAGTATATCCAGACAATGGAAAATTATTCAGCTAAAAAAAGAAAAAAAAGTAGCTGGGCGTGGTGGCTCACGCCTGTAATCCCAGCACTTTAGGAGGCCAAGGCAGGTGGATCACCTGAGGTTGGGAGTTCGAGACCACCCTGACCAACATGGAGAAACCCCGTCTCTACTAAAAATACAAAATTAGCTGGGTGTGGTGGCGCATGCCTGTAATCCCAGCTGCTCGGGAGGCTGAGACAGGAGAATTGCTTGAACCAGGGAGGCAGAGGTTGCAGTGAGTCAGAGGTTGCACCATTGCACTCCAGCCTGGGCAACAAGAGTGAAATTCCGTCTCAAAAAAAAAAAAAGAAAGAAAAAGAAAAAACGTACTGATACATGCTGCAACATGTATTAACATTGAAAACATGCTAACGGAAAGAAGCCAGACACAAACCACATATTACATGATTCTATTTATATAAAATGTCCAAAATAGGCAAATCCATAGAGACAGAGAATACATTAGTGGTTGTCTAGGGCTTGGGGGAAGGAGGAAAAGGAGTTACTACTCATGGGTATAGGTTTCTTTTTGGGGTGATGAAAATGTTCTGGAATTAGATTGTGGTAATGGTTGCATGGTCTTATGACTACCCTAAAAATTAGTGAATTGTATACTTTAAAGGGGTGAGTTTTATGGTACGTGAATTATATTGCAATAAAATATGTTTAATGGCTGGGCGCGGTGGCTCACACCTATAATCCCAGCGCTTTGGGAGGCACAGGTGGGTGGATCACTTGATGACAAGAGTTTGAGACCAGCCTGACCAACATGGCAAACCTCGTCTCTACTAAAAATACAAAAATTAGCTGGGCGTGGTGGCAAATTCCTGTAATCCCAGCTACTCAGGAGGCTGAGGCACAGGAATCGCTTGAACCTGGAAGCGGAGGTTGCAGTGAGCAGAGATCATGCCACTCACTGCACTGCAGGCTGGGCAACTGCAAAACTGTCTCAAAAAAAAAAAAAAAATCATGTTTAGTAAAGAATTTCTAAACGCTTCTAACTGAATAAATCACATGCTGGGCCACAAAACAAGTCTCAGTTAATTTTGAGACTATACCAGCTGTGTTCTCTGGCACATGGAATTAAAGATTCACAGTAGAAAAAAATATGATTAGTTAGGCGTGGTGGTGCGCACCTGTAATCCCAGCTACTTGGGAGGCTGAGGCAGGAGAATCACTTAAACCCAGGAGGCAGAGGTTGCAGTGAGCCAAGATCACACCACTGCATTCCAGCCTGGGCAACAGAGTGAGACTTCATCTCAAAAAAAAAAAAAAAAAAAAAAAAAAAATATATATATATATATATATATATATACACACACATACACACACACACATATATATATATGAAACCCCAAAATATTTGGAAATTAGACAATATATTTCTAAGCAACTCATGGGTCAAAGAAGGATGCACAAGGGCAATTTTAAAATATTTTGAAATGAATGAAAATGAAATATAAAATATATAAAAACAGCTAAAGTAGCACTTAGAATGAAATTTATGACTATAAATACCTGTATCAGAAAAGAAGAAAGCTCTCAAATCAATATCCTAAAATTTCACCTTAAGAAACTAGTTAAAAAAAGAGCAAACTAAATCCAAAGCAAGCAGAAGGAAGGAAAGAATAAAGATTAGAGCAGGTATCAATGAAATAGTAAACAGAAAAATCACAAGTTGAGTCTTTGAGAGATCAACAAAGTTAACAACCTTTTAGCTACCCTGATCAAGAAATTAAAAGAGAAGATACAAATTGCCAAAATCAGGAATGAAAAGAGGTACAGAAATTAAAAGAATTATAAAAGAGTATTATAAACAACGTTATACCAACAAATTAGACAAATTTAGATGAAATGGACAAATGAATAGAAAGACAAATTACCAAAACTGACTCAACAAGAAGTAGAAATATGAATAGACCTAAAACAAGTAAAGAAATTGAATTAGTAATTTTGAAATCTTCCCACAGAGAGGTCAGATGGCTTCACCAGTGAATGCTATGGAATATTGAAAGGAATAATACCAAACTTTCACTCACTACCTTTATCTCCAGAATGAGATATCCAGGGTGAGATATTCATAATGAGATACTAGAGTTGCAAAAAAAAAAAATTGCCAAACTCCACCATATCAGGTAACAAAGAGTGTCCAGATTCATTTTTAGAATGAAGATTGGAGAGAAAGAATCTGCAAGGATAAGGATGGGTCAGTTCTCCAAAAAGATGTAACAATCCTTAATGTATGAATAGAGTCAAAATATGTAAGACAAAAACTGATGGAACTGAAAGAAGAGAGAGACAAGTTTACTGTTATAGTTAGAGCCTTCAACATTTCTCTGTCCCTAACTGACAGGTCCAACAGACAGAAAATCACTAAGCATATAGTTAAACTCAACAGCACTGTCAATTAACTGGATCTAATTGACATCTCTAGAATACTTCATTAAACAGCAACAAAATATACATTCTTCTCAAGGTCGCATGGAACAGTTACCAAGAGAGACCACGTTCTGGGCCATTAAAAAAAAATCTGAACAAATTTAAAAGAGTAGAAATCATGCAAAGTATGATTCTCAAACCATAATGAAATTAAACTAGAAATCAATGACAAAGATACCTGGAAAATCCCAAAATATTTGGACATTAAACAAAATACCTTGAAATAACACAAGTTGATAACTTATATCCACACAAAAGCATGCATATTGATGTTTATGGCAGCTTTATTCATAATCACTGAAAACTGGAAGCAGCCAAGATGTCCTTCAGTACCTGAAGGCATAAACTGTGGCATAGCCATACAATGGAATATTATTCAGCAACAAAAGAAGTGAGCTGTCAGGCCACAAAGAGACATGGAGGAAACCTAAACATGTATCACAAGTGAGCAAAGCCATTCTGAGAAGGCTACGTACTATACGATTCCAACTATGTAACATTTCGGAAAAGACAAAACTATACAGACAGTAAAAAGATCAGTTACAGGGATTTGGTGGCTGGGAAGGGATGACTAGGTGAAGCACAGGAGATTTGTAGGACAGTGAAACTATTCTGTATGATGCTTCCGTGGTGTATACATGGCATTAAACATTTGTCAGAATCTGTGGTTTCATACATCACAGAGTGAGCCTTAACTTAAATGGCGGACTTTAGTTAATAATGATATATCAATATTGGTTCACTGATTTTATAACAAATGTATCATAGGATTGCAAAATGTTGTTAATAAAGAAAACACAACAGGTGGTGGTGGGGTGGAATATGGGAACTCTCTGCCCAATTTTTCTCTTAATCTAAAACTATTCTAAAAAATAGTCTATTATTAATAAAAATTTAAAAATTGTTCAACTGAACAGTTGACTCTAAAATCAAAGATGAACAATTTTTATAAACCTTATTGGAACAATTTTAGATTCACAGAGAAATCACAGAAATAGTACAGAGTTCCCATATACCACACACTCAGTTTCCCCTATTAATATTTTACGTTAGTATAGTTCATTTGTTACAATTAATGAACCAATATTGATACATTATTAGTAGCTAAAGTCCATAGTTTTTTCAGATTTCCTTAGTTTTCACCTAATATCCTTCTTCTGTTCCGGGATACCACATTATATTTAGTTGTCACACCTCCCTAGGCTCCTCTTGGGTGTGACAGTTTCTCAGACCTTGTTTTTGATGACCTTGACAGTTTTGAGGAGCACTGGTCAGTATTTTATAGAATATCTCTGTTGGATAGGCCTGATGTTTTTCTTATGTGTAGAGTCGGTTTTATGGGTTTGGGGAGGAAGGCCATAGAGGTAGTGCCATTTTCATCACATCATATCAAGGGAACATACAATCAACATGACATCACTGTAGTGTTTGTGTCAGGTTGCTCCACCGTGAAGTTCCTCTTCCTCCCCCTCTTTCCATGCTGTTCCCTTTGGAAGGAAGTCACTATGTGTAGCCCACACTTAAGGAGTGGGGAGTTATGTTCCATGCCCTTGGGAGCCAAGTATGAATAAAGTTATTTAGAATCCTTCCACATGGGAGATCTGTCTCTTCCTCACTTATTTTTTTTAGTTGTTTATTTATATCAGTATGGACTTATGCATAGTTCATTTATACTTTGGGTTACAGTCCAGTACTATATTTTATTGTTCAGACTGTCCCAGCTTTGGCCATTCAAGCTCTCAGTGGGCTCCTTTGTTCCCTTGACATACCCCACCCATTATGGGATTTTTGCTGGGGGGAGTTGTTTTTGGTTTGGTTTGGTTTGGTTTGGTTTGGTTTTCAGCATTTCCTTACTTTCCGGCACTACCAGATGCACCAGGATCATCTTACTTATTTCCTGCCCTAATCCTAGGAACAGACATGTGTCCAAGGAGCCTTGGTTTCTTTAGTTAAAGAATGACATTAGAAACTGAGATCTAGGCACTGGGTTTTGCATACGTTTTTAAAGCCCTCAGTTCCTGGACTTGTGCCTTGACTGGGGCAGAGTGCTGCCCTCTGACTGTACATCAGAATCTTTTGTGAGACTTGGCTTTTAAAACTCCAGAATCTGTATCTTCAAGGACTCCATATGATTATGAATCACCCCAGAAAAAAGAATCACTCCTCTAAGATAGCTGTGGTCATAGTTAAGATGCTGGATTCTCACCAAAATAACCACATTAGCATATCTCTAGGTTCATAGGGGCCTTTACTCAGTAGTAAAAACTATGGAGAATCCTCCTTCTTCCTTGATCAGATGCAGTTCTCTAAGCTTGTACAAATGTCTGAGTCAGAAGGAATATTGATTGACCAGCTTTCCTGGAATTCCAGGTTAACACTTTTCAGAAACCTGTTGAGCTTTCTCTTGGTGTTCAGTTTCCAGTTAAACACCAAGAGTGGTTTATACAACCCTGTGAAAAGGCAAAAAGAAACACTAATAAAAAATTTATTAAAGGAAAATTTTAGTCAGAAATACGGAGTTGCTGATTCAAAACATGTCTATAAAAATGTTTTAAATAAATAAATGTGATAAAAATAAATTTGAATAGTAAAGTTTAAAATCTCAGTGTAACTGAAATCTTTATGGATTAAGTAATATGATGTCTGGGATTTGCTTCAGGATAATCTGATGATGGGGTAGGGGGATGATACAGATGAAAGAAATTTCCATATATTAATAATTGTGGCAGCTAGGTGATAGGTACACAGGGATTTGTTATATATTCTCTCTACTTTTGCATATGTTTGAAATAAAATCTGTATGTAAAAATTTTAGAAATAAGGTATTTAGTGAATTTGTTACCACATACCCTTGACCATTCTGCTGAATTTGGCATTTTTATGTCCTCAGAAATATACTTAATATCCTTTCAGGTCCAAATATCACTTGAATAGCATAATTACAGTTCAGTTAAAAAAAAAATTCAGGGCCGGGCGCGGTGGCTCATGCCTGTAATCCCAGCACTTCAGGAGGCCTAGGCAGGATCACTTGGATCACTTGAGGTCAGAAGTTCGAGACCAACCTGGCCAACATGGTGAAACCCCGTCTCTAATAAAAATACAAAAATTAGCTGGGCATGGTGGCACACACCTGTAATCCCAGCTACTCGGAAGGCTGAGCCATGAGAGTCGCTCAAACTCAGCAGGCGGAGGCTGCAGTGAACCAAGATCATGCCACTGCACTCCAGCCTGGGCAACAGAGTAAGACTTTGTCAAAAAAAAAAAAAAAATTAACAAGCATGAGAACAATTTGTACTTGTTTGTTTGTTTTTTTGTTTGTTTGGCGGCTTGCTGGGTGGCCAAGGTTGGAGTGCAGCTCACTGCAACCTCCACCTCCTGGGTTCAAGTGATTCTCCTGCCTCAGCCTCCTGAGTAGCTGGGATTACAGGCACCCGCCACCACACCTGGCTAATTTTTGTATTTTTAGTAGAGACAGAGTTTCATCATGTTGGCCAGGCTGGTCTGGAACTCCTGACCTCAGGTGATCCACCCACCTCAGCCTCCCAAAGTGCTGGGATTATAGGTGTGAGCCACCACACCTGGCCCTGTACTTTTAATAAATGATTTTTTTTTTTTTTTTGAGACGAAGTTTCACTCTTGTTGCCCAGGCTGGAGTGCAATGGCGTGATCTCAGCTCACTGCAACCTCTGCCTCCCAGGTTCAAGCGATTCTCCTGCCTCAGCCTCCCAAGTAGCTGGGATTACAGGCATGTGCCACCACACTTGGCTAATTTTGTATTTTTAGTAGAGACGGGGTTTCACCATGTTGGTCAGGCTGGTCTCGAACTCCTAGTGATCCACCCGCCTCAGCCTCCCAAAGTGCTGGGATTACAAACGTGATCCTGACCTGAATAAATAATTTATTGAGCATACCATGTGTGTGCATTGGGCTAGGTTCTGGAGACAACAGTGAACACAGCATGCTACTTGCTCACAAATAGATGAGTTTAGTAGGGACAGACAGGCCAGTAGGCAGTTCTATGAAAGTGTGGGAGGAGCACAGTAGAGGGGTGGACCTGGAGCTCCCAGAAGGGCTCCATCATCCACAGAAGTGATGTGCATGTTGAGTGAGAAAGAAGTTCCACAGTTTCTAAAAGTATTAGGGAGCTCTGTGTTTTTTAGGTTTGGGGTTTTTTTTTTCTTTTTTTTCCTTTTTAAATTTTAGATTCGGAGACCTATATGCAGATTTATTACAAGGATATGTGGCCTGATGCTGAGGTTTGGGTTTTCATTGATCCCGTCACCTATATAGTGAACAGGGTACCCAAAGGAAGTTTTTCAGCCTTTCCCTGCCTCCCTTCCCTCTTTTGAGTCCCCAGTGTCTGTTGTTCCCTCTGTATGAGGGAACTCTATGTTGAACTTGAGTCACTGATTTATGTTCTTCAGTACTAGAATATACTCAGTTTTAACGTGTTCATTTGATTATGACTATATAGCAAACATTCGTCAACTCCTTCAGGCTTTCTTTTCCTCATTAAATTAATCATTATGCAGGAGGAAGTTTCATGACTATGTAATTTGAAAATATACCCCTAGTATTAATTTTTAGGATCCCACCTCTGACAGATATAGAGAAGGCGCTGGGATTGTAAGGGAATGGCACTAACATTTATTAGTACTAGTGCCAGCAACTTACATATCTTATCTAATTTTTCTGCCAGTCCTCTGAGGAAATAGTGTTACTTCCATTTTAATAATGAAGAAACCTAGGTTCAGAGAAGGCAATTAACTTGGCCCTAGAGATAAGGCCAAAACTTGAATCCAAATACATCTGACTCCAAAATCCATGTTTTTTCCATTATATCTTACTGCTCCTTCTGTACCTGTAGTCTTCAAAACATTTTGCCATATACCCCCTAAAATCAGTTTGAAAAAATTATGTACCTCTGTCATTAAAGAAGTCTTCTCCAAAACTGCTATTTTGAAATGTCATTTTATTTGCTGCCTTGGGAGTCTTTACACTCGGAGCAGTAAGCCATGATTAGATTGGTTTGGGGGAAAGATATGCCTTTCTTCTGTAAAATGGCCAAAGTACTGTTGTGGAGACAACAACAGAGCTTCCACCTCCTGTGCATCCCTTGGCGGGTCAGGTTCAGCAAGGGGTACCTATGAAGCTGAGGATCTGCCTAAACCAGACTTCCATAGGCAAACCCCTGTTTGTTGCACCAAAGCAACCTCCCCTCCATTCAGAAGATAATGCTGACAGTTTTACCTTGAGATATTCTTTCTTCTCAAACACCTTTTTTTTTTTTTTTTTTTTTTTTGAGATGGAGTTTCACTCTTGTTGCCCAGGCTGGGGTGCAATGGCGCGACCTCAGCTCACTGCAACCTCTGCCTCCTGGGTTCAAGCGATTCTCCTGACTCAGCCTCCGGTGTATCTGGGATTACAGGCACCCACCACCATGCCCCGCTAGTTTTTTTGTATTTTTGGTAGAGACTGGGTTTCATCATGTTGGCCAGGCTGGTGTCAAACTCCTAACCTCAGGTGATCCTCCCCCGCCTCGGCCTCCCAAAGTGCTGGGATTACAGGCGTGAGCCACTGCACCCAGCCTCAAACACAAATTAAATACACACCTCTCTTTAACCTAAATAGAAAAACCCTAAAGCCCAGACTGCAAGATTTTTAAATACAATAAGAATATCCTGAATTATAAAACTGCTTTACTAAAGCCTAATCCAGGATTTATCCTCCCAGAGGACTACAAGGAAAGCATAGCCTTGGGAGAGATAAACATTTTGACAAAGCAATGATAAAATTCCACGTCCTAAAAAAATAGAAATGACGAAACATGCCCTCCTTGATTGAGAATAAGAAGGAAGGGCTCTAACCTTTTTTTTTTTTTTTTTTTTTTGAGACGGAGTCTCACTCTGTCACCAGGCTGGAGTGCAGTGGCGCGATCTCAGCTCACTGCAACCTCTGCTTCCCAGGTTCAAGTAATTCTCCTGCCTCAGCCTCCCAAGTAGCTGGGATTACAGGTGCGTGCCACCACGCCCAGATAATTTTTGTATTTTTAGTAGAGATGGAGTTTCACTGTGTTGGTCAGGCTGGTCTCGATCTTGTGAACTCGTGGTCCACCTGCCTCGGCCTCCCGAAGTGCTGGGATTACAGGCGTGAGCCACCGCGCCTGGCCAGGAAGGGCTCTAACTTTTAAGAATTACAAATCAGAAGATTAGGCTGACACTGCTCTACGATTTAAGGGAAAACAATGAACATAACAGCAAAAAAGTCACATAAATCCACAAAATGACCCAGGACTTAGATTTTTTTTTTTAATCCTTAAATTGCCTCCTATGCAGCTTTCTTTCTGACATCTTTACACATCCCTAATCTTCTCTTGTTATTAAGATCCCTTTCCTAATGCTGCTAAGGAGACAATCCTGCTTTCTACATTTCTGCGGAGATGCTATTTCTGAATCTTGAAATGCTTCAAGATTACAAGTACATAAACACTTCATCTTAAAAACCCTCAGCGTGCATTTTTAACATGGGACTTAGAAAATAAACCAACTGTGATAAATCAGTTCCATCATTTCTGTCCTGTCCATTTGGCTTTCGTGAGTTTTTCATATGACATGTAAGTCATCCTCCTAGGTTTTTCACTATGAAGAACATTGTACTTAAAGACTTTGTGACCTTTATGCCACTTGGCACTGTATTTAAATGTGAGTATTCTAAGAGAAGATTCTACTGAAAACTGACGTTGGTATCCTCCATCTGGTAGGCATTTGCTATGGTTTGAATACGGTGTGTCCCCAGAAAATCTTGTTGAAGCTTGGTCCCCAGCATAGAGATGTAGGGAGGTGGTGCCTTTAAGAGGTGATCAGGTCGTTAAAATGGATTAATCTCCTTCTGACAGGAATGGATGAGTTCTGGAGGGAATGGGTTAGTTCGGTGATACGGGGTTGCTAGAAAGCGAGTTGCCTCCTGTGTTTGGTCCTTTTCCGCATGCTTGCTTCCCCTTCCACTTCCCTGCCATTTGTGACGCAGCTCGAGGCCTCACCAAAAGCTGAGCAGATGCCAGTGCCATGTTTCCTAGACCTCCCAGCCTCCAGAATCAGGAGCCAAATAAACTTTAAAAAAAATGTTTCCCTGTCTCAGGTATTCTGTTTTACCAACACGAAATGGACTAAGCGTTACATAAATACTTACTGTTTGGTTTAAGCTTGCCTAAGTATACATGCATTCATAAGAACACTGACAACGTTTTTTAAATAAACTAATTAGTTAAGGGAATATAAAATACCTCCAAAGATAGAGGAGCATAACACAAGTCTGAGGTAACACTAAAGCTTTCTATATAAGGTTGAAGCAATTGACATACCATTTAAGGTGTTTCACTGATGACAGCATAAGCCTGCCCTGGTCAGCAACATTCACTAACACCAGGGAAGGCATCAGAGGAGGTGTTCTTCCTGTGTTAGTAGGGCATCGGCAGCTCTGTGGTTACTCTTCTGAAAAGGGTTGTTTTTTAAAGCATTGGAATTCAGAGGTGTAGGCTGGACATTGCTTGCCAGTTTTTCTTTGTGCACAAGTAGTTGACCATTGCATCCCCTCTTCTAAGAAATAATGGTGGCACACAGGCATTGAACTTATTAACACCAAAATCTTACTGGCTTACCACTTGAGTTAGCATACTCTGCTACTACATCTAGTCTGTACACTTTTTTTTTTTTTTTTTTTTTGAGACAGAGTCTCGCTCTGTGGCCCAGGCTGGAGTGCAGTGGCAGGATCTCAGCTCACTGCAAACTCCACCTCCCGGGTTCAAGCGATTCTCCAGCCTTAGCCCCCTGAGTAGCTGGGATTACAAGTGTGCACCACCATGCCCGGCTAGTTTTTGTGTTTTTAGTACAGACGGGGTTTCGCCATGTTGGCCAGGCTGGTCTTGAACTCCTGGCCTCCAGTGATCCGCCCGCCTCGGCCTCCCAAAGTGCCAGGATTACAGGCATGAGCCACCACACCCAGCTAGTCTGCACACATTTAAAGAATATTTTCTACATCAGTCTTGAGAACAAACATCAGCCTCATGGAAAAGTGCATAGCAGATGAGCTTCTAAAAGGGTTTATCTGCTTTTTCATTTTTAAAATCTATTTTGTCAGGTAATCTTACCAAAAAAGGCGGCCTCCCATGAAACTTAGGCCAAGCCCCATTGCTTTCATCCATCTGGCCAGACTGCAGAAATGTCCAGCTTGTCCTGAAGAACATGGAGACTCCCCCCAGCACGCTCAATGTTTTGAATTGGTCTTTGTCATTTTGCGTTTCACTGCAATCCATACCACCCTGCTCCTGAGGACCTAAACTTGTTGGGGCATGGACTTTGTTCTTTGCCTTGGCACTTTCTTCCCTTCTTTAAGCCTCATGTACACATGAAGCTTCAAATGCCTAATTGTACTCAAACCTTATAAAGGCTTGTTTAAAAAGAAGGAACCTGCTTTATTATAAAATGTGGAACTACTTCTTCCCATAGATGATGCTGAGATGCCTAATTGTTCTCAGCACAACTTGAACAATCAGTCCATCAAGAGCCATATTTTCTGTTGCCCTGTTGCCCTCAGATTTGCCCCTGGGCACAGTGCATGGAGAAGGCTCCATGGAGGCTGAATGTGGAGATGATTTTGCCTAAAGTTGTCACTTACTTACCTGCCAAAAAAACCATCAAGCCCCAGATGTGTCAGTAACCTTACAAAGACTCTCATTTTTCTGAGGAACCAGTTGTAGTTTGTCACTTTTTGAAAGAGACTTTCATGTTAAGTGTTTAGGCAAAATTTTTTGGTGGGGAAGGGGTGGGGACGGGGGCAGGTGGAACAAAACCCCAGAGGAGAAGGGGAGAGAAGCACTGCCCAGAAGCTAGGCTTTCCCCGTGGCTTCCTATTTGCTCGGCCTTCGTTTTTGTGAGTCCTTGCACAAACAGACTAAATACCTGGATTATGCCCTCATCTGGACTCAAATACACATACATTACATACCCTTTTCTCCCTAATCAGCCTGACACATTCCTTTGTTGGTAAATGGTTCCAAAACAAACACTGTCAGGGCACCTAATTAGCAGGTTTGTGGGCTGCGCTTGGCAGTCTTGTTACATCCTGTCCAACAATAGAGAACAACAGCCTTGGCTAGGCTGGGCTTCAGGGAGGGAGCAGCTTCCCCCAATGTATGTGCCATTTTTTAATGATATTTCCTTTCTGTGGCTTTTCTTGGGAAGCAGCCACTCAGTGAGTATTGCAGTGAGGTGTGGGATCCTAGAAGCAGCTAAAGGAAACTTGTGCTCCTCGGTAGCGTACCTTTTCGGAGGAGCTGTTTGTTTCTAATCGTTCTTTTCTTTCTCTGGTATTGAAGAGGAACATTTTGAGGAACTTTCTCAGTGGTTCTCTAATACCAATGGTGGAGGACCAGACTCTCGCTTGTGTTTTAGAATTATAAACTAATAGAGATAGAAGGGACTGTGGGGACCCTTTAGACATTTTGGGGGTGGGAAACTTGAAGCCCAGGCAGCTCACATGTCTTGTGCATGGCAGAGGCAGGGTGATGACTCCCCAGATGGAATTTGACCCTTCTTCAGCTCTGACTGCCCACTCTTAAATGTGTTCATTGTGTCAATGACAGTTTTCTTTAATGAAAACTCTTCAGCTCAATGCTAGTTTTTCTGGATTTTAAACTTTGGTCAAAGAGTAACTTGGTAAATAACATTTCACCTTGGCCTGGTGGCTTCTGTATTCACATGTCAGAATGTTTCAGAATGTCTGCTAACATAGCTGAGACTTTTGTGAAAACCTCAGGGCTGACCTGACCCTTTATGCCATTAAACCACTTGATAAACATGGTGCATTTATAAACACAATCCTAGCTGCTGAAGCCACCATTGTGTTTTGAGGCCATTTGGTCACTTGAATAGATGGCTGTCACCTAGACACATTTCTTACCAAGCTTCTAGTTAGGTATCTGGTTAATATTGTGTTGATCATCTAAGCTTTAAGCATTTCAGACAGCTTAATTTTTTGCTGTTTAAAGAGGAAATGTTCATCATTTAACTCATTTTAGCTTTCTAACTATAAAATTAATTGATATTTATTATAGAAAATTTGAAAAGTACAGAAAGTTAAAGAAAATATTCTCCATTATTTCTCCATTTTCTACACATATGTATTTTTAAATAAAGTTAGAATCATATTGAATATATAATTTTATATCCAGCATTTTTTATCACATTGTATCAGAACCAGAAAAATAGTCACATTTAATCTATAAACTTATATTAATGGGTACTTTTAAAGGAAAAAAAAATTTTTTTTTTTTTTGAGACAGGATCTGGCTCTGTCATCCAGGCTGGAATACAGTGGCACCATCTTGGCTTGCCGCAACCTCTGCCTCCCAGGCTCAAACGATCCTCTCACCTCAGCCTGCCAAGTAGCTGGGACTACAGGTGCTCTCCACCATGCCCAGATAATTTTTGTATTTTTTTGTAGAGATAGGGTTTCACCATGTTGCCCTGGCTGGAGGAAAAAAATTTTAATTGGCTCTAAAATCATTAAGATCCATCAAATAAACACAGGCAGGCCAGTCCATAAAAAGATCACTGGGCCAGGCGCAGTGGCTCACGCCTGTAATCCCAGCACTTTGGGAGGCCAAGCCTGGTGGATCATGAGGTCAGGAGTTCAAAACCAGCCTGGCCAATATGGTGAAACCCCATCTCTACTAAAAATACAAAAATTAGCCGGGTGTAGTGGCGGGTGCCTGTAATCCCAGCTACTTGGGAGGCTAAGGCAGAGAACTGCTTAAACCCAGGAGGCGGAGGTTGCAGTGAGCCGAGATCGCACCACTGCACTCCAGCCTGGGTGACAGAGCAAGTCCCCATCTCAAAAACAAAAAACAAAAAACAAAAAGATCACTGGACTAGGAACAAAGAAGTCTCAATGTCGTTCCTAAGCCACTAACTTGTGTGACCTTTGACAAGCCACCACTCCACTGGACCTTCATACCAGGCATATGGCACTGTTTTAAGCTTTTATTGACAAAAGGAGTAAGATCTTTGCTTCCGCTCCATTGCTCAACATTTTGTATTTGTGTTTGATAGTTTGTCACGATGTTTTCAGTAAAGTTGGCTGATTTTTATTCTGTTTACCCAAAGGGATTTAGATACAAATCCAAATTGTAGTTCAGTCCACCATTTTGAAATAATGTAAGCTCCATGAGGAAATAGACTTTTTATATTTTGCTCACTGCTCCATCTAAGACAACACTTAGTAACTGCCCAATAAATAATTCATGAATGAATAGAGAGTTTGCTTTATTCTGTAATTTTAACTATAATCTGTAGTTATTAACATATTTTCTTTTAAATGGCTTTTAAAGTGATTTCAGGAAATTCATTATTTAAGTAGGCATTACTGAGATATGTGACTTTATTGAGTAATGGCTAACATTCTTATCATATGTTAGAGACAGATGTGTTTTACTGGGTCAATGGAGACTTTAATGTCAGGAGAGAGATGATGTAAAAAATGTGAGCTTTGCTAAGCTACTCAGATAATTTCATTTTCAAAACATCTTTTAGGTCGGTTTTTAGCATGTGCTTTTTCTTCCCCATGGGACTGTAAATAAGTAACCTGAATACACAATAGGGAAGAGAAGGAGTATTTACCTTTCCAAACAAAATGTGTTGACTTTTCAGACTGAGCAGTATGTTCTGAAATGAACTGTTCTATGCTTTAGAATTACAAAGGGTACAATAGTATCTTGGTTTTGTCAATACATGTTTGTTATTTTTAAGATATCTTTCATACAACTAATTATAGGAGTACAGATAGTAATACCTCATTAAATTTGTCTTTAAAAAAATCTTCTTTAAGTATCTAATGTATATTATCACACCTTTACTAAGCCCCTGCAGAATTCTGAATATTTAAACCACTTAACAATGCTACCTCAGGAAACATCTTCACAACTATCTACAGCTACCATTAATAATTATCTTTTCAGCTCCTGATGCTTTCAGAGCACTTAAAATAGAGAGAAAGGTGCAGCCCATGTTAACCCTCTGTACAAAATTATACCAGAGCATAGAACCTTTGTAGAGCCAGGGGGAGCTTAGCAATAGTCTGCCCATGTCTCCCACCTCCTTGAAGGCTGGAATCCCCCTCCAAACCACACCTGGAGCTACTGGAAGATTCAGCCTGCTGAATTCCAGAGCAGTACCCTTTCCGCCCTACCCTGTTGTCACAGCAGTAGCCCTGAAATCTGGGGAACCCACAAACCAACCTGGGGGGTAAAGGACTCTGCCACCTACCTTTAACTAGTCTCACTTGTGGTGGTTGATGTGTAGTTGGGATCATCACCACATTTAATGGGAAGAATTTTGTAGCCTTTTGATGAGAAAACAAGGGAAGATAGCATTAAAAAGTAATTCATATGAAAAATAAATGTGTGAATTGTTGTTTTATAAAACCAATAGCATAATAGAGTACACAAATAATGAACCTGGTTCAAAGACTGCCTTGGAAATATTGGAAGCCACTAACTTGAACTGATTTAACTTAGACTGAAAGATCTAGCTTGGCACTGAGAGTTGGGAGGTTGAAGTATCTTAAGACCATTCTTTGAGAATGGAGTTAAGTTCTACTTTTTTTTTTTCTTTCTCTTTTTTTTTTTTTTTTTTGAGACAGGGTTTTACTCTGTTGCCCAGGCTTGAGTGCAGTGGCACTATCAGGGCTCACCGCAGCCTCCACCTCCCAGGCTTAGGTGACCCTCCAGCCTCAGCCTCTCAGGTAACTGGGACTACAGATGCACGCCACCATGCTTGGTTAATTTATGTGTGGAGACAAGATCTCAATATGTTGCTCAGACTGGTCTCCAACTCCTGGGCTCAAGCAATCCTCCTGCCCTGGCCTCCCAAATTGCTGGGATTACAGGCATGAGCCACCACTCCCGCCCCAAATTCCATGTTTTTTTCTAGAAAGTGAATCTTTGATGGTGGAGAGAAAGGAAATTTAAATGAAAAGACTGGGGGAAAAACAATTTATATCAATGATTGGAAAGAAAATCTTCAAACTCTAGATTGCAAAGAGACAAGCAAATTTCCCTTGGTAGCAGAAGACACAGGAGTCGGAGAGGGAGCGCAGCGTGGAATGAGCTCAGAGGCCTGAGGTAACAACCTCTTAGGTGGAGCGTGGTTTTCCTGCAGTGCTTGAAATAAGCACCAGCTCAGGGGCTTAGGGACAGAAATGATGTGAATGTCAAAGCAGCAAGCAAAATGACTTTTCCCTTCCTTTGGCTTCCCTGAAAGCACATTTAAGATATACTGTTTAAAAGTGAGAGCTCTAGTTAGGGGGACTTTAATACTTCCAAAGTACCTACAAGCAGTACTCAAGTCTCCTTCTCCCAGGCTAACCCCCCCCATTAGTTTGTTACCTCACTTTTTCTCAGAGAGGGGTCTGGGGAGGTGGCTCAGGCAGGCTGCTACCCAAAGACAATGAAAAGGAAAAGCCCCTAGTGCGGTGGCTCAACACTTTGGGAGGCCAACACTTTGGGAGGCTGAGACAGGCAGATCACTTGAGCCTAGGAGTTTGAGACCAGCCTGGGCAACATGGCGAGACCCCATCTCTCAAAAAAATACAAAAACGAGCCAGCTATGGTGGTGTGCACCTGTAGCTTCAGCTACGCTGGTAGCTGAGGTGGGAGGGAGGATCGCTTGAGCCCAGGAGGCAGAGGTTGCAGTGAGCCGTGATCACACCACTGCACTCCAGCCTGGGTGATGGAATGAGACCCTGTCTCAATAAAACAGAAAAAGCTTAGTTCTTACTTAGCACAGCTCAATGTTTCAGCCTAAGTTAGAAGCTCACATTGGCCTCCCAATGTGACTGTTGCTCCCTTTGAGAGATTCCTTTGCTGAAATACTACTATTTAGCCTTCTCTATCATATTTCTGTCTTATGAGTGTGTGTGGTGTTGAAAAACATAAGGTTTTCAGTGACTTCTTACATATCAGCTTATGGCTTGTGTACGCAGCAGAACTATTCTTATTATTGTGACTATGGGTTCCATCCAACATTTACCAATACACAGAATGGAAACAAAAGTTCCAACGAATGTTCTCACTGAATGAAAGGGACTGCTAAAACGTGCTTTGCTGTTCAGGCCTTCCCTCCTTCTTCCCTCCTTCAATGTTAATATAGATCAGGCTGAAAGCATTAGTGCAGTATTTTTCCAAGGTAATACATGTTTGGTTCATGCAAAGTAGAGTAATTTTAATTATTAAAAGTTTACACATTATTAAACAATTGAACCATGTTTGCTAATTTTATAAACATGTGAACAATCAGTCTAATTAGTTTAACCCACCAAACTTGTACAATGCCTTTGCAGTATTTTTCCAAGGTAATACATGTTTGGTTCATGCAAAGTAGAGTAATTTTAATTATTAAAAGTTTAGACATTATTAAACAATTGAACCATGTTTGCTAATTTTATAAACATGTAAACAATCAGTCTAATTAGTTTAACCCACCAAACTTGTACAATGCCTTTATCTTTATATAAAAATGTAAAGCATCTGAGATGTTCAGAACGTCCAATATCTAAAGCCAGGATTAGTTCTTAACTGAGGTGTTTATTATACAGGTGCATCTCATTTTAAATAAACCTTATAAATAAAACTATAATATAAAGATCGGGGCAGTAAACTTCCCTAGTATATTTAATATAGAATTATATAGAATTTGACTTCTCAAAGTTTTGTGTACATGAAGGGAGACTGTTTCTATCAGATATAAAAATGTATTATAAAACAATATAATGGGAATAAGGACACAAAGATCACCAGAACAAGAGTCAAAAAGATTCAGAAAGTATGGAAATAGACCCAAGTAATATGGGAATTTAATACATGATAAAGGTGGCATAGCAAATTGGTGGAACAAAAAAAGTATTATTCCATAATAGGAATTGGGAACTAATTAGCCATTTGGAAAAAGAAAAATGATGCTGCCCATACTCCTTACATCAAGATAAATTCTAGGTGGATCAAATATTTTAATGTGAAAATAAATAAAGCCCACAGAGTACTAGAAATGTACTAGAAAGAAACGGTGGTGAATATATATATATATATATATATATATATATATATATATATATATATATAAATATATTTTTTTTTTTTTTGAGATGGAGTCTCGCTCTGTCACCCAGGCTGGAGTGCAATGGCGTGATCTCGGCCTCCTGGGTTGAAGCGATTCTCGTGCCTCAGCCTCCCAAATAGCTGGGATCACAAGTGCACATCACCAAGCCTGGCTAATTTTTGTATTTTTAGTAGAGATGGGGTCTTGCTCTGTTGGTCAGGCTGGTCTCGAACTCCTGACCTCGTGATCTGCCCACCTCGGCCTCCCAAAGGGCTGGGATTACAGGCGTGAGCCACCACGCCCAGCCTATTGTTTTTATAATATTAAAGTGTGAAAGGACTTTCTAAGCCATGGAAGCAAAATGCTTTTAAATGCATAAAGAGTTGTCCAGGCATCTGTAATCCCAGCACTTTGGGAAGCCAAAGCAGGTGGATCACTTGAGGTCAGGAGTTTGAGACCTGCCTGGACAACATGGTGAAACACTGTCTTTACTAAAAATATAAAAATTAGCCAGGCATGGTGGCACACACCTGTAATCCCAGCTACCTGAGAGGCTAAGGCATGAGAATCACTTGAACCCAGGAGGCAGAGGTGGCAGTGAGCCAAGATCGCACTACTGCACTCCAGCCTGGGCGACAGAGACTCTGTCTCAAAAAAAAAAACGTAAAAAGTGTTAAATGCTTAAAATTCTATAGGTAAAGATAAACATAAACAGGAAACTTGGAGAAATAATTTCAACACATGACGAAGTATTGATTTCCTTAATATGAAAGATATATTTAAAAATTAGTAAAATATCAGTAGAAAATGGGCAGAGGACATGAACCAATTTACTGAAAGAATATGCAAATGGCCAAAAACTACATGAACAACTCCATATTACAATTAAAGCAAAATTAGATTTTAACCTATTAGTTATGAGAAAATATTAATAGATATGAAATGTAAAGCCCTATATAAAAACACTAGTTGGCCGGGCATGGTGGCTCACACCTGTTATCACAACACATGGGGAGGCCAAGGCAGAAGATCCATTGAGACCAGGAGTTTGAGACCACCCTGGGCAACATAGCAGAAACTTGTCTCTGCAAAAACAATGTTTTTTTTTTTAATTAGCCAGTCCTGGTGGCACACACTTGTAGTCCTAGCTATTAATACTTGGGAGGCTGAGGTGGGAGGATCCCTTGAGTCCAGCAGTTCGAGGCTGCAGTGAACTATGATCACACTTGCACTCCAGCCTGGGCAACAGAGCAAGACCCTGTCTCTAAAACAAAAAACAAAACCCACATTAGTTAATATCACCTCCTATTTTCATTTTGCAAAGTCCATATTTTTGTTTTAAATATATTATATGAAAAATAAGAGCCCTGCTGTCCTTAACAATGATTGACTTAGAAGTGTAGTTCTCAAACTGTTGTGTTCATCAGAATTCCCAGGAGGACTTGTTAAAACACAGATTGCTGGGCCCCAGCCCAGAGTTTATGATTCACTAAGTCTAGAGGGAGACCCAATAATTAGCCTTTATTTTATTTATTTATTTTTTTTTTTAGAGACAGGGTCTCACTCTGTTGCCCAGGCTGAGATGCAGTGGCACCATCATGGCTCACTGCAGCCTCGACCTCCCAGTCTCAAGCAATCTTCCTACCTCAGCCTCCCCAGTAGCTGGGACTGCAGGTGTGTACTACCATACCCAGCTAATTTTTTTCTATTTTTGTAGAGATGGGATCTCCCTATGTTGCCCAGGTCCTGAACTCCTGGGCAGGATCATCCTGCCTCAGCCTCTCAAAAGTGCTGGAATTATAGGTGGGAGGCACTGTGCTGGCCACTAATTAGCCTTTCTAACAAATTCTCTAGTGATGCTGGCTTGGCTGCATCACATTTGGTCCAGGGACCACACTTTCAGCACCACCAGTCTAGAATAAATTGAGTATTAGAAAATTATGGTTACCGTCTTTGAAGAGCATTGTCTTAGAGAGACAAATAGGAGAATAATCTAAAGTAATGGCAAAACACTTTAGGTCTTTTATTTAAATGCCTTTCTCCTAAATTTACATCAATAACCAGTAATTTATTCCTAAGCAACTAATCATGCTGCTCATAAAGTTAGATAGGGCTTATCTTCTAGACTTTTTGCATTTTCTAATGTACATTAGATTCATGTACATTAATGTGCATTTTCTAACGTACCCATGCTTGACTTTTTTTTCATTTTGGTTGTACTTAGTGTCTTAGTCCTTTGAGGAACTGAAATGTCATGTGTTAAATACAAGTGAGTCCCATTCAGAGTCTTAGGTGCATATCTTCCTGTTACATTATTATTTCTTTTTAAAAGGCTTACTTCAAAAACTTGGCAGGTAAATGTTTCAATTTTACATTAAGAAGGTAGACTGGTAAATCATGAGAAGTTCATATATAAACCAAGATCATTTGTTTGAATCTGCATTCGCCTAATCTCATATTCACTCCCTTCATCTTAGATGTAGCAAGATAATTCTAAACACCCCTTTGGCTCTTAGGCATTTTAAACCACTTTAGGAATTTCTACAGAAAACCATTTATCTTGTTTATAGTTCTCTATGGCTACAATTATAATACAGTCTAGCTTTTTCCCAGAAATGGTAGAAATGTTTAAATCCTCCATCAGTTCCTTAATATTAAAACAGATTTTCCTAAATACCAAGATGGGTATTTGTTTCTCGAGAATTATATTAATTACCAGATGAACCTTAAAATAAAAACTTAGAAGCATCAGAAATATCCATTTTCCCTATCCCAAGAAAACTGTTTCATCAAGGTCAAATCTATTATAATTTTATACACATACTTAGAATATAACTGAGAAGTTCGCTCACCATCCACAAGTTAGCAAGAAGCACTGATTAAGCATTTGCACAAAAGATGGCAGTGAGTTAATGTCCCCAGTAGGGTAGCAAAATTAACAAATGAATTAATTAACTCTTATTTACATTCTATTTTAAAGCCAAGATTTAAGTAAAGCTTTTGTCAAAGGTATTTAGCTGAACTTGGTTTACAAACTAAAAGCGCAAATGCTTTGTAGGCTGCTGTCAGGGAAAACCTCTCCTTAATTAACTCTGGGGCTTAAAGTGTAGGTAGATAAAAAGATCATTGCAGCACATACCAATTGTTCTTCCCAGATTTGGGTCTTAGCAGGTATCTGGGCATGTGTTGAGTAACTTAAAGGACCAAGTTGCTAGTAGTAGAAAAGGGGCCACATTCACATGAGAACACTGGAATCAAGTAGGCTTACTAGCTCTGGAACCAGATAAACCTGCAGTTATTATATTATATCTATTATTTTCTTACTGACTGACTTAATAAAAATGGGAAAACTTGAGGCCGGGCGCGGTGGCTCACGCCTGTAATCCCAGCACTTTGGGAGGCCGAGGCAGGCAGATCACCTGATGTTGGGAGGTTGAGACCAGCCTGACCAACATGGAGAAACCCCATCTCTACTAAAAATACAAAAAATTAGCGGGGCATGGTGGTGGGTGCCTGTAATCCCAGCTACTCGGGAGGCTGAGGCAGGAGAATCGCTTGAACCCGTGATGTGGAGGTTGCAGTGAGCTGAGATCGCACCACTGTCCTCCAGCCTGGGCGACAGAGCAAGACTTAATCTCAAAAAAAAAAAAAAAAAAAATGGGAGAACCGGCCGGGCGCCGTGGCTCACAGCTGTAATCCCAGCACTTTGGGAGGCCGAGGTGGGCAGATCACGAGGTCAGGAGAACAAGACCAGCCTGACTCCATCTCAAAAAAAAAAAAAAAAAATGGGAGAACTATTATAATTTTATTTTATTTTATTGAGATGAAGTCTCGCTCTGTCGCTCAGGCTGGAGTGCAGTGGTGCGATCTCGGCTCACTGCCACCTCTGCCTCCCAGGCTCAAGCGATTCTCCTGCCTCAGGCTCCCAAGTAGCTGGGACTACAGGCATTAGCCACCATGCCAGCTAATTTTTGTATTTTTAGTAGAAACGGGGTTTCACCGTGTTGGCCAGGCTGGTCTCGAACTCCTGACCTTAGGCAATCTGCCCGCTTCAGCCTCCCAAAGTGCTGGAATTATGGCTTAATTTAGCTGGGCACAGCTAAATTAATCCTATTAATCATATTTAATTCATTTTACCTTAGAATGTCTAGTATCCTGTGTATGTCTATAAGTACATGCATAGCATATAGGCTCACAGGGAAGCATAAACTATACATGATATTGGCTGATTTCCTATTCAAGCAAATTACAAATTGTTTGCTTATGTTTACTTACACAATAACAAAAGAAAACACCAACCCAAAACATTTAAATAACCAGGATCTAGTAACTACCCTCCTTAGCTAAGAGATTTAAGTAATCTTGGTTTTTTGGAAAAACCAGTAATAGTTAGTGGCTGTATGGGGTGCCTTGCATAGTAGCCATACGCAAAACCGCACTCACATGCCTGATAACGTGCACTTATTTCTGAGCCCCACCCCATTCGTTGTGGGCTCTGCAGAGTGGAAACCAGCCAAGGCTCTGCCCTGCTGTGCAGGCCTGTCCTTTTGCTTGTCAGAGATCCAACCAAACTGAAGCCTGAATTTCAATCCAAGTGAAATATCTGAGGCCATTGCCTGAGCCAAAAATAAAAATGCAGCAGGAGAAGAACCCAACATGAACACAGCAGAAGCATTTCAGTGACTTCAACTCGGGGCAGGGGCCTTTAGCAGTTTCCTGTGACCTCTGTGTGTGCAGCTAGAATCTGGAAGGGTGCAGACAAAGCCATTGGGCCTGTCTCTAATTGGTCTCACATCATCAGCATTCCAGAACAGGAAACTGTCTGCAGCCAGGAATTCTTGCTTCTTTGCCATAATATTTGAGAAGCAAACCTTTTCCCCCTGCACATACTTAGTTCTGCTAGTTTGCAGCAGGTTCATTTTCCTAGTTTCAATAACTACAATAAGAGCATCGTGTCTGGCCTATCTCTTGGTGATGGACTATTAGATTTCTAGGGAGTGAACTTCTTCCTCACTTGCTATGGGTCAGTAAGCTAATGTTTGAGTCAAAGACTGTTCATAAAATATATAGTCTCATTCCATGGTGCTTTTTTTTTTTTTTTTTTAGACAGAGTCTCTCTCAGTCACCCAGGCTGGAGTGCAGTGGCATGATCTCGGCTCACTGCAACCTCTGCTTCCTGGGTTCAAGTGATTCTCCTGCCTCAGCCTCCTAAGTAGCTGGGATTACAGGCATGCATATGATGCATTTATTGAAATTCAAAGTGAGATTTATGCTGCCCCAAGATGGGGGAGATGTTCCCCTGCTGCTATCCCAAAAAAAGGGACCAGTTCGTCAGGGCACACACAGATAATTAGGAGTGCTCCCAAGAGCATCCACAGAAGCCGAACTCTGGTCCTCCCTTCCTGGTCCCATATCTTGTGGTGTATGCAGTGTTGACATGCACCCAGTTAACTCTGGTGCAGCTGACCCAACAGTTAAAACACAAATGTATTTCCACATAGGCTGGTAAATGGCTGTCATCTCTAGCTGGCCCTCCTCATCCCCATCCCCCAAAAAAACTTGACAACATTTAACAATTATGTTTTTTTCCCTTGGGAAGAAGAGGCACTGATGAGGATTGAGAGAAGGCTAAAAAAGGAACCCTTAATTTTTAATTGAAATTTTATTAAATAGGGGCAAACTCAGCTCCTTTTGGCCAAATTTCTGAGTCAGAGCTGTATATACTAGTTCATATAAGCTATTTCATAGCTTGATTAATCAATGCAAATAAATAAAATAAAAAGTAATGCTTTACACCTTAAGATTCATCTCATGCAGTCCCAGCTTATGAGTTTGAGACTCTCTGGGGAGGTAGCAAAGCTACGTTTCTACTCATTCACTCACAGACCTTGGAGCAAGACAATTTGGAGAGAGGAGAGTACAACCCAGAGTGGCTCCCCCGGCCCCCAAATCCTGCACAAAATCTGCAAGTTGGAAGAAACTTTAGATTAACCCAAGCTTCTCTTTTACTTCTGTGGAGAGTGAGATTTACAGATAAAGTAACTTACCCAAGACCCCTGTGACACCAAGGCCAACCTGCGCCAAGGACTCGGGGCTCCTCACTCAAGCTGAGGTCTACTCTCTGCAGTAAGCACCCCATTGAAGTAGTATTGGTCTCCTTTTTATTGCAGAAGTTGTTGAAACCGGCCGGGTGCTCTGGCTCACACCTGTAATCCCAGCACTTTGGGAGGCCAAGGCAGGCGGATCACAAGGTCAGGAGTTCGAGACCAGCCTGGCCAACGTGGTGAAACCCTGTCTCTACTAAAAATACAAAAAAAAATTTAGCTGGGCGTGGTGATGGGTGCCTGTAATCCCAGCTACTTGGGAGGCTGAGGCAAGAGAATCACTCGAAACCGGAAGGCGGAGGTTGCAGTGAGCTGGGATCACGCCACTGCACTCCAGCCTGGGCAACAAGAGTGAAACTCCATCTCAAAAAAAAAAAATAAGTTGTTGAAACCTAACTGCTTCACAGTTGCATAAAAGCAATTTATTTTATGAAGTAGATGTAAAACTTTTAACTTTGATTTGTTAGATGGCCCAGGTAGGACATAAAGAAGCAGAAAATAACACAGAGAAACAGCCCAGTGGTTCTTGGCCAAAGAGCAAATAAATGGGACTAAGATGCACCACCAAGATGGCTTTTAGGTAGAATTGAAAAGGCAGGCCGGGCACGGTGGCTCACGCCTGTAATCCCAGCACTTTGGGAGGCCGAGGCAGGTGGATCACCTGAAGTCAGGAGTTCGAGACCAGCCTGGCCAACATGGAGAAACCTCGTCTCTACTAAAAATACAAAATTAGCCAGGTGTGGTGGCACATGCCTGTAATCCCAGCTAGTTGGGAGGCTGAGGCAGGAGAATTGCTTGAACCCAGGAGGTGGAGGTTGTGGTGAGCCGAGATCGTGCCATTGTACTCCAGCCTCAAGAGCAAAACTCCGTCTCAAAAAAAAAAGAAAAATCAGAGTTAGTTGGTAGGGAGTGACTGAGTGATGCACAGCATTGCGTCACTGATTCTGACTTCTTAAATGATGTTCTAAATGATTTCCATTTAGGTTGGTGCAAAAGCAAGTGCGATTTTTGCCATTAGAAGTAAAAGAAACCACTGGTTAATATTAATATTAGGGTTTCAACTATTTTAATCAAATGATGTGTTTAAAATACGTACTTGTGAAAGTTAAATGAATAAGTACACTACACTGGACCTTATTGGCTGGTAAGAATGTAAGCCAGCAGGAGACACTTGCAAATTCAGTGTGGGGGTCCTGTGTAAGTATCCCTGGGTACCCCCTCTGTGATGCATTTTCCACTAGATTAGGTCAGTGGTTCTCAACAGGGATGGTTTTGCCCCGCAGAGGCATTTGGCAGTGTTTGGAGATACTGCTGGTTGTCACAACTGGGAGGAGGGGGTGACGTGGCTACTGGCATCTAGTCGAGAGAGGCCAGGGATGCTGCTACACATCCTATGATGCACAGGACACCCCCTCACATCAAAGGATTATCACCCAAAATATCAGTAGGGCCAAGGTTGAGATCCCTAGATATGAGAAAAAGTGAAGCAATGAATGTTTTCAAGAAAAAAAAAAACGGAAAAACCCATTGGATGACTTTGGTCAGTAACAAATGTCTCCCTGCAGTTGCCGACACTGCAAAGGGAGGACGTTGGTCTTTGTTTTCTGTGATGTACAGCAACATCCAACAAGCGGTGAAACTGCTTATTGCTGGACTAGATGACTCAGAATGAAGACACCAGCTTTCATCTGATGTATCACACAGGAACACCAAAGGGACGTTTCTCTTTCATTACCTTTTGCAATTTTCAGCAGAGATGATTACATTGGTAGATTTGCCTTATATGAAAGATGTGTTCCTGAAAAGTTGTGTGTGCTAAATCATATTTTAAATACAGTCAAGAAACTCAGTGAGTACTCAGGGGGGCCAGTGAATCTTTTTTTTTTTTTTTTTTTTTTGAGATGGTGTCTTGCTCTGTCGCCCAGGCTGGAGTGCAATGGTGCAATGTCAGCTCACTGCAGCCTCTGCCTCCCGGGTTCCAGCGATTCTCGTGCCTTAGCCTCATGGGTAGCTGGGATTACAGGCACATGCCACCACACCTGGCTAATTTTTGTATTTTTAGTAGAGACAGGGTTTCACCATGTTGGCCAGGCTGGTCTTGATCTCCTGACCTCAAGGTGATCCACCCACCTTGGCTTCCCAAAGTGCTGGGATTACAGGTGTGAGCCACTGCACCCGGCCCAATGAATCTTTTTTTTTTTTTTGGTGGGGCGGGGTGTGCAGGGGGAGGGAGTCTCGCTCTGTTGCCAGGCTGGAGTGCAGTGGTGCAATTTCTCGGCTCTCTGCAAACTCTGACTCCCGGGTTCAAGTGATTCTCCTGCCTAGCCTCCCGAGTAGCTGGGATTACAGGCACACACCACCACACCCAGCTAATTTTTGTATTTTTAGTAGAGACGGGGTTTCACCATTTTGGCCAGGATGGTCTCAAACTCCTGACCTCAGGTGATCCACCTGCCTCAGCCTCCCAACGTGCTGGGATTACAGGCGTGAGCCACTGCACCCGGCCAATGAATCTTTTTAAAGTGAAAAAATAAAATCCTATTCTCAAAGAGGAACATACCCATATATTACATTTTTTAATGTAAATATTTATCCTGAACTTTACATTTTTATTACAGGGCTCCATAAATCTTATGTAAGAGAACAATTTCCCTTTCTCCTTCCTTTTCCTCCCCTTATTCTTTTCCTTTAAAGAGGAAAGGGTTGGGGGAGGGATTAACTATAGATTCTTGGAATTTGGAAAGTCATTGATCAGTCTATCCATACTACAGTTTAAAAGATACCTGCTGGGTTACAAATTGTTAGAAAATAGGGCTTAGTTCTATTTTGAAATCATTAATTTTTTTTTATCTCATGCTTTTTGTTCAGTTACTGACCTTTGGTTAGAAAGAGCAGGTGCGCTCAACTCTTCCATCACCCCATGGGTGTTTGCTGCACCAGAAATATCCGATAAGACCCAATCTCTTCACTCACTGGAGCCTGGTATCAGCAGAGATAAGGGAGTGGTACTGAAGGAACCCAGGGATTTTCCTCCTTATCAATCACTGCCCTGGGGCAACATCCCTAGGTGTATAAATCACTGACTAACCCAGCAGGGGAAAGGGGGCTGGAAGGAGGAAATTTATATGATAAAGCTACCATTAGTGTCACTTTAGTGATAGAAGGTTACATAGGTGTGACCAGTGGGGACAAAGCCATTGCCACTAGGAAGGAGCTGGCCCAGATGAGAGAGGCTCTAGAAGACATGGGTCTGACCTTTATCCTCACTGGAAGGAGGAGGGGGTTGGGAAGAGGAAGATGCTAGAGGTGACCGTGCCATGTCCAGGATAGCGCCTGTGTCAAGGAGACGGGTACTAGAGTCAGCTGTGAGGGGCGGCGTCACAGCCTTTGCATAGTCCTTCCACTTACAAGTATGTTTCTCATTTTAGTCTCACAGCAACCCAGTGAATAGGAAGGGGTTCACTGTGAGCAGCATTTTACAAATGAGAAAACAAAAGCACCAAGAACTTAAGTAGTAACTTGCCCACTGTCACTCAGCTACAAAGGATTTGTGGTTTGACACAGGTGTTCTGATTGGAAGCCCTGCGTTTCCCTATGCAATGGCTCCCTGCTCTCGCTGGGATGGCCAGGCCTCAGCCCGGCAGCGTGGTGCTCGGTAAGAGCCTTGGCTGGGCTGCCAGGAGCCCTGGGTTCCAGTCACAACTCTGTCTCCAACTCACTGCGTCCCCGGTAGGCAATCCCTAGCCCTCTTGGAGTCTCTTTTCTCATCTAGGCAAGGAGGGGGTTGACTAAGATGTCCTCAGGTCTCTGCAGTGACATGGGTGAAGTCAGGCTGCAATGCAGCCGCACAGAAGGCAGCAGGCAGCCTGGGGGGCACCCTGGCCGGAGCAGTCCTTGCTGTTCGCTAAGCACTTCCCACCACGGCTAGGAACTGGGAATACACTGCATCCATGATGTTACCTGAGCACCGCAGCACCCCAGGAGGTGGGTGCTATGTAGTCTCCATTTAGCTGATAAGGACACTGAAGCACAGGAAGCTCAGAAAGGCGATGTGACTTGCGTAAGGTCATTAGCCTGCTCAGACTGTCACACGGAAGACCACAGACTGGGTGGCTTAGACAACAGAAATGTGTTGCCCCCAGTTCTGGAGGCTGGAAGTTTCAGATCAAGGTCCCAACAGGGTTGGTTTCTGGAGAGGCCTCTCCTCCTGGCTTGCAGGAGTGTGTATGTCCCCACAGGGCGCTGCCTCTGAGGCATGCGGAGCTGGGGAGAGCAAGCTCCCCGTGCTCTTCTTCTAAGGACACTTATGAGCTTGGATCAGGGTCTCACCCTTATGACCTCATTTAATCTTTTTTTTTTTTTTTTTTTTGAGACAGTTTTGCTCTTGTCACTCAGGCTAGAGTGCAGTGGTATGATCTCTGCTCACTGCAAACCTCCACCTCCCGGGTTCAAGCAATTCTCCTGCCTCAGCCTCCCGAGTAGCTGGGATTACAGGCATGTGTCACCACACCCTACTAATTTTGTATTTTCAGTAGAGTCGGGGTTTCACCATGTTGGCCAGGCTGGTCTCGAACTCCTGACCTCGGGTGATCCGCTCACCTCGGCCTCCCAAAGTGCTGAGATTACAGGCATGAGCCACCACGCCCAGCCTACCTCATTTAATCTTGATTACCTCCTAAGCACGGTATCTCCAAATATAGTCACATTGTGGGTAAGGGGTTTAACATATGACTAACAGGGGGACACAGTTCAGTCCATAGCAGTCACACAGCCAGCAATTGATGTGAAGCTCCTTGCTGGCTGGCCTCACCACCTGTATGTTTCACTTGACCCAGAGAGCCAAGCTGGAGGTAGAGCTGCTGGGTGCAGGAAGTCCTGTCTTCCTGTGCCTCTGCTGGAATAGGTGTACACGCACACACACACATACACACACACTCTCTCTCTTTCTCCCCCCCTCCAACCCCCCCACCCCGCAACAGTGTCTCTCCATCCAAGTCACTGCCTCCTCTCCAAGGTATGAGGCTGGGTAGGAAGATCTTCCTTTCACTAAGCCCTCTGGGTCCTGAATGGTGGTGGGGTAAGTCAGTGGCAGACTAGGAGATGATGCCCCCAAGACCATCCTGCACCCGGCACTGAAACTCAAGACTCTGTGGAAAAAGCAAAAGAAGCCTGAGGCTGAGCCCTCGGGACTGGTTCCTTCGCAACCCTCTTTGAACCCAGTCCAGTTCTGGACCCTCCCTGAATGCCTGCAGGCTGAACAAAATTACACAAGTGCAGTTCCTTGGGCTCCTAGGACTTGGTACAAGTTGCCTATTACCCTCGTGGAAGGACGAAAACTCAGTCCATATCGGCAAACCACTCACTGGAGCAGTTGTGTTTGAGCTTGTCAGTTACTCATTATTAAAAGCTTTGCAGACCAAATGCAGTGGCTCACGCCTGTAATCCTAGCACTTTGGGAGGCTGAGGAGGGTGGATCACCTGAGGTCAGGAGTTCCAGACCAGCCTGGCCAACATGGCAAAACCCCGTCTCTACTAAAAATACAAAAATTAGCCAGGTGTGATGATGGGTGCCTGTAGTCCCAACTACTCGGGAGGCTGAGGTTGGAGGATCGCTTGAGCCCAGGAGGCGGAGGGTGCAGTGAGCTGAGGTCACGCCACTGCACTCCAGCCTGGGTGACAGAGTGAGACCCTATCTCCAAAAAAATAAATAAATAAAAACTTCGCTGTAAAAACAAGTTATTCAGACTCCCGTGCAGGCTTCCACCAAGCCAAACAACAAACGAGTCATCCACCTGAATGTTTCCTCTCTACATATTACAATATCTGTCATATTGTTGGAAAAATGTTTTCTTCCCCACTGTCTCCTGCTTTAATGTTCACGCTCATATTAGAAAGGTAGACTTACAAAGGTAGGAGTTTTTTCCTAATTTTTAAAAAACTCACAAGATTTCATAGACCACAGGATGTCATTCAGAAAATGAAAATGTGTCATTTTATCTTTTCAAACTGTCAAATAAAGGCAGCTAGTTAACAGAGAACCACTTAGCTCGTGTTAACTGATGCAGAACACTACCTTGCCACAGATGTAACGCTGTGGCTGTCACTGGTGTGCCGAGCGTTTTCACGAGGCACTGCCCTCTCATTTTCTGTCACTTCACCCTAGAGTCACTGCCCACTCCCTTCTCAGTGGAGAGCTTCTGGTGTTCTGTCTATTGTCACTATAACCAGAATTGCTGGGTGACTGCGGACTCCCCCCCACTCATAAGCCCTAGTTCAGATCAGAAAAGCAAAAATGTTTTTCAAGTGAAATTCAACCTTGAGCATTTTGGAAAAGCAAACAGTTCATTTCAGTGAGTCATCTCTCTTCCCATTGGCAGGGTTGTCCAGAACAGTAGATTGTGCCGCCAGCTGCACCCGAGGCCACAGGGCTTCCCATTGTGTCTTGCTGGCTTCAGTCTTGCTCATCATATCCATGGTTGACTTTTGCAGGTGTGAAAGCTGTGGAGCCGTTTTCCATTCTGAATGCAAAGAAAAGTCTGTCCCCTGCCCGAGGTGTGTTCGCCGAGAGCTGCAGAAGAAGCAGAAGTCTTTCTGGCAGAGATTGAACATGGACGAGAGTCTAGAGGAGGCTTGCACCATGTTCGAGCTGTCCTACCAGAACACCTGACTCCAGCCGACCCGAAGGCCAGGGATTCACCAATCAACAATCCATCAGCCCCAGAGCGGCTTCCTAACTAGCCAGTTAGGCCCCTTTGGAAGAAGAGTATGTCTCCTCTTCAGCTAGATATAGATATATATATTTATTTATATATACACAAATACCTATACGTCCTGTACGTATGCTCTGTGTGCATCATTGTCCAGACGATCCACAGAACCTCTGTGGCTCGAGAAACTACCAATAGCTGGATTATACTTAGCCAAGAATTTCAGCTGCTTGCTCCCAGACAAAACGTGGTGTACACAATGCTTTACAGTTCAGACTTTTTTTTTTTTTTCTGTCTCTCGGGACATTTTATTACCCAAGACACAAGAGGAAGCATTTCCTGCACAAAACAGTGCTTTAGGTTATTTTTGTGTTATTTATTTTTAGCCTTCACAGAGGCTGAGGTAACTGAGGCAGGCACCCATCATCATCTGTTTCATAAGACAACCTTCAAAACACAAGAGACTGCTGGGTCCTTCCAGGACCTGGTGTCCGTGGCGCTCCCGCCTCAGTTCCTCCTGCGGAGGCGGGGAATCACGTAAGCAGAGCCGATGGCTGGAAACAGGAGCCAAGCCCCCTCTGACAGAAAGCATACACCCCTCATTTATGAGGAGGGCTGGTTCTGGTTTTGAAGTTAATCTCAGAAGTTTTTTTCCTGAGAAGAGAAGAAACCTCTGCGACCAATAACTGAGTGTTGTCGGTCTGTTTGCCGGTACGAATCCCATCACCCACCTAATGATGTGATGCTCCACCTTGTTTTCCAGGCTGTACACGTGGCTTTCTTAACAGTTTTCAACGGGTGCCCATGGTTGATATTTATGATTTTTTTCATGATGCTGGCTGGAGGAAATGTCCTGGGGTGGTTGTTAAAGACATTGGCGTGTAGACTGGTAGATAAGGCTATCTGGTAAGTATATTCACAGAGAGGGTCGTTTTAGTTTCTTTTCTCAGAATCCTGTGGAGGCAGTTCCTACCTATTCATTTTAAGTGCTTTATTTCTCGTTGTTCTTCCTGCACTTTCATTTCGACCTTTGTCAATGTGACCATTCTTGCTTTCTCATTTTTTTGTTTAAAAAATCGGAGTAATGTGGAACTTCAAAATACCAACTTTGGGCTATTAAGAAAACACAAACTTACAAGTATAATTAATAAATTAGATCTAATATTATTTAAGTAAATATATATATATACACACACACATATATAATTGCCACCTTGAAGTAAAACAAAGAGTGCTAAAATAAATAATAGGAGTAAGAAAGAGAGCTGCTTTGCTATTTGGCAGGTAGCGTTCTCCCGCTGCAGTGCCCTTGGAAGAGCGCATGGCAGTCACTGTGACCAAAACAGCAGGTAGGACAGCCCTGGGACCCTGACAGCTCCCATTCCTTCCCCTTAACTCTCCCTAGAGCAAGAAAATACATTTATAATGGAACAGTTCTCAGTAGACTTTATGAGAAGATTCTGTAGCTTTCGCGCTGAGCAGATGCCTTCTATGTCTTCATGGTTTAGTAGTTTTGCTGCTATTAGGATCAGTGGCTCACAACATACTTGGTACATTCAACCCCGTTGCTCCTTTCCCCCACACGCCGCTTCCCCAAGACCCCAACTCATGATACTTCCGTCCATCTAGAGATGTGACATTTCAGACTGACTTTTGTGCAGTTAGATGTAAGCATTTTACCTCTCAACCCACACCAGTTCCTTTGGCCCCAGACCACACATTTCACCTTAATAGCTCAACACCATGCATGCATTTATTTTCTGACTATACAGTAGCCGCAACCAAGGCTTGAGAACTTGTTAAAAGGCTAGGGCCCTATTCATGAGACGCCTGACGGTGCCTTTTACCCTTAGGAAAGCAGGTTGACTTTTCCCCCACTCTAGTTAAAGAGAATGTTGCACACAAAAGAAAAAGGGTGGAAAATCTCAAACACTTGGCAACAGGCAAACAAATTTGATCATCTCCTTTCCTCCTCCTCTTGGTAAAATACAGTATTTATATTTTCCAGCCTCAGAGAAGATAGCAGAACACGATCTTTCACAAGAGAATTATAGACCTGCTTATTATAAAACAGATGTGCTCCCATGGCAAAGTGCCTTCTCCCTCCACCCCCAGCTCCCTGTCACTGTAGCTTACTTTTGCCTTCGCTGTAATTAATGTATCTGTGATTCCAACTGTCAGCGAGGCCATTCCTAGCACACTGCATTTGGAGACCTGAAGTGCAGGGCCATCTCCTCCCCTTGTAACATGTTTGCCCTGCATACAGAATTTCCTCTCCTAGCTCTCAGGCACCCAGTGTCATACCTGCCGAGAGTCAAGGGCAAAATTCTGGATCCCTGTTCAAAACATCTTTGTTTTCACCAGTCCGCATTTAGAGGGCCCTGCTAAATACGAGCAGTCCCTGTGAACTCCTAAGGAGAACTTTCCACCCACATCATTTTCTGCTTATTTTCAAAAGGGAAACAAAAAATCGACGTGTTATCACCATCAGCTACCCAGAGCTGGGTCCATGTCCAGCACTCCTGTTTCCTCTCCTTTTCGTACAACCCTGACAGCTTGGTCGGTGCCAGCCACAGGCCTATGACATTCTCTGCCACCACCACCAAAATCTGATAGGACAGAGTGGAGCCAGCTTAGGAGTTGAGTCTTCCATGAAAATTCAAAATTGCTGTTTTCAGCCCAGAATGCCTTGGCGCACATGAACGCCCTTACTGTTTTCAACTCTAACAAATTACTTGGTGCACTGTTAGGTAATTGTTCCATTGCTTAGAAACTGTCGAAACAAAAGCAAATCTGTGGATTACCACCTCTTTCAGACCAAACTAATACCTGCTTTTCCTCGTGTTCCATTTTTCATCCCATATTAAATATCTTGCACATAAAACATATGAAAAAATGGCCAATTAATCTCCTGGAGCTGGCAGCTGACTCCGGGGAACCGCTTTTTGCTGAAAGGCTCATTCCCTAGTGTATCACTTGAGGAAATCCCTCCTAAAAGTGCCAGAAACTCATGTGTGAGATCGTCCAACCCTGGTGAAATGTTGGCATCTAACCCCACAGTAAAGAAGCCAGTTCCTAAAATAGACCTCATTTTGCACCGCGGCAGGAAGGCCACAAAGTACTTAAAAAGCGGTCAACTGGAATGGGAGTAGTGTTCTTTCCAGGCCCGCTTTTTCCAAAGTTAAAAGCCTCTTTATATGAAAACCATGTAAACTCTCAGCGGCCCCCTTTGCTTCACTGCCTTTTCTAGGGAGTGCATTATAGTCATTTTTACGTCTGTAGTGCTAAAGGCTCACCTGGTTAGGAGCTTTACATTGGATTCGCTGAGAGGGTCATCGGTTTTTGATTCTTCTAGAGTAGGCCTCCACCAAGAAGGGAATAAGTCTAATACTTGGGATCTGTGGTTTGCAACGCAAGTGGTATCCCTCAGACTCCTGAAAAGGGACTATGCCGTGACTTCCTTCCTGCTGCAGTGAGATCCGAGGTGTTTACACCACCCTAGTTGCCGAATGCAGCCTTTGCTCAGCTAGAATGTGTCCTTTGACGGAGCCTGGCCTCTGTTTTTGTCTCTGTGTGTTGTGTGTACACACTGAATGTGGACATCAGATAGTTCTTTTCTGTGCCTCCTCAGAGAGGCTTGGCTTCCAAACCTGGGAGTTTGTTCTCTACCCATTGGCTAAAAAAGGCCATCCATAAATTAATATATCCAGGTGGGACTAGCATGATGCCACGCACACTGAACATTTTCTGCAGAGGGGCGTTAGCAGTGAAAGTAGAGACACATTCTGGTCCTCCTTTAGAGTCAAGCCAATGCTGTTGCTCGTGTGTTTGTGTACAATTATTCATCTCTGTTGATCTGACACATTCTCTTGAAATCACTAGATTATGAAACAGATCTTCACCTCCTGATTCCAATACTGCCTGGTTTCAACACAGGGGTTATTTTATTTTTTTACTTCTCCTAGTAAATAGAGATGTGTTTAATTTTTGCCCATTTTATTTCTTGAGTTGTCTGCACTACTTCTTTTCTTACTCTGAAATAATGTGAAAATGTGAAGTTGGAGCAAGACCTTGAAAGAGCCTCCCTCCTTTGCGCGACCTGAATCGGTAGCAGCACTCTCCGTTTCCCCTGCCTCCGTGTCACTTGTTAGTGACGGGCATTAGGAGCTTCATATGTTGCACACCTTGTACCACTCTTCCGACCCTGAGTCAAGTAGAGCTGTCTGCTCGAGGTCGAATCCAGTGATGGGTGACTAAGCTCTGCTCAGTTAATGTAAACAGACAAGTGTTGATTTCTGTCATATGGAACGGTGTTTCGACAGTTAAGTCTAGCACCCAGTAGTCTCCTTATTGGTAGACGATTCTAATTTCATTGGATTCAAAAATCTCTGACTCAAGGGTCTTTCCTTAGTGCGTTTTAATGGGTGCATGGCTGAGGGAAAATCCAAGTCATTGTTAAACTCTAGGTAAAAGACAAGAGTATGGGATACCCTCCTAAGCATGCCGGTAGTTGTCAGTTTTATTTAAAGTGGGTTCCACTTGGCCAGAATTGGTGGCTCATGCCTGTAATCCCAGCCCTTTGGGAGGCCAAGGCAGGTGGATCACTTGAGGTCAGGAGTTTGAGACCAGCCGGGCCAAAAATGGTGAAATCAAGTCTATACTAAAAATAAAAACATTAGGCTGAACGCAGTGGCTCATGCCTGTAATCCCAACACTTTGAAGGCCAAGGTGGGTGAATCACTTGAGGTCAGGAGTTTGAGGGCCAGCCTGGCCAACATGGTGGAACCCCCTCTTTACTAAAAATACAAAAATTAGCCGAGCGTTGTGGTGGATGCCTATAATCCCAGCTACTTGGGAGACTGAGGCAGGAGAATCAATCGCTTGAACCTGGGAGGCAGAGGTTGCAGTGAGCCGAGATTGCGCCACTGCACTCCAGCCTGGGTGACAGAGCAAGACTCCGTCTCAAAAAAAAAAAAAAAAAAGTAAGTTCCAAATGATCATGTTTTGTGGCACTGTCCTCATAAAGTAGCGGCTGCTGTGATGGAAGGCATTGCTAAACTCAAGTGAGACAACTGCTGTTTTGCTTTGGATTTTCCCTGTGAAAAGAGAAGCCGCTGGCTGCTCATCTTGTTAGAAAGACAAGACTTTGAATGAAGTTCCAGACGTTGAATGAAGCTGGTTGTTGCCCAGGGTAGAAGATTCAGGCACCTACGGCAACTCACAGCAACTCCTAACTCTTAGGAGGGCTCCCTCCTATTGGCCGTGAAGCTGCAAACCAGCCTCTCTCTTTTCTCTGGATCTTCCTTGCCCCTAGTTCTGAGCCCCAGCCCAGAGGCAGGCCTCATGGCTAATAAACTAGCTAGAGGACAGCTGGGGCCTGTGGCTCCTTCTCCATGTTGGCCTTCCCTTGTGTCTCTTGTCCCCGTAGGAATGCCTTATAGTACTGTCTCGCGCTTCTAGTCTAGTCTGAACCACTTGAAGCCTGCAGGACCCTTCAACTAAATCTGGATCCCTTTGCTTCTTCCCTGCTGGCCACTCTTCATATAGATGCTCTTGGAGCCTGTGCATTCCATGATGCATGTCAGAAATCTCACCTTGTTCAGCCTGGTGTGCCTTAACCTCAGGAGTAAAGGGAATCATGTTGGAAACACGTCATTAAAGTAGAATGGTACAAACATTGGCTTCTTAGTGCCATTAGCACTTTTACCAGGAAATGCAAAAGATGCAACCACATAATGTTTTCACTTTGTTTTATGCTGTTCTTCAATCGCTCTTTTTGTTTGTTTGTTTGTTTGCTTTCATTAACCAAACTCAGGGGAATGTCATGATGTCACCAAGGCCAATGGGTAGAGAAATAAAAACCAGCCATCCAGAATTGAATCTGTAAAGTCAGTGAACTTAGCCTTTCCAGGTTCCAAATTACACAAACACAAAGATTTTCTTATCCTTCACCTTTCAAAGGTTTTCTTTTTATTTTGCCACCTGTTTTCCAAATAAGAAGTGGGAAGCCTCTTAGATAAATTGTGATAAAAATGTCTCTTTGTTTGGCGTGAGCTGTCAAATTAGCTTTGTGTGTCCACTGAGCCATCAAATTAGGCTTTGGCTGCTGGAGGCCTAGGTTCTAGCTTTGGTCACCTATCAGAATCTTACTGTTACGCTGGGCATGGTGGCATGTGCCTACAGTCCCAGCTATTTGGGAGGCTGAAGTGGGTAGATTGCTTGAGCCCAGGAGCCTGTGCAATATGGTGAGACCCATCTCAAAAAACAAACAAAAAAAGAAGTAGAATCTTACTGTGAATAGCTACTAGCCTACCCTAGAAGATATATATTTTAAATCTGTTTCTTAGGAATAGTAGCTAAAAGAAGGAATGGTCAAAGGAGGGAAAGTGGCTGGCCGCAGCGGCTCACACCTGTAATCCCAGCTCTTTGGGAGGCTGGGGTGGGAGGATCACTGGAGCCCAGGAGTTCAAGACAAGTCTGGGCAAGATAGCGAGACCCTCATCCCTTTAAAAAAAATATATATATATATATATATTAAAAAGTATATATATGTATACTTTTTTTTTTAAGGAGAGAAAATGCTTAGGTTGCAAATGGAGAATATTGAACATGGTGATGTAAAAAACTTCTGCACAACTTGTTCTCTAGCTCCTGGGTCAGGTCTATGCCATTTTTTCTTATATCTGCTCACACAGTACAGAAATGACTAAAATTTTGGGTCTGGGCTGTTATATCATTTTGTGTTAAGTTATTTGTAGTAGCTAATGTGCTAACTTATATATGTGTTCTTTCTGTTTTTTGGATTTTATTACCTTTTGTTTTGGCATAACTTATCTATATTTTTGTTTACATTATTTTAAAAATTATTTTAAAAATATCAGTAACTGTAATAATATTAAATTGAAGTTGTATTGTTGACAATACCTCTAGTTTTTAAGGTCATCTGTCACATAATTTAAGTGCACCAGTTCCTAATGTATAAAGTTCTCTCTCTCTCTCTCTCTCTCTCAATAAACAATGCAGAAAATACTTTCCTTTCTCATAACAACTTGATTAAAATACTGCTCTTGAGGGGGTGGTGAAAGCCCAAGGTGAGCCCTATATATTAATTCAAAGTCAAGATTTGAGCTTTATTGAAAATGAGCCACAGCTGGGCGCACAACCTGAGGCAGGCAGATCACCTACAGTTGAGAGTTCAAGACCAGCCTGGCCAACATGGCAAAACCCCCTCTCCACTAAAAATACAAAAACTAGCCGGGCATGGCGGCGGGCACCCGTAATCCCAGCTACTCGGGGGAGGCTGAGGCAGGGAGAATTGCTTGAACCTTGGAGGCAGAGGCTGCAGTGAACTGAGATCGTGCCACTGCACTACAGCCTGGGTGACAGAGCACGACTCTGTCTCAGAAAAAAAAAAAAAAAAAAAAAAGAGCCACTTTTAAATTATCTCTAATATCTTACAGATAGACTTTTAAAACAATTCATCAACCTACAATATTCTCATCAGCCCTTTCCATGCTTATGAAAAATGTAGTGTAACTTTTAAAAAGATGCAGATGTAGTGTCATGGGCCTTATTTGCTGAATCTAAGCATGATTGCTTTCAGTTCCAAGACAAAGCTGCCAAAGCTCATGCATGGATGTTCTCCCACCAAAGCTTTTCCCCAAGTCTTCTGGCCCTGATTCCATTTCACCATTCCTGCACTCTCCAAATTAGATGGCCAAGTGCTAGGTGGCCAGCTAGGCAAAAGCATTGGTCCTTCCTTCAGGGACCATATTTTGGAAGCAAAGAAGGAGCAAAGAGTGGAGAGTAAAGAGAAACTGTTCCTCCTCGAGACAGCAGCTCTCTGGGAGTTGAGAAACGATCAGAAATATCTGCAGGGCCTCATGCCTGGGCTGACCCTCACCCACTCAAAAGGCCAGGGGTACAACAACTATCCACTTGGAACCTTTAGAAGGCTCCATTTAAACTCACTTTCCCAAAGGAAGACGTGGAAAAGAGACTAGAAAAGGTTCTTCTGGTAAAACATTTACCAAGATGAACCCTGAGCTTTACACCCTAAGACACACCTAAACAAGTTTATGCCCGGCCCCTCTCACTCCACCCTCAGGAAATCGGCCTGGGCTCACACGCACTCTGTCCAAGAAATAACTGGACTTCATCGTCACACGAAACCTGCCACAATCCACGATAAAGAGAAACGGGTTAATGTTTCACTGAACCAAACTAGACATACGATGTAGTCAGAGCCTGGATTCATAATCAGATGAATCACACAGGACAGGTTCGCTTTCTCCCAGTTGTAGGAAACTGGCAAGGCTGGATAACTCCAGGATGTTCTGACATCAAAGAGAACATAGGCAAAAATGTGTCAGAACCGTGGAAAGAGACACTATTTTGTTCATCTGTTATCCTCAGGAGATAAGGATGATTGAATCTCCCTTAATTGTTTCCCATGTCCTGTTCTTTGATGATGGTTTAAATCCATGGTTCCTGCATTCGAAACACAGAAATAAAAGCAAAATCTCTGGGCCTCATCACAGACAATTGACTCAGAATCTCTCCGGATGGGGCTTGAGTATTTGTATTTTTTAAAAGCTCCCTGGATGACCCGATGCATTCTGGAGGTGAAGAACCACTAGTTTAAATGAAGCAAGTTGCCTTGAAATAAACATTTGTTTGCTGTATCGATGGTCCACAGTGGGAACAGTGCCAAGAGGAATTGGAAGGATGAACCGCGGTAGCTGCCCTGCAGTTAATAGCTGTTGCTTCTCTTCTTCCCAAAAGTCACAGCACTTTAGAACTTGCTTCTCATGGACTGCAGTTGTTTGCATAAAGCCTTACCTTTACACCCCCTTTATTTTCTTCCAGGGTGTGATTAGCATGTATTTATCAGTATATCTCATTGCCAGAAAGCATTAGTGAATAGAAGTGTCCATGTCACGGCTGCAGGCGACTAAGCTGGCCTAAAAAGGGAGCTCTGTACGCTCCCATTCATTTTTTCATTCCTCCCAGTTATCCTGTGATTGGTCCTCAAATGCATGTGCGAGTCTGTTCCCAGCTCAGGCCGATCCAATGAATGTGAACCTCACACTCTGGATGGTGGTTTTTAAAACAGAAAATCACGCCGGGCGAGGTGGCTCATGCCTGTAATCCTAGCACTTTGGGAGGCCAAGGCAGGTGGATCACCTGAGGTCTGGAGTTCAAGACCAGCCTGGCCAACATGGTGACACCCCGTCTCTACCAAAAATACAAAAATTAGCCGGGCGTGGTGGTGTGTGCCTGTAATCCCAGCTACTCAGGAGGCTGAGGCAGGAGAATCACTTGAACTCGGGAGGCAGAGTTTTGCAGTGAGCTGAGATCGTGCCACTGAACTCCAGCCTGGGCAACAAGAGTGAAACTCCATCTCAAAAAAATTAATTAATTTAATTAAACAAAATAGAAAATCACTAGGTGCTTCTTGCCCAGAAAGGCTTAGGAAATTCAGGAAATCTTGAGCTATGTCCAGATTCATCTTGCTTCCATAGAAGAACTAAGGTTTTTGGGGGTTTTTTTTGTTTCTTTTTTTTTTTTTTTTTCAGCTCTGTCTCCCAGGCTGGAGTGTAGTGGCATGATCTTGGCTCACTGCAACCTCCACCTCCCGGGTTCAGATGATTCTCCTGCCTCAGCCTCCCGAGTAGCTGGGATTACAGGCATGAGCCACCATGCCTGGCTAATTTTATTTATTTATTTTTTTTTTTGAGACAAGAGTTTTACTCTTGCTGCCCAGGCTGGAATGCAAGGGCACGATCTCCGGCTCACCGCAACCTCCGCCTCCCAGGTTCCAGCGATTCTCCTGCCTCAGCCTCCCGAGTAGCTGGGATTACAGGCATATGCCACCACACCCGGCTAATTGTGTATTTTTAGTAGAGATGGGGTTTCTCCATGTTTGTCAGGGTGGTCTCAACCTCCCAACATCAGGTGATCCGCCCGCCTTGGCCTCCCAAAGTGCTGGGATTACAGGCACCTGGCCAGCCCAGCTAATTTTTGTATTTTTAGTAGAGACGGGGTTTCACCATGTTGGCCAGGCTGGTCTCGAACTCCTGACCTCAGGTGATCCACCCACCTCAGCCTCCTGAAGTGCTGAGATTACAGGCATGAGCCACTATGCCCAGCCAGAACTAGGCTTTAAAACGAACCAGAGTTCATTCACATCCAGGCATCTGTTGAACTGATGATTTTCAACTTCAACTGCCAGCTACAGGTGAATAGATACTTAGAAAGGCAGTTCTTCCCCTTTCCTCCCTTTATGAGGTCAATAACTAATAACGAATATTCCTCATGGATGGAATACTTCGCCAGAGAGTTCAGAGTCTCCTACCAAAGATGCTGCTCTATCTCCATGCCCACAATGCTGAGCACATCAGGTGCAGCCACAGCGGCAATAACTGGATTATCAGTCTATGTAGGAAGCAAGTGCCAAAGGGCAAGGATGCAACTAGAAATGAACTTGGGTCTACTGGAGCTTTACCTGGGACTTGTTCCAAAGTAGCATCGTTGGAAACCACATTCCTCATTGAGAAAAAAGTGGTTTGCATTTATTACATTATTATATTGGATTCTGATTGGGGGAGAAGATTCCTCCCCCACAATAACAAAGGTCTCTGGTACACAATACTTAGGAAGCCTGAGACAAAACACACCTAAGAGAAAGATATAGTTTATTCTCCCTCATTTGCATCTATTCTCTTGTAGCTTGGGCAGAGAAGTCTAGCAGGAAGAAAGATTGTTCCCATAGCTGAACATATAGAGATTCTGATTTATGTGCACTGACATCCAATTTACCTGGACAATGGGGAAATTCATTATTTCTCCACCTTTATTTCATATTCCTCCATTAAGGGGTATTGATTTTAAGCAAATCAGCAAGAGTTCATGAGTTCATACAATATTTCAGATCCTGCCATACAACCTCAGGCAGCTGTTGGTCTGGGGGAAATTCCTCCAGCTTTTGTCCAGACTCTCCCAACACGGTCTGTTGTTCGGAGGCTGAAGAGCTGCTATTAGCACAGTAATTTTTCCAAATGAACACTGAGCTAAATTATCTCAAATGTATAAAGGAACATCTCTCACTGTGTTAGGGAAAATTGCCTCCCAAATTATAAGACTATACAAAGCACATATTAATTCTAGGCCCAAGGACTTCCAAATTGCCTTAGATTCTGTGCTGCATTATAATAACACACTCTTAATAATGTCAGGCTCTGAGCATACTGCAAGGTACATGTTGTTAGGAAAATAAACCAGGGTTTTTCTCCATTAGGATCACCACATGCACACCCAAGCCCAACTACAGGTATTTTGCTCTGAGATTCAAGCCTTTTGCAGAGGAAATAAATTCCAATTGCACAGACAGGGAGTGAATTTGAATTCTAAACTGGGTCAACTGTCCCGAATGGCTTTCTCACTGCTGCCCATGAATGAGGCAACCTAGGAAGCAGCTGTGGGCAGCCGTAGTGCTCGGAAGAGATGCCTGACAGCCGATGCCTCAGGGAGTAGCTCCTGCTCACACGTGTTTAATTCCACGACAAGGGGAAATCAGAGGCCAGACACCAGCTGACAGACTGTGCCAAATGCCAGTGCTGTGGTCAGTGTGTGTGGACAAACCCCAGAAACTAGTGCTACCAAAATTGCCAAAAAACAGTCCCCCAGGCAGCGAAACGGCTCAAATGTAATCCACACAAGGTATTTTCAATGGATATTTTCAAAAATAAGGTTTATTCAGTTTTTCACCCTGTTTTATCTACTCTTGTTTTTCTTTTTTTTCCTACTTCTCTGAGGAAATATTACAAAGCAAATCCCAGATATAATGACATTTTATCCCCTCATGCCTCAGTATGCATCTAAAAAATGTTTTTTTCTCCTGTGCAGTCACAATGCCATTACACACCTCAACAAATGAATAATAATTCCTTCCATCATCTCAGTTCCAAATCAAATGTATCTAATTGTGTCAAAAATTGTCTTTCCTAGGCCAGCACAGGTGGCTCATGCCTGTAATCCCAGCCCTTTGGGAGGCTGAGGTGGGCGGATCACCTAAGTTCAGGAGATCGAGACCAGCCTGGTCAACATGGCGAAACCCTGTCTGTACTAAAAATACAAAAATTAGCTAGGCGTGGTGGTGCGCACCTGAAATCCCAGCTACTTGGGAGGCTGAGACAGGAGAATCGCTTGAACCCAGGAGGTGGAGGCTGTAGTGAGCCAAGATTGTGCCACTGCACTCCAGCCTGGGCAACAGGGTTAGACTCTGTCTCAAACATACATACATACATACATAAATGTAGGAAAGTGAGTACCCCTCCTGAAGGCTTGATAAAATGTAAAAGGCTGTGGAGTCTCCCCAGCACCCTGCCCCCTTCTTGAAGGTAATGGCACCCCACTTTTCCCTCAGAAGGCAGTAGCCATCCCACCCTTATTCCACGTAGTCCTGGTGGCCTGTCAGCAAAGTCCTTCAGGGTGGGACCCATAGCTCAAGCTTGGCCAGCAGGAATTTGAATCTTGTGAGTGCTAAGCACATGCATTGACTACAGCCTCTGAAGAGGTTGTCCTTTGGTTTCTGCTCCATTGAAACTGCCTGAATTCTCTTCTTCCAAGACCTGATTTTTTTATTCCTTAAATTGTATGAACTGTGCAACAAATAGTCCTCTCTTTAAGTTAGCCAGACATGGTTTCTGACCCAATGGCTTTCCTGCACAGTTTCTCACTACGATTTCCTTCCCGGCTCTACGTTTTTGCAATCTCACCTAGCCTATGCACTCAATAGACACAGCAGCATGAACATTCAACAAGAGTGAGCCGCGCACGGCAGCTCACACCTTTAATCCCAGCAGTTTGGGAGGCTGTGGCGGGCAGATCACCTGAGGTGAAGAGTTCAAGACCAGCCTGACCAGCCTGACCAACATGGAGAAACCTCATCTCTACTAAAAATACAAAATTAGCCAGGCATGGTGGTGCATGCCTGTAATCCCAGCTACTTGGGATGCTAAGGCAGGAGAATCGCTTGAACCTGGGAGGCAGAGTTTGCAGTGAGCCAAGATCGTGCCATTGCACTCCAGCCTGAGCAACAAGAGCAAAACTCCGTCTAAAAAAAAAAAACAAAAGTGAAAAGAGTGAACCCTAGGCCAGGCGCGGTGCCTCACGCCTGTAATCCCAGCACTTTGGGAGGCCAAGGTGGGAGGATCACGAGGTCAGGAGATGGAGACCATCCTGGCTAACACGGTGAAACCCCGTCTCTACTAAAAATACAAAAAATTAGCCGGGTGTAGTGGCAGGCGCCTGTAGTCCCAGCTACTCAGGAGGCTGAGGCAGGAGAATGGCATGAACCAGGGAAGCGGAGCTTGCAGTGAGCGGCGATCACGCCACGGCACTCCAGTCTGGATTGCAGAGCGAGACTCCGTCTCAAAAAAGTAAAAAAGAGTGAACTCTGCCAGGGTGCACAATTCCTGGCCTCTGTATTCACAAAGCTGTAACAGGGCCAGGAAAACTTTCTTTTTTTTTTTCTTTTATGGAGAAGACATCCTTCTTCAGAAACTTGCTACATTGCTGACACAGTGACAGGGACTTAGCAAGGGTGTTAAATAACTTAACTAATTGAAAGGATCTACTCAAGAAGTAGGGTTGGTTCCTACAGAGCTGAGTGGAAAGAGAACCTCAGGATGCAAAAGTGCCTCTCTGTTCCCTGGCACCACATTGAGACCCAAGGCATCCTGAGCCAATTCCTGACCTGTCTCCAGTGCTGCCCCCACCAAAAGATTTTAGGATTCAAGTGCTCTTTATTTAGCTCTTCTATTGGATAAGTATTTGAGTTTAGAGTATTAAATATTCATGAAATGAAATTTAAAGACACAGGCTGGGTGTGGTGGATCATGCCTGGAATCCTAACACTTCCGGAGGCCAAGGGGGACAGATTGCCTGAGCTCACGAGTTCAAGACCAGCCTGGGCAATATGATGAAACCCTGTCTCTACAAAAAAAATATTTTTAGGCCAGGTGCTCATGGCTACCCCCGGAGAGGGCACACTTGAGGCTGGTCTGGGAAGGCAAGTCACTGCTTGTGAAGGAGGACATAGGCTGGAACTAGAAGGCTCTGAGACTCCAGGTGACCTTGCAGGGCTTCTCGGGCATTCTCCAGCAGGCCCTGAGCCCCAGCAGCATGATCTGGCCACCAGTTTGTTCTTATCTACCATCCAACCCCACTCCTCTTTAGGGTCATTTTGAAGGTCAGATTAGCCTCCCACATCTCCTGGACTTCTTGGGAATCTAATATACCATAAAATAAATGACAAAACCCTTACCCTGTCTGCATTGCCCCCCATTTGGAAATGTGGTTGAAATGGGGACTTCCCCACGCCTCTCAACATCCTGACCTTCAACTATCCTGTCGAGAACTTTCCCTGGAGCCTTTTCTCACCAGCTTCTCCCACTTTTCCATCGGCTTGCAGAGACCCAGGAGCGCTGGCCTTGGAAGTCAGCTCTGTTCAGGCCCCCCTTCCCACAGACTTGTGCTGGAGGGGTGTTCACCCACCCCCGCCACCAGGGGTCTAAAGCTGACTGTGGCAAAAATCTATATATTTTTTTTCCAAAATAAAGATTTTCTCCTTTGTTTTTATTATTCATTTAGAAAGCCCAGTACAAACCAGAGCCCTGCGCCCCCTCTGTGGGTCTACTCCCCCTCTCTATCAGGAACCTGGGCCTCCCGTCCTCCTCCTCCTCTCCTTTTATTTCGGTGGCTCCCTGATTGGAAAAGGCGGCCCCTTCTTCCTCCCCAGCTCCACAATTGTCACCGCCAATTAGTGCATTGTTAGGATACACAATGGCGTTACTGTAGCCAGTGGAATGGGAGGCCTTTGTGCTTCTCCAACCGGCCGTGGGGACAGTCAAGTTTCATTTAGAGACTTAAAACACAACGCCAGAAGAAAAATGCTATCAGAAAAGCCAAAAGAAAAAAAAAAAAAAAAACGGGGTGGCGGGGCGGGAGTGGGGGTGGAGGGGGGAGAAGGGGGAAAAAAGCACAAAAAAAAAAGAAAAGAAAAAAGGAGAAGGTGAAGATGAAGATGAAGGAAAAGAAAGGCAGTGGCAAGCAAACGTTGAAAGGGGAAGAAAAAAGAATCTGCTATTCAGGAGTTAGCCCGAACTCATGAAAAGACCCAAGTGGTTGCTACACACTGAAGTCCCCCTCAGAGCACAAAAAGGGGCTCCAGCTTAACAGTAATTAGTGGTCTGATTGTGCTTGGAACACTGTGTGTCTTTAGAGGATTTTTCCAACTTTTTTTTTCAGTCTTCACCAATAAAGGGGATGGGAGGAGAAAGGTAGGGGATAGGGAGGGAGGGGCCTACAAGCTATATCCCCCGCCACCCCAACAATCAGTGTGGGAGGGGTGCAATTCAGCCTTTCTCTTTGACAGGTAAATTGGATTTTATTCTCTAAAGCTTGTAACTAATTACAGAAGGTCTTTTCTCTAAGAATGTGACATACGGGTGCGTTTTAGAGTCACTGTTTTATTTGTTTCAAGTACCTTTCGAGCAGCCTAGCCCTTTTTGCAGCCCGGAAGATACCCCCAGAGGCCCAGGCCTTTCATCTAGAGCCCATGGGTAGTAGACTTTTTCTGTCAGCAAAACTTTTATGTCTAGGAGATCTTTTCCTATCCGTAAAATTAATATCCCAGTTTAAATGAGCGATTGACCTGAGAAAGCAGCCTTCTCCTCTGAGCATCTGCACAGATATCCCTTCTGCTGGAAAACACCACTTCTTTCCCGGTGTTCTCCCCTCTCTCTTCCTCCCCCTAGATCCCTACAACAATCAGATGTGGCCCCTGCTTGTTAGAGCTCCAGGTACAGGGAACGATCTGTGGGGAAGGGAGTCGCCCTGAAGTTAGGCTGATCTCATAAATGTCCAAGTTCATTCTCCCTCTCCCACTTGCCCTCACCATATCCCCACATTTCTAGAAAGTCCAGAATTACCTCACCAACTCAGACTTACAAGCATATTCATGCATTTTTCTTTAAAAATTTCTTCCAACAACCTAGCCCAGTGCAGCCCATTCACAACTTATACCTGCTTCACTCTGTTGCTTGTGTTTCTTATTTTCCCTCAAATGTGTTAACTATGCCTCCCCTTTCCCTCTCTCTGGGTCAGACCAGACTCCTATCTTTTACTTATTCATTTCTTTTTTACAAATAAGCTAATGGAGCTGGGCACGGTGACTCACACTTGTAATCCCAGCACTTTGGGAGGCCGAGGCAGGCAGATCACCTGAGGTCAGGAGTTCAAGAGCAGCCTGGCCAACAAGGTGAAACCCCGACTCTACTAAGAAGTTAAAAATTAGCTGGGCATGGTGGCGCGCGCCTGTAATCCCAGCTACTCAGTAGGCTAAGGTAGGAGAATTGCTTGAACCCAGGAGGCAGAGGTTGCAGCGAGCCACCACTGCACTCCACTGCCACTCACGCCACTGCACTCCAGCCTGGGCAACAAAGTGAGACTCCATCTCAAAAAACAAAACAAAACATAAGCTAATGGAGACGTCCGCTCCTTGCAAGGTTCAAATAAAGTCTCCCTAATCTTAGAAACAAGACAGTCGGAATTTACCCAAGATGGTCTGTCTCACTATTGCGCCTCTTCCTTTTTTTTTGAGACGGTGTTTCGCTCTTGTTGCCCAGACTGGAGTGCAATGGTGAGATCTCGGCTCACCACAACCTCCGCCTCCCGGGTTCAAGCAATTCTCCTGCCTCAGCCTCCCAAGTAGCTGAGATTACAGGCATGTGCCACCATGCCTGGCTAATTTTGTACCCAGGATGACCCATGGTTGTTCTTAGGCACTGACTCCAGCTGGGAGGGGCAGTTGGGGGTGGGGCAGCCATCCGGAAATGAGAAGACCAGAGTTCTAATCCACATCCCGTCAACAAGTGACAATGGGCAGGTAGCTCCAGTCCTGGGAGAGCCTGAGTGCGTTCATGTGTAAAAGGCTCGTTATGCACACCTTCAGGCATTGTAATGAGGATTAGGAGAGAGATTTTATCAAAAGGGAGGAGTCCTGGCACTGAATACACACTGGTTTCCCTTTTTGTCTGGTAGTGGAGGAGGGCACGTTCACTTCCTTTTCACCCGTCTTTGCTGTGTTGTGGAATTGCCCTGTGCTCTTGGCGGACACCTCATTGCACACCGGCTCCCTCACCACCACCACTCCCCGCAAAAGGGGCACGTCCCGATTCCACCAGGAAATGAAAAGTGAAACTTTCTGATAATGACCCCTGGAATGTCACAAGTATCCAAGTCAGGAAATGCAAATCCAGGGGAGGGGTTATCAAAGCGACGATGATTTAGCTTCCTCTAAATACTGTATTTCCAGGGCTGGAGAGGAGAGAGGGAATTCTTTGGTTTCCCTTAGATTTACTCTGTTTTCCAAAGAGTTTTGGAAAGTCCAAAGGGTCTTGGAAAACAGAATAGGGGGATTCCTGAAAGAGTTCCTGGCAAGGGGTTTGTGGCAAGTGTGGCATCAGCCCTTCCCACTGTCCCTGCACCATAGGCCTTTGCCCTGCGTGGGCAATGGGAACACAAAGACTCCAGGGCTTGCAAAGGAGGCACAAGAAATCTCAACAGGAGGCAGCTGGCTGCACGTACACTCTCCAAGCTGGGGCCTGGCATCAAGTTCACCGCCTACATAGCTCTCAGAGCCCCAGCGCCTCTCTGTCCCATGGAGGGTGGGACATCCTCTTGTTCTCATCCTCTCTCTCCAGACCATTCCAATCACTTCTGAGCCAGCCTTCCTGCCAGCTCCTTCCGTGCTGCCCCCAACACGGTCTTTGTAAAAATGCAAGCCTGATCTTGCCTCACCCCAGCTTAAGAATCTCTTATGGCTCTGTCACCTTCAGGACACAGCCCAAGCTCCAGAGCATGAATGGGAAAGCCTTTGATAATATGGGCCTACCTTTCTCTTTAACTTCATCTCCTGCCACCAGGATAGCTTGCTTCATGAGCACACAACCTGTGTGCTCACTGGATTTAATGCTCACCTGTCTCCATCTTGAAATTCTGAATAATTTTTGAGCAAAAGGGTCTCCACGTTTGCATTTTGCACAGGCCCTGCAAATGTGGTGGCTGGTCTTGCCACTCTCACTCCTGCTCCACATTCCTCTAACACCAAACATTTTTTTTTTTTTTTGAGATGGAGTCTTGCTTTGTCGCCAGGCTGTAGTGCAGTGGCACGATCTCGGCTCACTGCAACCTCCGACTCCCTGATTCAAGCAATTCTCCTGCCTCAGCCTCCCAAGTAGCTGGGATTATAGGCACACGCCACCACGCCCAGCTAATTTTTGTATTTTTTAGTAGAGACGGGGTTTTACCATGTTGGCCAGTATGGTCTCGATCTCCTGACCTCATGATCCGCCCAAAGTGCTGGGATTACAGGCGTGAGCCACCCCGCCCGGCCACACCAAACATCTCACTGTTCTCCAAAGTGTTCTGCAGTGTCTTCTATTTTGGACATTTCCCCCAGCCTATTAATAATTTTTTTTTTTTTTTTTTTTTTTTTGAGATGGAGTCTCGCTCTGTTGCCAGGCTAGAGTGCAGTGGCACGATCTCGGCTCACTGCAACCTCCGCCTCCTGGGTTCGAGTGATTCTCCTGCCTCAGCCTGCCAAGTAGCTGGGACTACAGGCATGTGCCACCATGCCCAGCTAATTTTTGTATTTATAGTAGAGATGGGGTTTCACCATGTTGGCCAGAATGGTCTCGATCTCTTGACCTCATGATCCGTCCGCATTGGCCTCCCAAAGTGCTGAGATTACAGGCGTGAGCCACCGCGTCCGGGCCCTGCGTATTAACAAATTTCTAGCCACTCTTTTAAACTGCTCACATATCCCTTTCTTTGAGAATCTTCCTTGATCCCTTTCTCCAAAATATCTATTGCCCCTTGGCAAATGCCCACTTTTCAGCTTATCACAGCTTATTATTATTTATTTCCTACCTCAACTTGAAGGTTATGAACTCCAAGGGACAGAAATTGTGTCTTGCACAGTACTGGGGTTTCTGATGCTTGTTGGAATAACATATAACTAAGTGCTATGTTTAAGAAATAAGTGTTAGTTGAAAGTGTCATTAAGTGTTCATTCCAATGGCCAAACCTGCACTATACATGTAGCATTGTTCATGTATACTCACTCTAGCCTCACTGGGGGTCCTGGGGCCACGGTGCAGCTCACCACTGCTGGGACCAGTTAGGCAGCCTCTGCTGAGTGGTTTGCCTTAGAATAACACTGTCCAGTAGAACATTCTGGGATGATGGAAGTGCCCTATAGCAGCTCATCCAGCACAGCAGTCACTGGTCACATGTGCTATTGAGCACTTGAAATGTAGCTAATGCAACTGAAGAAATGAATGTTTGATTTGACTTCACTTTAATTGATTTAAATTTCAGTAGCCTCGTGTGGCTAGTGGTTCTCACATTGGAGGTACCATCTTCCATGACATGACTGATCCTTGCCGTGAGCCAGGGAACAAGTCAGCTCAGAAATCTTGTTGCTTCAGAAAGACTTCTTTGCAAGTTATCAGCCTTCGAGTACCTCCTGAGGAGGATTTTCAATGAAAAGAAAAACAGTCTTTTCCATTTTCCTTGACTGATCCCGGCAACCTCTCTCCACACACATTCTGCTTGCGGACCACAGTCTGGGTAAATATGGCGTAAATATGAGACAGGACAGGGTGGTTGCAGGAGAATAGAAAATTCTAGGCAACAATTTCACATTACTAGCAAGAGGAAACTGTTGAAATAGCTGCAGAAGGTAGGGACAGCTAAGCCCCTGAGAAACCAGGGTGTGGACCGTACTGGCTAAGACCGACTGGGTCTAACATGGCACTGGGTTTGAACTCAGTTTCTCTTAGGACCTCATTATATGCTCATTAGCATACTAAATGCACACCCACCACCAGCACCAGCACGGCTCCGGGAACACCCATATTTGATGTAAAAATGGGTGCCTCCAGACTGGGCACAATGGCTCAGGTCTATAATTGCAGCACTTTGGGAGGCAGAGGTGGGCAGTTCATTTGAGGTTAGGAGTTTGAGACCAGCTTGGCCAACATGGTGAAACCCCACCTGTACTAAAAATAAAAAAAAATAGCCAGGCGTGGTGGCAGGCGCCTGTAATCCCAGCTACTGGGGAGGCTGAGACAGGAGAATCTCTTGAACCCAGGAGGCAGAGGTTGCAGTGAGCTGTGATCACACCATTACACTCGAGCCTGGGCGACAGAGCGAGACTCCGCTTCATAAAAAAAAAAAAAAAAGGGTGGCCCCACAGTTCCAAGAAATCTCCACCTTTTTCCAGAAATCTTCATGAAAAACCCATCCCTTGGTTAAAGAACCCCATAAAAATAGAAACCCTAAACCTCACTGTGAGACTTTCTTGAGTCCACCGCCCTCCCTTTCCTGAGTGTGTCCTTTTCACTTTGTGACAAATCTCTGTACTTTCACTATTTTCTGACTCATCCTTGAATTCCTTCACACCATGATTTGGGGACCTCCCCCAGCCCACCAGTATCAGATATACTTGGCCTTATTATCTGTGCAATGAGGGGAAAAGCCTTCCACACCTGGGAGGGAAATACGTGTTGGGGTCAGGTATTTCTTTTTTTTTTTTTTTGAGATGGAGTTTCACTCTTGTTGCCCAGGCTGGAGTGCAGTGGTGCCATCTCGGCTCACTGCAATCTCCGCCTCCCGGATTCAAGCGATTCTCCTACCTCAGCCTCCTAAGAAGCTGGGATTACAGGCATGTGCCACCACCCCTGGCTAATTTTGTGTTTTTAGTAGAGACGGGGTTCCACCATGTTGCAAGTTGGTTAGGCTGGTCTCGAACTCCTGACTTCAGGTGATCCGCCTACCTCAGCCTCCCAAACTGCTGGGATTACAGGCATGAGTCAACGCACCTGGCGAGGATTCCATTTTCAAGGTGCATTGCTTCTTTCAGTGAGGACTTCTGTAACTGACACAGGTAACAGAAGATTGCCTGGGGACAATTTCACAGATGAGAGCAGCTGGCTTAGAAATCACAACAAATCTCTATGGCCAAAAATCCGCAAGCAAATCACAGAAAAGCAAGTCCCCCATCAGCCTCACAATGGACTTTGGGGACTTGGGGGAAAAGGGTGGGAAGCAGGTGGGAAGGGAGGGATAAAAGACTACAAATTGGGTTCAGTGTATACTGCTCTGGTGATGGGTGCACCAAAATCTCACAAATCACCACTAAAGAACTTACTCATGTAACCAAATACCACCTGTTCCCTAAAAACCTACAGAAATAAAAAAAAAAAAATTTAATCACACACACACGAAAAAGAACATGTGGTCAGAAAAAGAAAATAAAACAAAATGATTCACAAGTTGAAAAAAGAGAAAACCCCTAAAGGATTTGAATTATAATTCTATATGCTATTTTAAATTATGATCATTAAAGGGATAAAATAGGCTGGGCGCAGGATGGCTCACGCGTGTAATCCCAGCACTTTGGGAGGCTGAGGCGAGTGGATCACATGAGCTCAGGAGTTCTAGACCAGCCTGGCCAACATGGCGAAACCCAGTCTCTACTAAAAAAAAAAAAATTAGCCGGGCGTGGTGGTGCATGCCTGTAGTCCCAGCTACTTGGGAGGCTGAGGCAGAAGAATCACTTGAACCCAAGAGGCAGAGGTTGTAATGAGCCGAGATCGTGCCACTGCACTCTAGCCTGGGTGACAGAGCAAGACTCCCTCTCAAAAAAAAAAAAAAAAAAAAAAATGCATAAAACAATTTTCAGGCCTCCAAGGAAAATGTTGGTCCTTCCCCTCATCTTCCTGCCACCACTGCCACCACTGCCACCACCATGGTCTCCAGATTCCCTAAGGCACTCTCTGTCTTCAAAGGAGATGCTAGAAAACTAGCTACACCCCATAAGTTAGGATGAGAATGACAGAAATGATACCTGAAATTGTGTGTTGGGCAAAGCAGGGTAGGGTTCCCCTTAAAGCTCTGCTGGCTGCATTTAAAAACAGATACAGGCCGGGCATGGTGGCTCTTGCCTATAATCCCAGAACTTTGAGAGGCCAAGACAGGAGAGTCTCTTGAGGCCAGGAGTTCCAGACTAGCCTGGGCAAGAAATCAAGACCTCTGACTCTACATAATAAAAATTTTAAAATGAGTCATGCATTGTAGCATGCACCTGTAGTCCCAGCTAGCCGGGAGGTTGAGACAGGAAGATCCCTGGAGCCCAATAAGTTGAGGCTGCAGTTAGCCATGATCATGCCACTGCCCTCCAGCCTGAGTGCTGGTGGGACCTTGACCCCAGTCTCATAAATAAATAAATAAATAAATAAATAAAAACAGATACACTGCATGCTTTCATCCGTTCCGGAATCATAAAATTGAGTTTGAGGGGTTTGTCCTCCTCTTTTTCCTCTTCTATGAGAACAGCTGTTCATACCAATTATTCTTAGCTGACTCTTACAGAAGCTCTGAGTGTCCACTAAAAATGTACTTTGTCAGTCAATAGTTGAGTCTAGTGATCTGCTTAGGAAGGGTTGTGTACAAAAAAAGTGTAACCCAGGTCTCTGGCCTCAAAGGGGTGACTATTTTTCTTCTGTGACAAGGAACAAAGTTTAGAGAGCAATACAAGAATGAACATAAGCCCTTATTAACCCATTTCCCATTTAGAAAACAAAAGTGCAGCTCACTGCCAGCACTCATTTAATTTTACATAAACACAATATTTGAGGCTGAAGCAAATCTGACTGACTTCAATGTAAAAATAAAATATAAATACTGATCTCAGGCCAGTGCAGTGGCTCATGCCTGTAATCCCAGCACTTTGGGAGGCCGAGGAGGATGGATCACTTGAAGTCAGGAGCTCAGGACCAGCCTTGCCAACATGGCGAAACCCCATCTCTACTAAAAAAAAAAAAAAAAAAAAAAATTAAAAAAAAATAGCCGGGCCTCCTGGTGCACACCTATAATCCCAGCTACTTGGGAGGCTGAGGCAGGAGAATAGCTTGAACCCAGGAAGCAGAGGTTGCAGTGAGCCGAGACCATGTCACTGCACTCCAGCCTGGGGTACAGAGTCAGACTCCGTCTCAAAAGAAAAAAAAAAAAAGAACTGTTCTCAGAGTTATTTCTAAGTAGAAGAAACTTCAGAATTGTCTGACTCATCAGAATTATCTATTTCAGAAAAATCAGATTCATCAAAAGAATCCGGCCAACAACCATTCCAGAATGATGTTAACATCACGCGTAGGAATGCTATGTTTTCTAGGATTTGACATTTTCAGTGATTGAGAATTACTATATTTTGTAAATGGAAATACTGTTTCTAAAAACAATGTTAAAAATAGAATGATGTCTTTTGTTTCCAAATTCAATATATTAGAGTGATGCAAAAATAATAGTAAAAGCGAGATACATTGTGGCAAAGTTATCTTGGGGGTAAATGCTGCACAAGCGCTGCCCTGCCTGTGAGTATTCTCGGGGCAAGCGGGAAAAGGGTTAAGTATGGGTTACAAACTGGTGTGGTTAGAGTTGGAAAAGGCAAAGATCTCAATGGGCTACAGTTAGGAGGCAGCTTCACGGAGGAAATAAGCAGGACCATTCCCAAGGGATGACAACCTGGAGACATGGTGCAGTCACAGAGGCTCCTTCAGCCCCAAGGCAGTCCCAGAAGTGAGAGGTGCTCTGCCAGTGAGGCTGTGGACTTTAGGGGCTCATGGACACACAGCCACCCAACCTGGGCTCCCACATCCAACCACAGGGCTCCAAGCAAAACCACAGGACCCCCTTCCTGTCTCCTTCTGCACACACACATGCTTGCAAAGTCATCCATTCCTGGCCACGGTTCTTGTTATACCCCAGATCCAGTGTCAGGGATTCCATGAGCACAGATTAGGATAATGGTGCCTTCACCAAAGGGACAGGGATGAATTCCCAGCTCACTGTCTATCACAACGGTGACCTTCAGTGTGGGACTCAGCTGTCCTGAGCCCTCCACACTGTGAAATGGGGGTGATGATACTTCACTTGCAGGATTATTATGAAGACTAAATCAGATATTAAATAATAGCTCCTTAATGGGCTGGGCGCGGTGGCTCATGCCTGTAATCCCAGCACTTTGGGAGGCCGAGCCGGGCGGATCACGAGGTCAGGAGATCAAGACCATCCTGGCTAACATGGTGAAGCCCCGTCTCTACTAAAATACAAAAAATTAGCTGGGCATGGTGGCACACGCCTGTACTCCCAGCTACTTGGGAGGCTGAGGCAGGAGAATCGCTTGAACCCGGGAGGCAGAGGTTGCAGTTGGCCAAGATTGCACCACTGCACTCCAGTCTGGGCGACAGAGCGAGACTCTGTCTCAAAAAAAAAAAAAAAAAAAGCTCCTTAGTGTTCAGCAAATTATTTGGTATTAACATAGTAAGACTGTAATACATGGCAGCCATTACACCTGGAATTACCCTTCCTGAAACATTGGTAGGAAGACAAGTTAAGAACCACTGTCCTTTGCCACTGTGGTTTTTTCTAATTTATGGGTTACTTGATCACTAACTCTTCTCATTTTGACAAATCCATTTGCAGTACAGTTTCCCTGCAGTGCTTTTCAAATAGCAGAAACTTGAATTATCTACTATTTTGATAGTAGATTTTTTTTTTAACTTATTTCCTTTTTCTGAGACTGGTAGAACAGGTTAAACTTAGGGAAAACTGTGTAGAGAGTTATGAAGAACTTAACACAGTTTCTGGATTTGACTGATAGCAAATCCTAAAAAAAGAAACACAAATGAAACCATGTGTCCTCCAAAAGGAATTTAGTCATTCAGCAAACATGTATGGAGCACCTACCATAAGGCAGGCCCTATGCTATATACCGATGGCTGCCTGTTTGTGTGCTTTTGTTTTTATAATAATAAAAATTCTCGGCCAGGCATGGTGGCTCATGCCTGTAATCCCAGTACTTTGGGAGGCCAATGCAGGCGGATCAACTGAGGTCAGGAGTTCTAGACCAGCCTGGCCAACATGGTGAAACTTTGTCTCTACTAAAAATACAAAAATTAGCCAGTCCTGGTGGCGGGCACCTGTAATCTCAGCTACTTGGGAGGCTGAGACAGGAGAATCACTTGAACCCAGGAGGCAGAGGTTGCAGTGAGCCAAGATCACGCCACTGTACTCCTGCTTAGGCGACAGAGTGAGACTCCATCTCAAAAAAATAATAATAATGGCTAGGCGTGGTGGCTCATGCTTGTAATCCCAGCATTCTGGGAGGCTGAGGCGGGTGGATCACCTGAGGTCAGAAGTTCAAGACCAGCCTGGACAACAGGTAAAACCCCATCTCTACCACAAAAAAAAAAAAAATTAGCCTGGTGTGGTGGCACATGCCTGTAATCCCAGCTATTTGGGAGGCTGAGGCAGGAGAATTGCTTTAACCTGGGAGGCAGAGGCTGTAGTGAGATGAGATCATGCCACTGTCCACCCTGGGTGACAGAGCAAGACTCCTTCTCAAAAAAAATAATAATAATTCTCATCAATAAGTATTCCTTAAAGAATCAAAGAGCTCATGACAAGCACTTTCATCTGGAATGATGTGGAAACATTTTAAAATGTGTATAATTTGCCACATATACAATAGATAAAAGAAAAAATATTCAGGTTATATAAAAATTATCTACTTTGGGAGGCTGAGGCAGGCAGATCACTTGAGGCCAGGAGTTGGAGACCAGCCTGGCCAACATGGCAAAACCCCATCTCTACTAAAAATACAAAAATTAGCCTGGTGTGGTGGTGCACGCTTGTAATCCCAGCTACTCGGGAGGCTGAGGCAGAAGAATCGCTTGAACCAGGGAGGTGGAGGTTGCAGTGAGCCAAGATCAAGCCATTGCACCCCAGCCTGAGCAACAAGAGCGAAACTCCATCTAAAAAAAAAAAAGAAAATCATACCAGACATTGGGCAATTTATAGAAAACAGAACTTAAAGCTGGGCGCGGTGGCTCATGCCTGTAATCTCAGCACTGTGGGAGGCCGAGATGGGCGGATCACGAGGTCAGGAGATCGAGACCATCCTGGCTAACACGGTGAAACCCCATCTCTACTAAAATACAAAAAATTAGCCAGGCATAGTGGCAGGCGCCTGTAGTCCCAGCTACTCGGGAGGCTGAGGCAGGAGAATGGCGTGAACCCGGGAGGCAGAGCTTGCAGTGAGCCAAGATCGTGCCACTGCACTCCAGCCTGGGGGACAGAGCGAGACTCAGTCTCAAAAAACAAAAAACAAACAAACAAAAAAGAAAACAGAACTTAAATTGCCAAAAATATGTGAAAAATACAATGGAATATTTTGCAGTACATAGTTAAAAAGTTAACATAGAATTACCACATGATCCAGCAATTCCACTTCTGAGTATATACCCTAAAGAATTAAAAGCAGGGACTCAAACAGTTATTTGCACACCAGTGCTTATAGCAGCATTACTCACGCTAGCCAAAAGACAGAAATAACCCAAATGGGCTGGGCACGGTGGCTCACGTCTGTAATCCCAGCACTTTGGGAGGCCAAGGCAGGCGGATCACCAGAGGTTGAGAGTTCGAGATCACCCTGACCAACATGGAGAAACCCCGTCTCTACTAAAAATACAAAAAAATTAGCCAGGCGTGGTGGCACATGCCTGTAATTCCAGCTACTGGGGAGGCTGAGGCAGGAGAATCGCTTGAACCCAGGAGGCAGAGGTTGCAGTGAGCCGAGATTGTGCCATTGCAGTCCAACCTGGGCAACAAGAGCAAAACTCTGTCTCAAAAAAAAAAAAAAAAAGAAATAACCCAAATGTTCATCAACAGATGAATGGATAAACAAAATATGGTGTATATATATTATGTATACGTATATGTATGTTGTGTATATATTATGCATACATATATGTATAATGTGTATACATTATACATCATATACAATTATAATATATATATTATTCAGCCTTAAAAAGGAATGAAATTTGGACATATGCCACAATAGGAATGAACCTTGAAGACATTATGCTAAACTAAGCTAGACACTAAAAAACAAATACTGTAGGTTTCCAGTTATATGAGAGTAGTCAAATTCACAGATATGTGATAGAAAGTGAGTGGTGATTGCCAGGGGTGGGGAGAGGAAATGGGGATTCCACGTTTCATGAGTACAGAGTTCAGTATGGGATGACGAAAACGTTCTGGAAGTGCTGATGACGACGGTTGCACAGCAGTGTGAATGCACTTAGCCACTGAACTATCACCTAACAATGGTTAAACGGTCAATTTAATGTTATGCTTTGTTTTATCCTACCACATTAAAAAGAAATATTTTCAAACCTGGATTCCAAAAGAACTGTCATTTTTCTTACCTTTAATTACACTTGAGGAATATTCTTTCTTCCTTCTCATCATTGAACTTCTTCCTTGTGCCTTTTCTATTAAAAATACAAGGGAGCCGGGGCTCAGTGGCTCATGCCTGTAATCTCAGCACTTTGGGAGGCTGAGGCGGGTGGATCACCTGAGGTCAAGAGTTCGAAACCAGCCTGGCCAAAATGGTGAAACACTGTCTCTACTAAAAATACAAAAAATTAGCCAGGTGTGGTGGTACATGCCTGTAATCCCAGCTACTTGGGAGGCTGAGGCAGGAGAATTGCTTGAACCTGGAAGGTGGAGGTTGCAGTGAGACGAGATTGCGCCATTGAACTCCAGCCTGGGCAACAAGAGTGAAGCTCCGTCTCAAAAAAAAAAAAAAAAAAACCAAGTGAGGCCGGGGGTGGTGACTCACACCTGTAATCCCAGCACTTTGGGAGGCTGAGGCAGGTGGATCATCTGAGGTCGGGGGGCTCGAGACCAGCCTGGCTAACATGGTGAAGCCCTGTCTCTACTAAAAATACAAAAATTAGCCTAGCGTTGTGGCGCCTGCCTGTCACCCCAGTTACTCAGGAGGCTGAGGCTGGAGAATCGCTTGAACCCGGGAGGTGGAGGTTGCAATGAGCCGAAATGGTGCCATTGCACTCCAGCCTGGGCAACAGAGCGAGACTCTGTCTCAAAAAAAAGAGAGAGAGGAGAGAAAAGGGAAGTGGGGAAAGAAGAAAAGAAAGAAAGGACCACTGCTCAAAGATGGGGCAGAAGGACACCTGAAACAGGAAGCAGAGTTGCCTTGGCATTTAAATGAAAAAACCTAAAGATCGCTAAATATCCCATGTGATGGGCAGGCAGAACTTTGCATCCTCTGGGACAAAATGGGAAGAGTTTTCCAGTTGTGGGCATCTCTCATTTCTGAATAAGAGAAAAATGGGCTAGAGAGAAGAGGGGGTGGATATGAAGAGAGGCAAACTGACAACACAGGACAGGACAGGACATCGCTTGAGTGGCGTTCAGGCCAAATAAAGAAATAAAAATAAAAACTTGCCTAATGCTTTTTTGGTTTTCCTCCTGCTTTACAAACACCAACTAATGAATTCACCTGTCTGGGACAGCAACTCTAGAGGGAGGTAAATAGTTACAGGCTCTTAGGCCCTATCTGCTAAGTAAACGAGCCACACAATGGGCTAGAAGTTCCACAGCTTGTGTGGTGAGAGGCTGCAGAAAATTAGTTAATTGCATCATGTCTGCAGCTGATAAAGCAGGTCTAGTGGGTGGCATATTTTACGGTGACACAGTTTCAGGTGGAAGCTGAAAATTCAAATCGATGCTTCTCTAAGAGATTTGAGGCTCCAGGATCTAATCCTGTTAAAACTTAGGCTCCAAATGAAGAGAAACCTGAGGAACTGGGGTTGGTGGGGGGCTGGGTGGGGGAGCAGAGCTGCCTGTTCAAGGCAGGAGCTAATGCAACCATTATCCTGGATGTTTAATTCAAAGGCAACACAGATGCATGCACAAGAACCTGTTTTGTCTCACTTTATATCCAGAGGTCCTCCGGCAATGACCCTTCCCCCATTATATGTACACTCCTCCCTTCCAATGTGCTTAATCATTTCTTTTAACTGTTTATTATAGAAAATTTCAAAGACACATATGAACTCCCCACCCCATGTACCTGTCACCAGCCTCAACAACTATCAACTCATGGTGAATCTTGTTTCATCTAAACCAGTGTTTCTCAAGCTTGAGTGTGTATCAGAATCAGCTAGGGGGAGCTTGTTAAAACACAGATCGGTGGACACCATCTCAGATTTTTTTTTTTTTTTTTTGAGATAGAGTCTTGCTCCGTCACCCAGGCTGGAGTGCAATGGCGTGATCTTGGCTCACTGCAACTTCTGCCTCCCAGGTTCAAGCGATTATCCTGCCTCAGCCTCTCCAGTAGCTGGGATTATAGGCATGTGCCACCACGCCCGGTAATATTTTTTTTCCTTCTTTTCTTTTTTTTTGAGACAGAGTCTCGCTCTGTCGCCAGGCTGGAGTGTAGTGGCACAATCTCGGCTCACTGCAACCTCTGCCTCCTGGGTTCAAGTGATTCTCTTGCCTCAGCCTCCCTAGTAGCTGGGACTACAGGCATGCACCACCACGCCCAGCTAATTTTTGTATTTTTAGTAGAAACGGGGTTTCGCCATGTTGGTCTGGCTGGTCTAGAACTCCTGACCTCAGATGATCTGCCCGCCTCGGCTTCCCAAAGTATCCGGATTACAGGCGTGAGCCACTGTGCTTAGCCCCTTCTCAGGATTTCTGATCCACTAGGTCTGAGGTGGGACCTGAGAACTTGCATTTCAGACAAGTTCCCAGGTGATGCTGATGCTGCCTTTTGGCAACCACTTTGAGAACCACTGATCTGTATGCCTAGTCACTTTTTCTTTCTGGTATTATTTTTCTCAAAGCCAATACCAGACATCACATCATTTCTTCTTAAATATTCAGTGCTGTAAAAGATAGTATACTTAGTTGGATACATTAATATGAACAAAAAAAGATAATACACTGAAAAATAATAATTCATTCATATCATTAAACATCTAATGAGTGCTCACATTTGCAAATGCTTCATCAATTACATAATTTTTTTACACTTTATTTTAATCAGAAGAAAATGTGCATACTGTGATGGAATGGTATGTCTTTAAGTCTCTTAATCTTTAACCATTAGCCCTCCTTCAAGTCTACTATTTCCTAGAAATTAATTTGTTGAAGATATTCTTTTTTTTTTTTTTTGAGACGAAGTCTCACTGTTGTCGCCCAGGCTAGAGTACAATGGTGCGATCTCAGCTCACTGCAACCTCCGCCTCCCAGGTTCAAGCGATTCTCCTGCCTCAGCCTCCAAGTACCTGGGATTACAGGTGCCTGCCACCACCCCCAGGTAATTTTTGTATTTTTAGTAGAGATGGGATTTCACCATGTTGGCCAGGCTGGTCTGGAACTCCTGACCTCAGGCGATCCGCCCGCCTCAGCCTCCCAAAGTGCTGGGATTACAGGCGTGATCTCCCACACCCGGCCCGAAGTTATTCTTTATTATTTTTTAAGAGATACAATAGCACAGCAATAAGTTCTGGAGTCCAACTGTCTGCTTGGCTCCACCATGAGCCTTGTGACCTTGTCAAGTTAGTTGACCTCTCTAAGCACTAGGGTACTGGTCAATGTTTAACAACCAGCACCCTGCCCATCAGTAGGAGCTTGGAAAGAAATGCAAGCCCTGATCTGTACATTTGTCAATTCTTTTTTTTTTTTTTTTTTGAGACGGAGTCTCGCTCTGTCGCCCAGGCTGGAGTGCAGTGGTGCGATCTCGGCTCACTGCAAGCTCCACCTCCGGGGTTCACCCCATTCTCCTGCCTCAGCCTCCCGAGTAGCTGGGACTACAGGCGCCCACCACCACGCCCGGCTAATTTTTTGTATTTTTAGTAGAGACGGGGTTTCACCGTGTTAGCCAGGATGGTCTCGATCTCCTGACCTCGTGATCCGCCCGCCTCGGCCTCCCAAAGTGCTGGGATTACAGGCGTGAGCCACCGCGCCCGGCCCCGTCAATTCCTGTGGTGTAAATACCCACACTGTTACCGGAAAGGGCCCCGATGCAGACCCCGAGAGGGTTCTTAGATCTTGCACAAGAATTTGAGGCAAATTCATAAGAGTGAAAGCAAGTTTATTAAGAAAGTAAAGGACTATAGAATGACTACTCCATAGGCAGAGCAGCCCCAAGGGCTGCTGGTTGCCCATTTTTATGGTTATTTCTTGATCATATGCTAAACAAGGGGTGGATTATTCATGAGGTTTCCAGGAAAGGGGCGGGCAATTCCTGGAACTGAGGGTTCCTCCCCTTTTTAGACCATATAGGGTAACTTCCTGACATTGCCATGGCGTTTGTGAACTGTCATGGGGTTGGTGGGAGTGTCTTTTAGCATGCTAATGTATTATAATTAGCGTATAATGAGCAGTGTGGACCACGAGAGGTCACTCTCCTGGCCATCTTGGTTTTGCTGGGTTTTTGCCGGCTTCTTTACTGCAACCTGTTTTATCAGCAAGGTCTTTATGGCCTGTATCTTGTGCTGACCTATCTCACACCGTGACTTAGAATGTCTTCACCTCCTGGGAATGCAGCCCAGTAGGTCTCAGCCTTATTTTACCCAGTGCCTATTCAAGATGGAGTCGCTCTGGTTCAAACGCTTCTGACACCACCATGACCAGTTTCAAGTTACCAGTATGATGTCGCTGAATGGAGAGTTGGGAAAAGCAGTAGACTAGCACACTATATTCCACAGAACTTCTACCATACAGATACAATAGACGTAACCTCCAAAGCACAGATACAAACACAGTCAAATAATTAGTAAGTGATGAGTTCTGTGTATTTATTACCTTTGTTCTAAACATAATTTACTTAATTATAAGCTTATGTAATAAACTTTTTATTTTTTATTTTTTAGGCAGTCTCACTCTGTTGCCCAGGCTGGAGTGCAATGGCACGATCTCGGCTCACTGCAACCTCCGCCTCCTGGGTTCAAGAAATTCTCCTGCCTCAGCCTCCCAAGTAGCTGGGATTACAGGCATGCGCCACCACATCCGGCTAATTTTTGTATTTCTAGTAGAGACGCGGTTTCACTATGTTGGTCAGGCTAGTCTTGAGCTCCCAACCTCAAGTGATCCACCCACCTCGGCCTCCCAAAGTGCTGGGATTACAGGTGTGAGCCACCGCGCCCAGCCTATTTATTTATTTTTTGAAACGAGGTCTCATTGTGTTCCCCGGGCTGATTTCAAACTTCTGGGCTCAATCAGTCCTCCCACCTCAGGCTTACCAATGGCTATGTTTAACCATTCGCTTACTAAATTCTTTTTTTTTTTTTTTTTTAAGACGGAGTCTCGCTGTGTCGCCAAGGCTGGAGTGCAGCGGCACGATCTTGGCTCACTGCAAGCTCCGCCTGCCGGGTTCACGCCGTTCTCCTGCCTCAGCCTCCCAAGTAGCTGAGGCTGGGACTACAGACTCCCGCCACCATGTCCGGCTAATTTTTTGTATTTTTAGTAGAGACGGGGTTTCACCGTGTTAGCCAGGATGGTCTCGATCTCCCGACCTCGTGATCTGCCCGCCTCGGCCCCCCAAAGTGCTGGGATTACAGGCTTCAGCCACTGTGCCCGGCCACTGAATTCTTGAAGTTTAACAACCAGCTCTGGCTTCCTCACACTGCTGTCTCTAAGTCTGTGCTTTCTCACCTGTGAATTGGAAAGCACAGCAAGCAATCATGCTTAGAGGTGAGGATTAAAGAAGAGTGTGCCCTTGAGCACACAGGAAAGAGTTGGTGACTGTTCTTGGTCAAGAGGACCTCAAACAGAAAGTTACTCGCTCCCCCTGGCTGGGCCAGGAGAACAGCCATGTGGGGCTTGTAGCAACTCACTGCACACAGGGCAGCCGTTTTCAGAATTCCAGGGGGAGAAAGCAGCCAGAAAAGGGTGTGAGCTCACCCTGTAGGCCCAGGAATTGACCCTTGGGCCTGGCTTGAGAAACAAGAGCTAAGCAGTCAGGCAGCCGGCTCCACCCCTCCACTTTATACAGAGGCCACTTACACTGTTTGCTAAAATCAAGACCCTTCTTTTGAGGTAGATCAGGTTACAAGTAAGGTGATTATTGTTTCTAATGGTCTGCAAACAGCTTCTCAACTGTTAACCCCTCCAGCATCTGGGGACACTTGGACAAGCCCTGCCTGGGCAGAGCTACTCAAGCCCCCTGAGCTCAGAGGACTGAGATATGTTCCAAGAACGGGACCGGAGTTAGTGGGGTCCCAGGCCAGCCAACAGGTTGAGGCTGAGCGCTCGGCACCCATCTTCCCCAAATAGCCTGTGACTCCCTCCTGGCAGTCTCATTCCTGGGAGTTTAAGCCAGGGACTGGAGAACTCATAGGCAGCCAAACCTTGTCTGCAGAGCAAGTAAATAAAAGAGGCAGCATCAAGTGGCACTACATCCTTTGTGCCTGTCAGACTCTGAATTCTGGGCCCCCACTGCCCATCAGTGGGAGCTTGGGCAAGTTACTAATGTTCTCTGTGCCTCAGTTTCCTCATCTATATAATGAGGATAACATGGTATCCACCCTGAGGAGTTATGGGCCAAATTATAGGCAAATGCATGGAGAGCACTTAGCAAAATACCCGGCACATAACAAGTACACAATAAATAGTAACTGCTATTACTATTATTTTAGTAATATTTTAATGCGTGTAGATATTCTTTTTTTTTGTTTCCTCGAGAGAGAGTCTTGCTCTGTCACCCAGGCTGGAGTGCAATGGCACGATCTCAGCTCACTGCAACCTCCACCTCCTGGGTTCAAGCGATTCTCCTGTCTCAGCCTCCCAAGTAGCTGGGATTACAGGCAGGTGCCACCATGCCCAACTAGTTTTTTGTATTTTTAGTAGAGACAGGGTTTCACCATGTAGGCAAGGCTGGTCTCGAACTCCTGACCTCAGATGATCCACTCGCCTCGGCCTCCCAAAGTGCTGGGATTACAGGCGTGAACCACCACACCCGGCTGCATGTAGATATTCTTATAGTTAATAAAATGCAAATCCATTTAGAAGCATTGCATTTAATTAATATGCTTTTCTTTTCTGTATTTTCCCATTCAGTAGATATAAAAAGTGTCATAAAGGGCCATCTTTGAGGTGTTTAGACTTTTAAAAACAGTCCTCATTCTGGGGAAACCACTGATCTAGCCTATGAGAGATCAGCACTGTCTCCATGTACCTCAAGAGGGCTCAGGCCCATGAAAGATGACAGTATTTTGCACAGTTGAAATGGGAAAAAAAGGCCAGGCATGGTGGCTCATGCTTGTAATCCCAGCACTTTGGGAGGTTGAGATGGGTGGATCACCCGAGGTCAGGAGTTTGAGACCAGCCTGGCCAACATGGTGAAACCCCATCTCTACTAAAAATACAAAAATTAGCTGGGCATGATGGCGGGCGCCTGTAGTCCCAGCTACTCGGGAGGCTGAGGCAGGAGAATTGCTTGAACTCAGGAAGCGGAGGTTGCAGTGAGCCACGATTGTGCCACTGCACTCCAGCCTAGGCAACAGAGCGAGACTCTGTCTCAAAAAAAAGAAAAAGAAATGGAAAAAAAGACAATGGGGATTAGACAGTGTCACCTTAGATGTCAAGAAGGAAGAGGGAGGCCAGGCATGGTTGCTCATGCCTGTAATCCTAGCACTTCAGGAGGGCGAGGCAGGTGGATCACCTGAGGTCAGGAGTTCAAGACCACCCTGACCAACATGGAGAAACCCCATCTGTACTAAAAATACAAAATTAGCCGGGCATGGTGGCGCATGCCTGTAGACCTAGCTACTTGGGAGGCTGAGGCAGGAGAATCGCTTGAACCTGGGAGGTAGATATTGCAATAAGCCTAGATTGAGCCACTGCACTCCAGCCTGGGTGACCTAAAAAAAAAAAAAGAAAGAAAGAAAGAAGAAGGGGCTGAGGAGATGGGAACCTGGGATGAGGTGGGGTGGAAGGGTGTGGCTCTTCAAAAGAAAAACAATTTAGAAAAATACAGTATCTTCAAAATGTTCTTTTACCCATTAGTGGCATCCACAAAATCTTTCCGAGGGCTCTAACACGGAAAAGCAGTTAATATCAAAACAGAAGAACAGGAAATTGTTGAGACTCAGAAACGGCTGTTTTCAATTTTGTTTCTTCCTCTCCCATTGCCAGTTACAGTGTGAGGTACAGGGTGAGCCCATTACACAGAATTACATTCATATATGCCCAGAAAAGGTCTCTGGAAGGTTATTGCATGAAAGAATGAATAGCAGTTAACTCAGAGATGTGAAATTTGAATATGGGGAAATAAGAATAATTTTTGCTGGCGGGGTGTGGTGGCTCACGCCTGTAATCCCAGCACTTTGGGAGGCCAAGGTGGGCGGATCACTTGAGGTCTGGAGTTAGAAACCAGCATGACCAACAAGGAGAAACCCCATTTCTACTAAAAATAGAAAAGTAGCCGGGCATGGTGGCATGTGCCTGTAATCCCAGCTACTCCGGAGGCTCAGGCAGGAGAATTGCTGGAACTCAGGAGGCGGAGTTTGTGGTGAGCTGAGATCGCGCCATTGCACTCCAGCCTGGGCAACAAGAGTGAAACTCTGTCCTTGCCCCACCAAAAAGGAATAATTTTTGCTTACTTCTTTACTTCTATATAGTTTTGCAACAGTCATGTACTACCTTCTCCCCCATCTTTCAAATATAGTTAGAACTTACGATATCCAAGTCACAGATCTTGTGTACAATTTGGTCAGTTCTAACAAATGCAAATATCCGTGTAACCTACACACCTATTAAGATATGGAACATTTTTCGCTGGGCACAGTGGCTCACACCTGTAATCCCAGTGCTTTGGGAGGCTGAGGCAGACAGATCACCTGAGGTTAGGAGTTCAAAACCAGCCTGGCCAACATGGTGAAACCCCGTCTCTACTAAAAATACAAAAAATTAGCTGGTCGTGGTGGTGGGAGCCTGTAATGCCAGCTACTCGAGAGGCTGAGGCAGGAGAATTGCTTGAACCCAGCAGGCAGAGGTTGCAGTGAGCCGAGATCGTGTCACCGCACTCCAGCCTGGGCGACAGAGAGAGACTCTGTCTCAAAAAAACAAAACAAAACCCAAAAAACAAGATATGGAACATTTTTAAGATGAACCCAAAAAACTTTCCTCATGCCCCTTTCCAAGTAATCCTCTTCTCCTTCTGTCCTCTGTGGATCTTCCTATCCTTCCAGCCCCTGCAAGCAAACATGGACCTGATTTCTAGTTTTGCATGATCTAGAACATCATGTAAGCAGAGTCATACGGCATGTACTCTTGTCTCTAGCTTCTTTCGCTCAACATAATGTCTTAAGCTTCATTCATGTGGTCATATGGATCGGTAGTTTGTTCCTTTTTTTTTTGAGATGGAGTCTTGCTCTGTCGCCCAGGCTGGAGGGCAGTGGCGCGATCTCGGCTCACTGGAACCTCTGCCTCCCAGGTTCAAGCGATCCTCCTGCCTCAGCCTCCCGAGTAGCTGGGATTATAGGCGCGGGCCACCACGTCCAGCTAATTTTTGGATTTTTAGTAGAGGTGGCGTTTCACCATGTTGGCCAGGCTGGTCTCGAACCCCTGACCTCATGATCTGTCCACCTCGGCCTCCCAAAGTGCTGGGATTACAGGCATGAGCCACCGCGCCAGGCTAGTTTGTTCTTTTTTATTGATGAGTAATAACCTGTTGCATGGATCTACCACAATTTGTGTATTCATCTGTCAGTCGACACCTGGACTGTTTTCAGTTTTTGATTATTACAAATAAAAATACAGAGAAAGGCCAGGTGCAGTGGCTCATGCCTGTAATCCCAGCACTTTGGGAGGGTGAGGCAGGCAGATCACCTGAGGTCAGGAGTTCAAGACCAGCCTGGCCAACACGGCAAAACCCTATCTCTACTAAAAATACAAAAATTAGCAGGGCATGGTGGCACACGCTTGTAATCCCAGCTACTCAGGAGGCTGAGACAGAAGAATTGCTTGAACCCAGGAGGCAGAGGTTGCAGTGAACTGAGATCGCACCACTGCACTCCAGCCTGAGCGACAGAGCAAGACTCTGTCTCAAAAAAACAAACACAGCAAAAAAAAAAAAAACATGTCTAAGTCTTTTTGAAGATAGGTGTTTTTTCTCTCTTGGGTGAATATCTAGGAGCAGAATGGCTGGATTAAAGCTGACTGTTTTCCACATTCTTCCTGTCACTCAAGACCTCAAGATTCACTGCCTGGACAAAATGGAGGCAAAGAGAGTTTGGGGGAAAATATAAGCTGGAATGGGAGGCGGCAGCATTTTAGAGTAGGAGATACCAGGAACTTGGATTTGTAAGACCTCAGCCAGCCCTCGCTTCTCCTGGGACTGACTTTGTCTTTGGTGAGTCACTCATTCAGGACCCCAGTCCCCTCATGTGTAAAGAGAAGCAGTCATGCTAAAGAGCTCCAAGTAGGAGCACACATTTTCAAAGGTAGATGCCCCAGGAATGAAGCTGGGCCATTAGCCAGCTCCTTGCCCTGTCTTGGAGGTGAGAAGATGTGGTCAGTCTCCCCATCACTGAGCCCAAGTGAGGAAAATGGCATGTTCAACGTGGCTTTCTGGAGATGGCTAGGAAAGAACAAACCAGTGACTCATCTAGATCCAGGAAGTTCTGTCTTTGTTCAGCCTCCAGCTCACAGTTGAGCTGTGGGGGGGTGGAGTTGGGGGGGGGAGGAGATTCCGGTCTTCTGCACCTCCTCCTGTGTAATCTGGAAAGTAAGCTTGGATTCTACTCCCGGCCCACTACTAACCAAGGGAGCTTGGACAAGCCACCTAACATCTAGGCACTTCAGGGAGCTTCCATTCAGCAACACGTATAAAGCAGTCCTATAATAAAAGAAGGAAATGTGTTATTAGAAGTGACAATGAGAAATGCTGAGAACTAAGGTTTGGGGATGTAGAGATAAGCAATTCATGAAACTCTGCAAACAGCAACTTCCCATCTCTCCCGGTTTTCTCTCTCAATATCCTTATTTCCAGTTCCCCAGTCAAATGGAACAGCTCCCCCAGCCACCCCCCACCGCGCCCAACACCCCCCGCCCGCCCCCGCCACACACACACACACACACACACACACACACACACAAGTGAATGCCTGCTGGGCTCCAGGTGTTTATCTGGACTGGAATGCCCCCATCCCTGGGGGGTCAAATACTTCCTTGCCAGGTAATGGAGCTCCAGGAGGACAGGGTTGGACGCTAAGAGAGGCAGGCCTGGGCTGGAATGCTGACTCCACTTGCTAGTGGGCAGATGTGGAACTGGGAGTTACGTCATCTCATTTTCCCCAGGTACAAAGTGAGGCCAGCGTTACCTTCTTTGGAGGAGTCTTGTGAGGACTAAATTAAAAGCTAGAGTTTAGCATCATGCTAGTACATCATAGGTGCCGAAATAAACATTTGCACTGAATAAAAGTAAAGAACGATCCAAGGATGTTTTGGGGGAGCTGTGAAAATAATTTGTTTAGGGAAGTGTTAGATAAGGATCAGAGATCATGAGCTCCATGAATTTAAGGGACCCTGTCCTTCAGGTTTATCTGGCACAGTGCCTGGCATATCACTGGCACTTGATAGTACTTGTCCAATGAATTATTCCATAAGGAAGACCTTGGATAGCAAATTGTTCAATTTGCAAATCCAGTGATCGTTTTGTCTTTTTATTTAACAGTGATTACATGCTAATCTCTAGGGCAGGCTCTGAGAAAGGCACAGAAGCCAGACCCTGCCTTCTTAGGGGTGCTGCATAAAAGCCAGGTTTCATGATGTTAAGGATGAGGATTTGGCTGGGGAGTGGATAAACTGGAGCACAAGGGACACTGATGGGTGGGAGGCTAGCCGGGAGGCTCTAGCTGTGGCTGGACAGGACCAGGCAGGGCTGGGAATGTGGCCAGAGGCATTGGTTTGAGAGATAGTACCAGCGGAGAGTTCTCAACTGGTGGAGGAAGGGAGACCTCAAGACAAGTTCAGGTTTTTGTAGACAGATTTTCTAGCCATGTGCTTGGCCACTGGAAAGTAGAACCTTCCTTGCCATGGTGGTGACAAGTTGTGTCTTGGGGAGAAAGCCTCCCCTATTCCAGAAGGGCAGTGGGCTGGTGTGAAAGACCTCCACAGATGGGACTCCCAACCTTCTGGGAGTCCGTCTGATTCTGCAGAGCGGGGGGTTTCCTGATGTTCCTGGGAGATGGTAGAACCTTCAACTGCCCCTTTCCCTGCTCCACCACTCTGTCCTGCTCACAACAGGATAGACTGAGATTCACACTGGACTCCAAATGTAGAGAGCACTTTTCCAGGGAAACCCCAAATGCCATAGCCTGAGGCCCAAGGCCTAGAGGCTTTCTGAAGAGGGTGGGAACTGGGCTGAGCTCAGAGGAGCTTGTTGAAATATTAAACAAGCATCTTTCACTATATCACCTCTGGGGTTTCAATTTCTGTCTCCTTAATGTGCCATTAACTGTTCCATGTATTCCATTGTATTTACTTATTTCTCTCCTCATCCCCTACACCGCTGTTGGGAGGTTTTCAGCCATCTATTCACTTAACAATTATTCATGGAGTGCCAACATGCTGGAGATACAAAGGAAAACAAGAGGCCGGAGCGGTGGCTCATGCCTGTAGTCCCAACACTTTGGGAGGCCGAGACAGGCGGATCACTTGAGGTCAGGAGTTCGAGACCATCCTGGCCAACATGGCGAAACCCTGTCTCTATTAAAAATACAAAAATTAGTCGGGCATGGTGATGCGTGCCTGTAATCCCAGCTGCTGGGAGGCTGGCAGGAGAATCGCTTGAACCTGGGAGGCAGAAGTTACAGTGAGCCAAGATCTGCCACTGCACTCCAGTTTAGGCAACAGAGCAAGACTCCGTCTCCAAAAAAAAAAAAAAAAAAAGAGGAAAACAAGGTAGAATTTCAGCCCTCCTGCTTGGCAATTGCTAGTAAAAAGTTAAATGTCATTATAGATTTGACCCAGCAATTCAATTTACAAAAAATTTATTTTAAAGATATACTCCCATAGGTGCCAAAGCTCTTTTTTTTTTTTTTTTTTGAGATGGGGTCTCACTCTGTTGCCCAGGCTGGAGTACAGTGGCAAGATCTCGGCTCACTGCAACCTCTGCCCCCCGATCCCGGGGGTCAGGCAATTTTCCCACCTCAGCCTCCTGAGTAGCTGGGACCACAGGGGCACACCACCACACTTGGCTAATTTTTTGTATTTTTGGTAGAGACAGAATTTCACCATGTTGCCCAGGCTGGTCTTGAACTCTTGAGCTCAAGTGATCCACCTTCCTCAGCCTCCCAAGTGCTGGGATTACAGGTGTGAGCCACTGCGCCCAGCCTAATGCTAAAACTTACATGTAAAAGGACAATCCCTGTGCCATTTTGAACAACAATCCAAAATTAGGAACAATACAGATGTCCACCAGTAGGGAACTGACAAAATAGAATATGATAAATCTAAACAATGGAATGTTATAATTGGCCCAATAAATACAAATTGATCTTTGTAGAATGGTAGGGAAAGATCTCTAAGAAAGATTATTTAGTAAAAAGTTATTTTACTACTTTTGTTTTTAAAAATAAATGTAATTGGCCAGGCATGGTGGCTCACGCCTGTAATCCCAGCACTTTGGGAGGCCGAGGCGGGTGGATCACCTGAGGTCAGGAGTTCGAGACCAGCCTGGCCAACATGAAGAAACCCCGTCTCTACTAAAAATACAAAAATTAGCTGGGTGTGGTGGTGCACACCTGTAGTCCCAGCTACTCGGGAGGCTGAGGCAGGAGAATCTCTTGAACCCAAGGAGGCGGAGGTTGCAGTGAGCTGAGATCGCGCCATTACATTCCAGCCTGGCCGACAAGTGAAACTAGGTCTCAAAAACAACAACAACAACAACAACAACAAAATATATATATGTGTGTGTGTGTGTGTGTGTAATTATGTGCTTACAAAGACAATCTAGTTTCTTTTTTTTTTTTTGGAGACAGAGTTTCACTCTTGTTGCCCAGGCTGGACTGCGATTGTGCTATCTCGGCTCACAGCAACCTCTGCCTCCCAGGTTCAAGCGATTCTCCTGCCTCAGCCTCCCAAGTAGCTGGGATTACAGGCATGTGCCACCACTCCTGGCTAATTTTGTATTTTTAGTAGAGACGGGGTTTCTCCATGTTGGTCAGGCTGGCCTTGAACTCCCGACCTCAGGTGATCCACCTGCCTTGGCCTCCCAAAGTGCTAGGATTACAGGCATGAGCCACTGTACCCACTGACAATCTAGATTCTACAGCTCAGCTGTCCAACAGGTGCCTATTGAACATGTGAGATGTGGATGGTCTGAATTGAAATGTGCCATGTGTATAAAATACACAGCAGATTTTGAAGACTTAGTAAAATACAAGTATGTAAAATATTTTAGTAATTTATTATTTGATTATTTTTTGATTTTGTGAGTAAATAATATTTTGGGTATATTGGGTTAAATTAAACATAACATTGAACATTAAACATAACATTGAAATTGATCTCAGCCTGGCGCGGTGGCTCACACCTGTAATCCTAGCACTTTGGGAGGCTGAGGTGGTTGGATAACCTGATGTCAGGAATTTGAGACCATCCTGGCCAACATGGTGAAACCCCATCTCTACTAAAAATACAAAAAAATTAGCCTGGCATGGTGGCATATGCCTGCAGTCCCAGCTACTCGGGAGGCTGAGGCAGGAGAATCACTTGAACCCCGGGAGGCAGAGGTTGCAGTGAACTGAGATCGTGCCATTGCACTCCATCCTGGTCAACAAGAGCAAAACTCCATCTCAAAAAAAAAAAAAAGAAAGAAAGAAAGAAATTGATCTCATCTCACCTTTATTTAAACTACAAGGAAATGGAAAATTACATATGTGGTTCCCATTATGTTTCTATTGGACCACATGGTTCTACAGCAGGGGTGGCACACTGTGGTTGCAGGGCCAAGTCAGGCTGAATCCTGTTTTTGTAAATAAAGTGTTACTGGAACACAGCCACACCTATTCGTTTAGGTGTTGTCTATGGCTGCTCACAGAGACGCTCTCCTTTGACCAAACTTGAATCAGGCTCCCCTGAGTCCTCTGCTTGGCTGAGCTGACCTTGGGCTTCCCTCCCTGTCCTTGTAGAATCTACTTGGAGCAAGATCCCACTACATCAGTTTAGTGAACATCCCCCACCCTCAATATGTTTATCACCCTGGTCTGCCTTCAACAAGAATTCTACTGAGTTTGTCTAGCAAGAAGCCCCCTTACTCCTGATGTTTCCTCTTAGTAATATTCCATCCACTGCCACCAAGCCTGCTCCTTGTCTGTAAATCTCCACTTACCCTTGCAGGAGTTAAGCCCACTGCAAGACCCCACTGTGGTGGTCCCTATTCCTATGGTGATAGTTGCCTCCTAAGTAAAGTCTCCCTTCCCATATTTAACAAGTGTTGTGAGCCAGGTCTGGTGGCTCACACCTGTAATCCCAATACTTTGAGAGGTCAAGGAGGGAGGCTCATTTGAGCCCAGGAGTTCAAAACCAGCCTGAGCAATATAATGAGAACCTGTCTCTACAAAAAATTAAAAAATTATCAGGCCATGGTAGTGCAAGCCTGTAGTCTCAACTATGATGCAGGCCGAGGTGGGAGGATTGCTTGAGTCAGGAGGCTGGGGCTGCAGTAAGCCGTGGTCATGCCACTGCACTCCAGCCTGGGTGACAGAGGAAGACTCTGTCTCAAAAAAAAAAAGTTATGAATAATTTTTCCTTAACATTGCTTTTCTGCTGTAAGGGCAAAATTGAGTGGTTGCAACAGAGATGGTGTGGCCACAAAGCCAAAAATATTAACTATCTAGCCCTTTACAGGAAAAAGCTCTCAGTGTTGCCCAACAGTGTTTAGATAATCTACAATGATTATCTTTAGAGATTGAGATTAGGGCAGATTCTTACATTTCTTTTTTTTTTTCTTTTTTTTCTTTTTTCCAGAAAGAATGTATTCTTTTTGTCAACAGGGGAGAAAAACAATTAAAAGAACTTGAAAAAAATCTGCCCTCATAGGGTGCACATTCTAACAGACGGGTAAGCAAATAAAAATCTAAAGAGTCAAGGGAAAGTAGAAGGTCACTTAGGCATTTGATATGTTAAGTAGATAATAACGGTAATAGCCAGTAATTATTGAAAGCTTAACTGGGTGTCGGACACTGTGTGCAAAGTGACATTTTAAATATTTATTTTTTTCTTCAAGATCAAAATAGCTTTATTGGCTTTTATGATTTTAAATGTAACACATGCTCATTGCAAAAATTCAGAAAATATTTTTAAAAATGAACTCCGTGTATAATTTTAATGAGATTAGTCTATAAATACTGTTTGATAACTTGCTGTTTTCACCAACAATGTATTTTGGACATCTTTCCGTGCTAGTGAATATCACTCTGTGGCTACAGATTACATCCTTGTATGAATACCTCAAACTTAATGTCTATTGTAATTTAATTTAATTTAATTAATTAAATCTTACCTCACTTAATCACAACATGCCCATTTTATAGCTGAGGAAATTGAAGCCCAGAGACATTAAGTAACTTACTCAACTAAACAAGCCCATGCTCCTTTTTTTTTTTTTTTTTTTGAAGCAGAGTCTTGTTCTATCACTCAGGCTGGAGTGCAGTGGCATGATCTCAGCTCACTACGGTCTCCACCTTCTGGGTTCAAGAGTGATTCTTCTGCCTCAGCCTCCCAAGTAGTTGGGATTACAGGTGCTCACCAGCATGACCAGCTAATTTACAAGTCCGTGCTCTTAACCACACTACAGTATGCTGGGGAGTTAGCCTGGAGAAGTCCACAGAATCAAGGAAGGGCTTTACTATTGCTCTCCCTGCCTGCATTTTCCTAAGCAGCATTTCTGTCTATTTTCCTGAAGTAGTCTTGAGCTTGAGAAAGGCAGTTTGAGGGTTACCTGCTCTGGGATGTTCTGAGTGCTTTTAAAAAACCTTTCCATTAGGAACATAACCTGCTTATAAACTACTGTAACAATGCAGAAGCAAAAAGTGACTTTTCCATTCTGCCCCCTTCTTCTCCACGACCCTGTCCCAGACCTGGAGAATGGCCTCCCAGGCTTCATATTTAAACAATGTTAAATAATGCTTTTAGCAGAAGCAGTGCACATGACACTGTTTTTACTTGCTTTTATCACTTAACAACAGAGGATAGGCCTTTTTACATAATAGCATTCATAATCAACTTAATTTTTTTAACAGTTGCATATTATTTTAATAATCCCCCCTCTTTTTTTTTTTTTTTTTTTTGAGATGGAGTCTCACTCTGTTGCCCAGGCTGGAGTACAGTGGCATGACCTCGGCTCACTACAACATCTGTCTCCCAGGTTCAAGTGATTCTTCTGCCTCAGCCTCCCAAGTAGCTGGGACTACGAGCGTGCCACCACGCCCGGCTAATTTTTGTATTTTTAGTATAAACGGGGCTTCACCATATTGGCCAGGCTGGTCTAGAACTCCTGACGTCGTGATCTGCCTGCCTTGGCCTTCCAAAGTGCTGGGATTACAGGCGTAAGCCACTGCGTCTGGCCAATTATCCCCCTTTTAATGAAAGAATCAATCAAAATTCTAGAATTTTGAACACTAGAAAAATAACTTTTAAGAACTGCTTTTACCCTTTAGTCTTTGCTTTCAGGAAGTAGATTTATGTTTCTGATTTCTTGGTGGACACAGCCAACGGGCTGGGTGCAGTTCTGAATCTGTGTTGGAAGACATGGCCCCCATCAGTTTTCAGTCTGTGACAATCTGGGAACAGAGAACCAGAGACGGAAGCAGAACCTGATGATCTTTGACCCTCAAGATCTTGCACAATCACAGCATTATGCACCTGCAAAACTGGAGATGATAACTGTCACGGTAATTATGACTTGCCAGGGAGGGAGGCGTGTTGTGGAATGTCAAAGTCGTGTCCAGGCAGAGTAGGCTGAGGAATGATGGCTTCATGTCTGCCTATCTTTTTCTACCTTTGCACCCACCAGCCTAGGTTGGGCCTCTTCACTTCATTCCTGGGCTTCTATCTTAGTTTCCAGGAATCTCCTAAACTGAAGACCTCCTCTGCAACAATCCACTTAGCCTAGGATGGCTAGATTACACTCCCAACACAAAGTTTTGTGTATGCTGCCTCTCACTCAAACACTTAAACAAAATTCCAGATCGTTATCTTGGCATCCAAAGCCCTCTCTAGTGTTGCCCCATCTACCCTTTTCATCTTATCACTGAGTCACTGTCTACGTCTGTCTCCTTGGTCCCACCAAAGTGGACCTCTTTGACCCAACCCGCCTTGCTTATTCCAGGCTCTGCTTCTGACATAGTTTAATAGAAACGACATATATTTTAGGGTAAAAAAAAACTTAATTTTTTATCTTTCTCATATAAAGAATGTGACTTTGGACAAGCCACTTAATCTGTCTGAGCTATAATTTTCCCCTCTGAAAAAGGATCTAGTCATATATGTGTGTGTGTATATACATATGTGTGTGTGTGTGTGTGTGTTTGCCCAGGCTGGAGTGTAGTTGAACAATCATAGCTCCTGGGCTCAAGCAATCCTCCCGCCTCAGCCTCCTAAGTACCTGGGACTGCAGGTGCATGCTACCACGCCTGGCTAAGTTTTTGTAGAGACGGGATCTCCCTGTGTTGCCCAGGGGCTGATCTCAAACTCCTGGGCTCAAGCAATCCTCTCACCTCAGCCTCCCTAAGTTTGGGGATTACAGGCATGAGCCACCATGCCTGGCCTAGTATTATATATTTTGATATGAATGACAATATATGAGAAGTCTGTCTAGCCTGAGTTGGTAGCCAGCTCAGGAACCACGTGTTCACCATCTCATCCCCAGAGTCCGGAATAGTTTCTGGAGGGGATCACGTAATCAGAATGGAATGAATAAATGAATCCTATTTCATCCACTTGTCCATAAGATAGGTGATTCGTCCAAGGTCAGATATTGAGTGACCAAGACGAGCTAAAGGTAACTAAGGAGGGAGCTCAGACAGGCATCTGACTGCTAGTCAGGCCTATTGTCTCTCCACCTGACCAAACACTTCATCACTGTCCCCAGCTTTGCTTTATTCCATGGGAAGGGAAGAGCTGTCAGGAAGGTGCCTTCTAGAAGCCATTTTCAGGGTCACCTTTCTCTCACATACTCATTCAGGTAGCCCACACTTTCAGGGCAATGTCTTTGATCTCTGGGGAAGTGAGACTATTTTATATCTGGGCTTCAAGACTACCTTTCAGCTTTAATCAAACATTTTCTTCAAAATTCTCCAATTCACAACTCAACAGATCTGCCCCTTTTATTTGAGTATAGTATTTTATTTTATTTATTTTTGAGACAGGGTCTCACTTTGTCACCCAGGCTGCAGTGCAGTGGCACGATCTTGGCTCCCTGCAGCCTCAGCCTCCTGGGCTCAGGCAATTCTCCCACCTCAGCCCCACAGGTAGCTGGGACTACAGGCTATAATATTTTATACTCAAAATTCCCTCTAAACTCCCTCCTACCTTCCTCATCCCTTCCTCACCTCTGCCAATGAAGTTCAAGGACTCATATTAATTTTTTGACATCCTCTGAAGCTCTTATGTTTTGAATCCGCAAGTCAGCTCTGCAACTTTATAGTAAGACCCAGAAAAGTGAAATTATTTGCCCAGGTCTACAGAGTGAGCTGAGAGCAAGGGTGAATTGTAACTCAGGTTTTCAGGCTCCAGAGCCTGTTCAGTTCACTCTCCAAGTTCCCATGGCTGCACATTTGCAAAGTGCTTTTGTTTCTAGTTGCTCAGGTAATCATCGTAAGTCTCAGAGAGCATGACCTCATTGCTATTGCTGGATAGCAAACCACCTAAAAATTCAGAGCCTTAAAACAACAATCACTTCCTACTCCAGCTCCTGCATCTGCTGTTCATTGGAAGGCTGGCTACGCAGACCTGCTAATCCTGGCTAGGTTTGCTTATGCACCTCTGGGTCAGCTGGGCTGCTCTGTTCCAGGCAGGGCTGGGCCTGGGGCAGCTTCCTTGGAGCAGCTCTGCCTGACATATCTCTCATCCTCCTGCTGGGACCGGCAGGCTAGCCCTGGCACCCTGGCATACTCTTCTCATGGAAATAGCAGAGAGACGAGGGAGCAAGTCCAATCACACAAGAACATTTTCAAGTATCTGCTTGTGTCACATCTGTAACATCCTATTGGCCAAAGCAGCTGTCACGGTCAGAATCAATGTGTAGGGAATATACCCATCTCTTGATGGAAGGAACTGCAAAGTCCCATGGCAGAGGGTACGGATATCGGGAGGGATGAAGAGTGGAGGCACTAAAGCAAACTCCCACAGCCTTCAAATATCAAGCCATCCTGCATTCAGCTCATTTTTTTTCTTGCCTCCAAGCACAAACCCGTTCTCTAAAACATGGCCTCCCCATCACATAGGTACCCCAAGCACATGAGTGTAGCAGAAATGGGCACTGAAGGTACTTCCTTGGCTGGTGACTTCAGCACAAAGGTTGCACTTTGGCCTGCTGCAGCAGGGTAAACAAAGAGTGAGGTTGACAAGCTGGCACTGGCTCGAACCTCTCAGCTCTGCATCCAGCTGCCCCCACCCTAATGGCTTTTTAGAATGTGATTCACTGCTCTAGGAAGAGAAAAGTAATTGAGAGTGTAATTTATATTGAGAAAATTGCTCTGAAAAAAAAAATTAGTGAGCAACAGGCCAGACACTTTGTCTCAAAGGGAGTTTAATACCAAAAAGTCTAGGAAAGACTGAACAAAACAGGATAAGGGTTGTGGGTAACTGGAAGAGTAGATATAAACCTGCAGATGTGAGGGGTGGGAGAGAGATCTAAAACAGAAGAAAAAATTTTTTAACAATTCTGAGAAACTCTGAAATCATCTTAGAGGAGAAATACGGACAAGCAACAAGCCTCACATTTTCTGAGATTTGTTTTCCTTCCTGGAAGTGCTCAAGAAAAGACTTAGATGTGTAACACCAAGTTTTCAGTGGAAACTTCTCCAAGAGATTTCTTTCACACACCCTACCCCTTTCACTGCCAGAATAAATATGCTAGGAGGCCAGTCACATATGACATGAAATCCAAACAAACTGAACACATTCAGAGAAACCCGAGAGAACCCACTTTTCAACTCGGATAACTGCGATCATCAGCTCTCTCTCTGGTTTAGATTATAAGCTCACTATACAGAGACTTACAATTCTATAAATAATAATATTCACTTGTGACGAATGTTAAACCAAATAATAGTAGTAACATTACTGGCCACAAAGTGGTATTTACAAAGGCCGCAGACTTGCACATCTGAGGGCGAGAACAAATAAGTCAAAGCCCCTACTTGCCCAGGGAAGCTTTACCTGGAGTTTCCCCAGCAGTATTTGGACTCTAATTTTCTCTCATTCAGTTTACGTTTATCCAAAATCTTCTTTGACCCATTTCTTCATCTGCAAAATTAGGAGGTAAAAACCACAGGATCATCAAGGTCCATTCCAGCACACATAGGTGACTGTGATTTTTCCCACCATTATGCCCACTCATTACGCTCACTCATTACGCTGTATATCGAAAGAATGAAATTGATGTGGCATTAATCTTTGCCAAAGTATTTAATAGCAGAGGTAAGTTGGCACAGATATTTAAAATAAAACCACAATAGAGTTACAGCAAGAGAAATCCCTGCAAGTGAAGCATTGCCAATTACACACTGAGTGGCCCTAGGCAAGCTACTTAATCTCTTTATGCCTAGGTTTCCTCACCTGTAAAATCGGGAAAATAAAATAACCTATTATTACTGGGTGTAGTGAGGATTGAATGAGATAATGCATGAAGCATTTAGCTAGGGGCTTGGTACATAGAAAGCACTCCATAAATCTTTTATTGCCATCTGCAAATATGATTTTGGCAAACCTCAGGATGGCAGATTTTCTTTCACTGAGAGGTGAATCTGAGAAAAGTTGTATTTTAAATATGTTGGTGTGTGGGCTTTGGGGTTTTTAAAAAAACTTTTAGGTTCATGGGGTATGTGTGCAGGTTTGTTACATGGGTAAATTGTGTGTCACTGAGGTTTGGTATATGAATTATCCCATCATGCAGAGAGTGAACATAGTACCAGAAATTAGCTGGGTGTGGTGGCAGGCACCTGTAAGCCTAGCTACTTAGGAGGCTGAGGCAGGAGAATCGCTTGAACCTGGGAGGTGGAGGTGTCAGTGAGCAGAGAATGCGCCACTGCACTCCAGCCTGGGTGACAGAGTAAGACCCTGTCTCAAAAGAAGCTCCCTGGTCTCGAACTCCCGACCTCAGGTGATCCATCCGCCTCGGCCTCCCAAAATGCTGAGATTACAGGCATGAGCCACCATGCCTGGCCTGCCTCTTGCAGAATTTAGAGACTATTTTTTTTTTTAAAGCTTGGAACAAAATCTGTGACTAATTAGAATGGAGTGTTCCACCACCTTTAAGTCACCAACTAAAATCCACTGCTCCATGTCCCAGTGCGCTCGAGGCCTTCTGGGTGACCAGCTCAAAGGAAAATTATTGTCTCAACTTAGGTCTCTGTGTGTAGGTACCCACAGAATGGAAATCGCTTTACTTGGGGAAGAACAAGAGGACAAGATGAGATAAAAAGGAAGCATGTTTAAATGGATAAAAGGAGGTACTTTTTTCCCCCACTACACACAATTGACCTGGGGAACTCACTGCAGCAGGATATTAAGATCAATGGTGAAGATTTGTGTTTTAAAGGATTAGACATTTCACATGCATATCATCAACAGTGAGGCTCAATAGGATAAAAGTACAGCGGATGAAAGTTCTCAAGCTTCAGTGTATAAGTTGATCACCAACTGGGTCAGGCAAAAAGAAAAAAGTTGTCTACCTGATTATCTAAGATGTCACGGGACGGTGGGTTTGGGGGTATTTGGGTATTCCAGTTACCACTACTGTGTAACAAACCACTCCATATTAGTGGTGTAAAACAAGAGCCATTTAATTATGCTCACGGATGCTGCAAATCAGGAAGCGGGAGAGAGCACAGTGGGGATGGCTGGTGTCTGCCCCATGCTATCTGGGGCCTCAGATGGGAAGACTTGAATGGCGGGGAGTGGCTTGAGGCTGGGAGTAGAATCATCTGGGAGCTTCTTTAGTCATGTGCCTGACACCTGGCCTGGGATGACCTGGCCCCGTCTCTACAAAGAAAACAAACATTAGCCGGGCGTGGTGGCGCATGCCTGTAGTTCCATCTACTCAGGAGGCTGGGGTGGGAGGATTGCTTGAGCCTGGGAGGTTGAGGCTATAGTTAGCCGTGGTCGTGCCACTGCACTCCAGCCTGAGAGACAGATTGAGACCCCGTCGCAAAGAAAAAAAAGAAAAAGAAAAAATGGAAAACAAAAAAAAAAGGCCGGGCACGGTGGCTCACGCCTGTAATCCCAGCACTTTGGGAGGCCGAGGCAGGTGGCTCACGAGATCAGGAGATGGAGACCATCCTGGCTAACATGGTGAAACCCCGTCTCTACTAAAAATACAAAAAATTAGCCTGGCGTGGTGGCCTGGAGTCCCAGCTACTCAGGAAGCTGAGGCGGGAGAATGGTGTGAACCCGGCAGGCGGAGCTTGCAGTGAGCTGAGGTCACGCCACTGCACTCCAGCCTGGGGACAGAGTGAGACTCCGTCTCAAAAAAAAAAAAAAAGAAAAGAAAAAGAAAAAATAGAAACAAAAGAGGGGCAGGAGGGAGCAACATGGTCAACTGGACCAACGGTGTGTTACGTCTTTGGACTTGGACTGAAGTTCCTGCCTCCACTGAAGCACATGGCTGTGAAAAGACGGGTAGATGCCTACAAATCAAAACACAAAAAACCAACTGGGGTTCTATTAGGAAACTGAAAGGAGAGATGACTCGGGTAGTAATCAATAGTGTTTGTAGCATGAAGCCTGGGGAAGGTTAAGGCTCTGTTTTCTTTGTGGGTATCATCCAACATTCTTGTTTTTTCTCTCTTGTGCTCTTTGCTCCTTTCCTCTGTCCTTTTGCATTAGTAATGAGTTGGATAAATCAAACACTGTATCAATAAAGAAGTGGTTTAGGTAGAGTGTGTATATGAATTTAACTCATTAAAAAATACGTTGGCTGGACGTGGTGGCTTATACCCTGTAATCCCAGCACTTAGGGAGGCAGAGGTGGGAGGACAGCTTGAGCCCAGAAATTTGACACCTGCCTGGGCAATGTAGTGAGACCCTCTTCTCCACAAAAAGGGGGGAAAAAAAGAAAAAAAGGATACTTTGATTAGACATGAGTGACTAATCAGGTACAAGTTTGACTTTCAGGTACAAACCTTGACTCAGTTGCTTCTGTTACTTCTTGATAACCTGGTAATCCCCAGCTGTTCACCCCTTGTGCCAGCCTCACTCCTGGGTCTATGCCCTTTGCCTGGGCTGATTCCTCCATCCAGGAAGTCCTTCTCACTTTCTTTTTGCACACATAGTAGACACTGAGGCTTCACTCTCCTGGCCTCCTTTCTATCCTTCTAGTAGTCTAGTTGGAGAGATTGGTAACCTTGAAACTACATTTCCAAGAGCCAGGTGTGGCAGTGCGTGCCTAGAGTTTCAGCTACTCAGGAAGCAGAAGCAAGAGGCTTACTTGAGCCCAGTTCAAGACCCAGCCTGGGCAACATAGAGAGACCCCATCTTTAAAAAAGATTACTTTTCCCAGACTCCCTTATAGTTCGGGTGTGGATCTGAAATAAGTTCTTGTGTGAGATTTGGCAGGCAAAGCAGAAGCTACTATTCCACTGTTGCTGCGGCAGCGGCTGCGTAAAGCAAGCAGGGTGAAGGCACTGAATGCTGCTGGACTCAGTGTCCCTTCTGACCATCTGGTCACCAGCTTCGTGTGGCAGTTGCCTTGTCACAGGCAGTTGCAGCAGCACCACCACCATCCTGGTTTCTGGAGCATGGCTACTGTGGTGGACCCTTGAACTGAATACTCCAGGGATACCCCCCTGGCGTGTATCCCTCCAGCCCTCTCGACAATTGTGTAATCTCTGCTTGATTCTCAGCATTAAATTTTTCTCTGCTTGAAATACCTAGAGAGGCCAGGAGTAGTGGCTCATGCCTGTAATCCCGGCACTTTGGGAGGCCAAGGCAGGCTGATGGCTTGAACCTAGGAGTTTGAGACCAGCCTGAGCAATGTGGCAAAACTCCATCTATACGAAAAATCAAAAATTAGCTGGGCATGGTGACACAGGCCTATAGTCCCAACTACTCAGGAGGCTGAGGTGGGAGGATAGCTTGAGTCCAGGAGGTCGAGGCTGCAGTGAGCCTTGATTGCACCACTGCACTCCAGCCTGGGTGACAGAGCAAGACCCTGTCTCAGAAAACAAAAACAAACAAACAAAAAAGAAATACCTACGGAGGTTTCTACTTCCTATACTAAACCCTGATGGACCGTCTAACTCATAGGCCAGCCTGGGTCTTCCCTGAACCACCAGGTTGTGCTAAGTGCCTTGTGTGAGCTCCCACTATGCCCCACATTGTAAGTTCTTGCCTTTTCATCTTGTGACCCTGGCACCAGTGCTTGGCTCACAGCAGGTGCAGAGTCAATGTTTAATGAACTGAAGCTCCCTCTGCCAAGATACCAGGTGGTTCTATAATCTAGTTTAAGGGGCACTCCACCTCCTGCTTGCTCTGCAAAGCCCGAAGAACATGTTGCCTCTGGACGCTTACTGGATTCAAGATGAATCTCAGGTCCTCGGCTTTTCCACACTTGAACCACCCCACCACAAGAGGCCACACCAGAATTGGAGAGTTGACCTGGTCCCTGGAAAAAGGTGCTAAGGAACAAGAAAAATTGCTTATCTCAAGATTTACCATCTGGTGGTTCTTAGGGCCCTGTACTTGATGAATGGTTGCTGCTAGGCCACAGGGAAGGCTGCAGTGGATAAGAGCATCGGCTTTGGGGCCAGGAAAACCCTCCAAGTTGGAAGGTGTGCAAGCTTCAGCAAGTCACTGAGCTTGTTTGAACCTCAGGTTTTTGTTTGTTTTCGAGACAGGGTCTCACTCTGTCGCCCAGGCTGGAGTGCAGTGCAGTGGCGTGACCATGGCTCACTGCAGCCTCAACCTCTGGGGCTCAAGTGATCCTCCCATCTCAGCCTCCTGAGCAGCTGGAACCACAGGTGCCTGCCACCACGCCCCACTAATATAAAAATAAAAACATTTTTTTGTAGAGCTGGAGGTCTCCCTATGTTGCCCAGGCTGGTCTCGAACTCTTGAGCTCAAGAGACCCTCCCACCTCAGCCTCCTAAAGTGCTGGGATTACAGGCATGAGCCACTCGCCCAGCCATGATTTTTCATCTATAAAATGGGAGTAATAAAATCAATCTTATAGGATTCTTAGGCATAAAAAGGTATGCATAAAATATCAAATGCTTAGTACAGTGCATGCACTTAGGAAGTGCTCGATATTTATCAGTAGCTCTTATAATGGTCATCATTGTTGTCACTTTATCACAATTCTGTTGCTTTATATAATTTTTCCTTCAGCCTAAACAGACTCGGATGCAATTAGCCTGGAATGCAGTTCTTTATACCTATTCCCGGTGTTCCATTTTACACACTGATATGAATAACCCTCTTTGCAAAAGACTCAGCTAGGCCCAAGTTTGGGGCTGTACTGAGGAAACACCAAAACCATCTATGCCAGTGGTTCTCCACCCTAGCCAAAAACAGGGTTAAGACTTAAAAACAAAACAACCACCAAAACAAACAAATAAACCAAAACACATTTTCTGTCCCTCAACCAGAGACTGATTAAACAGGGCCCAAGCTTCAGTATTTCTAAAAGCTCCCCGGGTGATTATAATGCACAGCTGAGGGCCACTGATCAGCGTGGCAAAGATTAGCCCAGTTCTTCCATTACCCTGAGGAGAAAAAGCTGCTTATACTCTTCTATAATCTCCACCACATTGTGGGAGAAGAGAGGACTGAAGATTACTGTTGAATTATTCCACTTACAAAAGATATTCTCATTATGAACCCTGGAAAAATGGCTCATCATTTTAATCCTCTGGTTTGTGTCTCGAGGTATCTGATATGATGGGAAGAGGAGTGATCAGAGATGCTGTAGGACATGTTGGGAGCTAGTCTGGAAATACCTGTGAGGAACTTGGGTTGGCTGGTGGCTCTCTACCCTGAGCCAGCAAGTGTGCACACACATGGTTACTGATAATCAGGTGTGTGCACTTTGATCCTGGGCAAGTGACATGATCCCTGCTTTGGCACTAAATTTACCAATATCTAAGTGCCAGAGATAGCTGGTGAGAGCCTGCAGTGTGCTCAGAAATAAAGTACACCTGGAAAAAAATAGTTATTTTTTCCATTGTTAAAGTAATATACAAAAGAAAATACAGAAAACTGGAAAAACAGAATGAACCTTAGAAGAAACTAATAATAATAGCCACAACCTATGGAGACTTAGGGGCTAGACATGGTTCTAAGCTCTTTACCATATTTACCATCGGAGGTAGATAACTATTTCTAACTATTTTACAGAGAAGAAAGGGGACCTGGAGCTGTTTAGGTGACTTGCCTGAGGTTGCCTAGCTTGTAAAGGCAGAGCCAAAATTTGGACTTAGGCTTCATTTAACAGGACCTGGTCAACCTCAGAGGGAGAGTTCATCTGAATTCAAGGACTGAATGCCAGTTGCTAAAATTGAAAAAGTTAATATCAGTTGTCATTCACTCATTTATTTATTTCACAAATATTTATTGAAGGTGTCTAGATGTAACGTAATATTCCAGGCTTGATTATCAAGATTTTGAATAGTATACATACAAAGGGTACCTGTTCATTCATTCCTACAGCATTGAACTCTCAAGAATCTCAACAAAATAATGCATGCATAAACAACATAAATGTAGAAAGTTTTTTTTTTTGAGGACAGAATCTTGCTCTGTCGCCCAGGCTGGAGTGCAGTGGCGCAATCTTGGCTCACTGCAACCTCTGCCTCCTGGGTTCAAGAAATTCTCCTGCTTCAGCCTCCTGAGTAGCTGGTACTACAGGCGCCCACCACCATGGCTGGCTACTTTTTTGTATTTTAGTAGAGACAGAGTTTCACCATGTTGCCCAGGCTGGTCTCAAACTCCTGAGCTCAGGCAATCTGCCTGCCTCGGCCTCCCAAAGGGCTAGGATTACAGGCATGAGCCAGTGCGCCCAGCCAAATCTAGAAAGTTTTAAAATGATGTAACTGTTCCCTGATGGCAAAAATCCAAAACCAATACTTCAAAACTTATGGAATGTCACAAGCCTATTAGATGGAATATTTAGCATTATCCTCTGTATTTTCATCAATTAATAAACACAATTTGGACAATAATTTCAGTTGAATTTCATGAGTTTGGCCTTGTCAAATTATGTTTTGTATGGCAGTAGTGTCTTCAACTCAGAAATTTGATGTTTGGTGAATGGATGGATTAATCGATAGATGGACGGATACATGAGTGAATAAATAGACAAGGATGCTTAACAATGTTCTAAATGCTTAAACATTGCATCTTAAAAAAAATTTGGCCAGGCACAGCGGCTCACACCTGTAATCCTAGCACTTCCGGAAGCTGAGGTGGGAGGATTGCCTGAGTCCAGGAGTTCAAGACCAGCTTCAGCAACATAGTGAGACCTGGTCTCTACAAAAAGTTTTTAAAAAATTAGCTGAGCATGGTGGTGCATGCCTGTAGTCCCAGCTACTCAGAAGGCTGAGGTGGGAGGATCACTTGAGCCAAGGAGGCAGAGGTTGCAGTGAGCCAAGATCATGCCACTGCATTCTAGCCTGGGTGACAGAGTGCGACCCTGTCCCCACAACCAAAAAAAAAAAAAAAAAAAAAAAAAAATTCAGTGTTTTCTAGTTTGTTGGGTAATAAAGTATGACTCAGGTGAAAATTGTGCAGTATTTTATTTTTTAATTGACAAATAACTATCGTATATATTTATGATGTACCACATGATGTTCTGACATATGTATACATTCTAGAATGGTTAAATTGAGCTAATTAACATATGCATTACCTCTACATATTTTTCATTTTTTTTGTGGTGAGAACACTTAAAATCTACTCTCAGCAATTTTCATTTACAGTATGTTGTTACTGAACTGTAATCATCACGGTGTATGAAAATTTTTATTTTGACTCTTTCCATAGACTAAATAAATAACTTCAAGCAAGTCATTAAAGTCATTAGTGCCAGTTTCTTCATCTGAGGATTAAATGAGGTCTAGCACCCTGCCTAATACATGTTAAACAGCCAGTATATTTTAAAGTGCCTTCAAAATATAGACAAAAAGCAACACAATACAAAAACATATACAATATAAAATGTCTCTCTCTCTCTCTCTTTTTTTTTTTTTTTTTTTTTTTTTTAGAGACGAGGTCTCACTATATTGCCAAGGCTGGTCTTGAACTCCTGGGCCCTAGTGATCCTGCCTCAGCTTCCCAAAGCGTTGAAATTACTGGCATGAGCCACCTTGCCCAGCTGAAATAAGTTTCTTTCCATAAAGTTTTCTGCTATCACTATTATTATTAGAGATCTCCAAGCAAAATTAAGATTTTGCTGTTGATGAAGAAAAGGTTTACAAACCAGTAGATAACATTGTTTGCTTCAGAACCGTTACTGGAAAAGGGTCCTGATTCAGACCCCAAGAGAGGGTTTTTGGATCTCGTGCAAGAAAGAATTCTGGGCGAATCCATAGAGTAAAGTGAAAGCAAGTTTGGTAAGAAAGGGCGGAGCGAGGTGGCTCATGCTTGTAATCCAGCACCTTGAGAGGCCGAGGTGGGCGGATCACTTGAGGCCTGGAGTTCCAGACCAGCCTGGTGAACACAGCAAAACCCCGACTCTACTAAAAATACAAAAATTAGCAGGGTGTTGTGGTGTAGGCCTGTAATCCCAGCTTCCTGGGAGACTGAGGCACAAGAATTGCTTGAACCCAGGAGGCAGAGGTTGCAGTGAGACAAGCTCGCACCACTGCACTCCAGCCTGGGCGTCAGAGCAAGACTGTCTCAAAAAAAAAAAAAAAACAGAAAGAAATAAAGAATGGCTACCCCATAGACAGAGCAGCGGCATGGGCCGCTGGTTGCGCATTTTTATGGTTATTTCTTGATCATATGCTAAACAAAGGGTGGATTATTCATGAGTTTCCGGGAAAGGGGCGGGCAATTCCCGGAACTGAGGGTTCCTCCCCCTCTTAGACCATACAGGGTAACTTCCTGACAGTTGCCATGGCATCTGTAAAATGTAAACTGCTTTGGCATTGGTGGGAGTGTCTTTTAGCATGCTAATGTATTATAATTAAGGTATAATAAGCAGTGAGGATGACCAGAGGTCACTCTCCTGGCCATCTTGGTTTTGCTGGATTTTGGCCGGCTTCTTTACTGCGCCCTGTTTTATCAGCAAGGTCTTTATGGCCTGTATCTTGTGCTGACCTCCTATCTCACCCTGTTGACTTAGAATGTCTTCACCTCCTGGGAATGCAGCCCAATAGGTCTCAGCTTTATTTTACCCAGTCCCTATCCAAGATGGAGTCGCTCTGGTTCAAATGCCTCTGACAGAACCCTGTGAAATAACGCAAATATTCTGGCTAAATTCCAGTGTGAGTGATTAACATTCTCCAACTTCAAATAATTTTTATTATTAGCCAACACTTGTCCATCCCCAGTAATACACATGTTGCATAAAGAGCACAGAATGAGATGGGCCTCCCTTGGCATGTTCATAGTCTGCACATACTTTCCACTCAGGGCTTCCCTTTCTTGCTCACTGCTATGCCCACAGCTTTTCAACTCCCACTGTTTTCAACCCCGGGATGCTTCCTGACCCAGAGTGGCAAGTAATTCCAAAACACAAGAGATAAAATATGAACACCCGTAGAATTCCAGAGAAAGAAAGATGTAAGGTATATTTATTCATTTATTTAATTATGTATTTTAGAGTGGGGGGTCTTGCTGTGTTGCTCAGGCTGGTCTGCAAACTCCTGGGTTCAAGCCATCCTCCCACCTCAGCCTCCCAAAGTGTTAGGATTACAGGTGTGAGCTATGGCGCCCAGCCTTTTAAACGTTTATTAATAGTTTTGATATCTGCGAAGTGATTGATGTTTGTTCCTTTTTAACTTGGAGGCTGGGATTAATACACGTGTTCTTCATTATTGCCCATAAAGCGTTGTTGATACGCAGGAGGGGAGTGGCACTTCCGCAATTTATTCTTCCAACCAGTGCCAATGGGATCCAGGACAGGAGATCGACAGTAACTTGCGGTTGATCTGGATCTAGTCCAGTTAGTCCAGTCCCTATCCCTTCAAGTGTCCCCAGGCCCTCTTGCCTATTTTCGCCCTTTGCCCAGTGGAAGGAAAAGTTTGGGGAGAAGGAAAAAATTTAAACCCTCTTCCTAGGCGTGTGAATGTATTTCAAGTATGCTAAATACCTCAGTCTTCCAATCTAATTACAACACATAGAAAAGAGGCATTTTTAGGACATTTAAAACTTGTAGCATAATTGCGCAACTGAAGAGCGCCGCCGTGTCCCCGCCATCGGTGCGCCCTCCGACCCCCCGCGGCGCGCAAGTGCGCGGCTTAGCAGCAGGCAGCCGGGGACGGAAGGGGACGGCGAGGCCGGCGCCCTGCCCAGCACGGAGCCCTGGGTCGGTATCGCTTCTCTCTGCGGGCGACTTCGGAACTGCCTGGGATTATAAACCTCGACTAATAAAGGACTCACATCTTTCTGGGTCTTCTAAAGGCAGAAAGAAATCCATTTTCTTGTCACAACAAGATTTTGTTAAGAGATGCAAAAGTAAAGGTCGAAGCCAGGGAGGCTGCGATAGTATGGGGGGAGGGGTGGCTACGATGGTGAGTGCCGCTGACCAACTACCTGGGTTCGAATCCCAGGGTTGCCATTTGGGCGGCTACTATGTGCCAGGTGATCGGAATACGGAGGTGAACTTGCTTGCCGAAGTCGCCCTTTCTTGGGGGAACTATGATTAGCTCGGTTGCCTTGGCCAAGTCTCAGTCTCGGTTTCTTCACCTGTAGGGAGTACCTGCCTCAGAATTGTTGTAAGGAGTGAGATCTTGTCTTAAGATGTAAACAGGCCGGGCGCGGTGGCTCACACCTGTAATCCCAGCACTTTGGGAGGCCGAGGCGGGTAGATCACGGGGTCAGGAGTTCGAGAACAGCCTTACATGGTGAAACCCCGTCTCTACCAAAAATACAAAAATTAGCCGGGCGTGGTGGCGGGCGCCAGTAATCCCAGCTACTCGGGAGGCTGAGGCAGGAGAATCGCTTGAACCCGGGAGGCGGAGGTTGCAGTGAGCCGAGATCGCGCCACTGAACTCCAGCCTGGGCGACAGAACAACTCGTCTCAAAAAAAAAAAAAAAAGGATGTAACCGATTAACACTTTGTTGGGCACACAGTAAAGGGCTCAGTAAGTATTCTCTCTTCTTTCACACAGTTCCAAGACAGCGCAGAAGGGAGACAGCCACGCCTAAGAATGATTCCTTGAGCAGTTCTTTCAAAGAAGCACTGAACTCTGTAAGGACGCTTAGCTGCAGACAGAAAGGGCAGGGGCCCTGGGAGCAAAGGGGCATAAGCCAGGACGTTACAGGAGCGAGTCCTGCACCCAGGGCTTGGGCAGAGAACTCCGGAGGGACTTCTGGCTAGGGCTTCCCGCCCGGGTTCCCAGAGCGGCATGATTAGCATTCGCCCCGCCCCCATCGCCTCCCGGCCCGCGATTGGTCAGCGCTCCTTGGCTGCCCGCTCCGGGCGGGGCCAGAGGGCGCCGGGGGAAAGGCCGAGCCCGCGGGGCAGTGGGCGGGGACGCACGGAGAGCGTGGCGAGGCAGCCCACCAACCGCGCCCGGGCCTGAGGGGGCGGGGCCGGGGCGGGGCCTCCCGGCGGGCATTAGAAGCAGGTGACCCGGGCGGGGCGGGAGAGGGCAGCCAGCCTGCGGTCGTGAGTACGCTGTGGTCGCCGCCGCGCGCGGTTCCGTGCTCGCCAGAGGTGGGCGAAAGGGTGCCAGAGCGCGGGGGAGGAGCCGAGCAGGGCACGTCCCGAGAGCGTCGCCACCGCCCCCAGGAGTCCACTGGAGCGCGGAGCCCCCTGCAGGGGAGGAGGCGAGCGGCGGGCGGGACGCGGCGGGCGGGACGCGGCGGCCGGCGCTCACCATGCAGTCCCGGCCGGGCCAGCGCCGGCTGCTCGCGGTGCTGTGAGGCGGAGGGGTCCCACGGCCCCCGCCTCCCGCCTTCCTCCCGCCCAGGTGCTGCCAGGCGCGCTCGCCCTCCGTCCGGCTCCCGGCCCCGGGGAGAACGCACGGCCTGCCCCTGCCCGGCTCCGTCTGGATCATGCGGGGGGCTCCCGAGGAGGAGAGGGCGAGTGACCGGCCTGCGCCGCCCCTGTTCTGGGGGCGCCCCCTACTCTGAGTCGCTCCCACCTGCTGCCATGTGCCGCTGCCACGGGTACCCAGCCTGTCGCTAAACTTTTCGGGCGCTAGCCCGGCTGAGTCGCGCTTCTCAGCGGAGTGACCCAGGGACGGAAGACCCAGGCTGGCTGGGGACTGTCTGCTCCTCTCGGCGGGATCCGTGGAGGTGAGAACCTTCCCTTTCTCCCTGTTCTTCTCCCGGTTCCTGTGCCCTTTTCCGGGAAGCTGAGGGTTCTGGTCTCCGGGCACTGCCTGAAGGGCCTAGCTTGGAAAGAGAGGGTGGGGGAGTCAGTAGTTTGGTTACAGGAGGCGGAGCGGGGAGGAAAGGAAAGGGGTTAACTTAAGAGATTTGGAGACGGCTCGCGGGGACCGAACCGTTGACGCCCCTCCAACAGGGAGTGGTTGCAATCTTTCTTCTCCCCCTTCTTTTTTAAAGAGTCCTTTCCCTGGAATCCGAGCCCTAACCGTCTCTCCCCAGCCCTATCCGGCGAGGAGCGGAGCGCTGCCAGAGGAGGCAGCGCCTTCCCGAAGCAGTTTATCTTTGGACGGTTTTCTTTAAAGGAAAAAGCAACCAACAGGTTGCCAGCCCCGGCGCCACACACGAGACGCCGGAGGGAGAAGCCCCGGCCCGGATTCCTCTGCCTGTGTGCGTCCCTCGCGGGCTGCTGGAGGCGAGGGGAGGGAGGGGGCGATGGCTCGGCCTGACCCATCCGCGCCGCCCTCGCTGTTGCTGCTGCTCCTGGCGCAGCTGGTGGGCCGGGCGACCGCCGCGTCCAAGGCCCCGGTGTGCCAGGAAATCACGGTGCCCATGTGCCGCGGCATCGGCTACAACCTGACGCACATGCCCAACCAGTTCAACCACGACACGCAGGACGAGGCGGGCCTGGAGGTGCACCAGTTCTGGCCGCTGGTGGAGATCCAATGCTCGCCGGACCTGCGCTTCTTTCTATGCTCCATGTACACGCCCATCTGTCTGCCCGACTACCACAAGCCGCTGCCGCCCTGCCGCTCGGTGTGCGAGCGCGCCAAGGCCGGCTGCTCGCCGCTGATGCGCCAGTACGGCTTCGCCTGGCCCGAGCGCATGAGCTGCGACCGCCTCCCGGTGCTGGGCCGCGACGCCGAGGTCCTCTGCATGGATTACAACCGCACCGAGGCCACCACGGCGCCCCCCAGGCCTTTCCCAGCCAAGCCCACCCTTCCAGGCCCGCCAGGGGCGCCGGCCTCGGGGGGCGAATGCCCCGCTGGGGGCCCGTCCGTGTGCAAGTGTCGCGAGCCCTTCGTGCCCATTCTGAAGGAGTCACACCCGCTCTACAACAAGGTGCGGACGGGCCAGGTGCCCAACTGCGCGGTACCCTGTTACCAGCCGTCCTTCAGTGCCGACGAGCGCACGTTCGCCACCTTCTGGATAGGCCTGTGGTCGGTGCTGTGCTTCATCTCCACGTCCACCACGGTGGCCACCTTCCTCATCGACATGGAACGCTTCCGCTATCCTGAGCGCCCCATCATCTTCCTGTCAGCCTGCTACCTGTGCGTGTCGCTGGGCTTCCTAGTGCGTCTGGTCGTGGGCCATGCCAGCGTGGCCTGCAGCCGCGAGCACAACCACATCCACTATGAGACCACGGGCCCTGCACTGTGCACCATCGTCTTCCTTCTGGTCTACTTCTTCGGCATGGCCAGCTCCATCTGGTGGGTCATCCTGTCGCTCACCTGGTTCCTGGCCGCCGGCATGAAGTGGGGCAACGAGGCCATCGCGGGCTACGCGCAGTACTTCCACCTGGCTGCGTGGCTCATCCCCAGCGTCAAGTCCATCACGGCACTGGCGCTGAGCTCCGTGGACGGGGACCCAGTGGCCGGCATCTGCTACGTGGGCAACCAGAACCTGAACTCGCTGCGCGGCTTCGTGCTGGGCCCGCTGGTGCTCTACCTGCTGGTGGGCACGCTCTTCCTGCTGGCGGGCTTCGTGTCGCTCTTCCGCATCCGCAGCGTCATCAAGCAGGGCGGCACCAAGACGGACAAGCTGGAGAAACTCATGATCCGCATCGGCATCTTCACGCTGCTCTACACGGTGCCCGCCAGCATTGTGGTGGCCTGCTACCTGTACGAGCAGCACTACCGCGAGAGCTGGGAGGCGGCGCTCACCTGCGCCTGCCCGGGCCCCGACGCCGGCCAGCCGCGCGCCAAGCCCGAGTACTGGGTGCTCATGCTCAAGTACTTCATGTGCCTGGTGGTGGGCATCACGTCGGGCGTCTGGATCTGGTCGGGCAAGACGGTGGAGTCGTGGCGGCGTTTCACCAGCCGCTGCTGCTGCCGCCCGCGGCGCGGCCACAAGAGCGGGGGCGCCATGGCCGCCGGGGACTACCCCGAGGCGAGCGCCGCGCTCACAGGCAGGACCGGGCCGCCGGGCCCCGCCGCCACCTACCACAAGCAGGTGTCCCTGTCGCACGTGTAGGAGGCTGCCGCCGAGGGACCCGGCCGGAGAGCTGAGGGGAGGAGGGCGTTTTGTTTGGTAGTTTTGCCAAGGTCACTTCCGTTTACCTTCATGGTGCTGTTGCCCCCTCCCGCGGCGACTTGGAGAGAGGGAAGAGGGGCGTTTTCGAGGAAGAACCTGTCCCAGGTCTTCTCCAAGGGGCCCAGCTCACGTGTATTCTATTTTGCGTTTCTTACTGCCTTCTTTATGGGAACACTCTTTTTAATTTATATGTATTTTTCTTAATTTGTAACTTTGTTGCATTTTGGCAACAATTTACCTTTGCTTTGGGGGCTTTACAATCCTAAGGTTGGCGCTGTAATGAAGTTCCACTTGGTTCAGGTTTCTTTGAACTGTGTGGTCTCAATTGGGAAAATGTATTTCCTATACGTGTGTCTTTAAAAAAAAATGTGAACAGTGAACGTTTCGGTTGCTGTGACTGGGAAGTTGTTGGGTGTGCTTTTTCAGCCAGCTTCTCCTTCCACTGCTTAAAGTGTCCATGATTCTTTCATGTGAGCTGCAGTTTATAGCCCCAGGTCATACCTAGGAGGGGAGCATAATGTGCTTAGGGCCTCCCCAAAGTGACAAGGTTAGGGAGTGCTTAGCGATTTTGTGTTCAGCCTTTGTTTATAGAGGGAGGTTCAGTTTCTTTTCTGTAGTGCTTGTAATAATTCTCACTCCTAACAGCACCATCGTCGTGTCTTGAATAAGTTAGAGGTAGCATTATAGAGGATCTGGCATAAATATTTGCAGTAGTGAGAGCCTAAGCGATGGTGATTGGTGGAGCTTGAATTTTAGGCTGGTGAGATGGCAGCTTTGTGCCTGAGAGGTAGTGGGTGGTTCTTAGACTTCAGTGATTCCTTTTTTTTTTTTTTTTAAAGGAACTTGTGTTATAATTTTGGTAAAAATATAAACCCACTCCCTCTGGACAGTACTTAGCGATAGTTGCTAAAGGGGGCTCCTTTTTAAATGTAAGGACTGAAATGGATATACTTCTAATAATTAAAGTAAATTTCCAACACTTATTTGCTCCACCCCCTCACCCCTCCCCCCTTTATCATGTTAAACAGCCTTTTTGCTTTTCTTATTCCTCCTCTCCTGGAGAGCTGTGATTAGAAACCACACCCACCCTTGAATGAAGTGCTTGAACTGGGGGAGGGAGGCTGGCTACCTGTGAACAAACGTTGGCCCAAATAAGGGAAAATAAGTGTCCCTGGACTTTGGTCTAGTTTATAGCCAGATATTCCAAGAGCAGCAAGACGTTGCTCTCTGCCGTCTCTGAAAACAAAAGACGCATAACATGCTTGCACAACCTTTTAAAATATAGATCAGTATAGTGCTACCTCTATAGTTTAATTCTTGTTCTGAGAAAGCCTGTATATTGATGATCACACACACACACTTTGCAATAAGAGAATTTGGTTTGCTTTAATCTGTTTAACTATTCCTTCATTCATTATGAACGCTTATATTGATGAACACACACACAGAGGTTTCTTTGCTATTAGAAAATTCTGTTTGCTTTCCCAATCTGTTTAAGCATTCATTCATGAAGAGTGTGGGGCCATTACTGGGGAAGGGGGGGTGGCAGTGCCTCAGCCAGCAAAATACCAATGACCAGGATTGGGCACTAAATTTAGGAAGCTAAAATGGCCAGAGCGATTAACATTTGAGAAAGTCCTGTCTAGGAAAACAGCTGGAGTGTAGGCATTTGTAATTCACTTATACCAAAGTTGGAAAAGTAAAATTTAAGCCTAGGTCAATTTTTACTTCATGGATGTTAAATAGACAAATGCATAGTTCCCAGGGGGAATTTAAACGCTTTACTGGTGGGAAGAAACCTAGTATTAAAGTTTTAGGACTCTCAAAAATTTCACATTTATTAAAATCCACTGCTCTTACCCAATTTATCCTCTGAATTAAAATTTCAGTGGATTCTACAAAACCTCATACAAATAGCTACAGAACTTTGTGCCTATTTTATTCCTCTATTTATTCTTCTAGGAAGAAGCCTCTTCCTAGAATCTTGAAATAGATCCCTTGACTGAATGCCAATTCCTCTCCTGTTTTTCAAATGAGAGAATCTTTTCTGATCACCTTGACCTTTTCCCTCATTTCATATGTCTTCCCAGAAAGTAGACAGACTGCTCTGCTGCCTTCAGTCACTGTGCCTCATTTGGGTTGTCCCTCCTTCTTTGTGGAGAAATCTAGAAATGATGCACAGTGTATCCAAAAGTTGTGAGATGAAGTGGATGAAAGTGATTTAACTCATTTTTAGAATTTGTTTTTTTTCGTTTTAGCAACATGCTGAACAACTAACTTACTTTAAAAATAAGCCAGTTAAAGGACGCTAAGCCCAAGTGGGGGGGCAATATTAGTCAGGATCTTTGGGGTCTAATTCCAGACCAACTTTCAGAGGCACTTCTTTGTCTCTGTTCTCACCTCTGCTGTCCCTCTCTTCCCTTATCCCCTAAGAGAGACAAAGATAAAAGCCCACCTGCATCTCTAAGTCTTACTGAGATCAGCCACTCCAGGGGAGAGAAACTGGATCTACTTACGGCCACCCCATTTCCATCCATATACTTACTTCCCCCAATTTGCATGTGATTATGGAAACAAGTCATGCTCATGAAAACAACTGTAAAATAAAAGGTTATGGAGTAGTTCAGCAACTTCTTCACAGCCAGCTTTGTGGAGCTGGGGAGGACTTAGGGCCCATTGGAGTCTCTTATGTGTACAGCTTCAGGGCTGTCCCTTTCAGTTTGATTTTAAGCAATGCCTCACTTCATAGCTTAGAGGGTGAGGATTCCATTCAGGTAGGTTGTCTAAAGGAACTAATGGGACCTCTCAGTGAATCAGCTGACCAGATTTTAGGAAATCTTTTTAATTTCTATGATTTCCCTTCTCACATTTTGAAATGGTAAAATTGACTGGAAATAATTTTTCTTGGTGCCTTATTGGTTTATCCTTGCAAACCTTTGTCATATTTTCTCACGACCATTGCCAGTGACCAAGGCCCATGTGTGTGTTGTGTGTAATTGTGCGCGTGTACAAGCTTAAATAATGTGCCGACAGCACTGTTTCAAAGTTGGTATTCATTAGGCTGTTTCCTCCTGGGCTGGAGCTGCACTAATCCTGACACCGGCTGCCAGGAGAAAACCTCATGGATCACACACCAAACCTTAATAACAGCATCCGTGACCTGCACTCTCCAGTACAGAATGGGAACCCCAGAGCTAGGAAATGTAGTTGTATATTTTAATGAACTGCTACCCCAGCCAAAGAAGCTTCTTTCACTTTTGTGCTCTACAGAAAGCCCAAGGGGGATAGGAGGGACAAAGCTTTGAATAACTGCTTTCTAACACTAAATGTGGCCAACAGGACAGAGCACATCACACATATAGGCAGGTGTGAGGGACAGTGGCTAAGAATTGCCTGCTCCCTCTGCATGCTCTTTTTTGTTTCCAAAGTCCAATCAAGTGATCCTGGGAAAGAAATCTGTCTGGATTGGGGAGGGTGGTTCTGAAAGAACTGTCAAGACATTAAAGAAGGGTGAAGAGTAGGCAGAATATAAGTAGCTAACCTGAGTCAAGACTCTCAAAAGCTAGCAGCCTGATGACAATAGGATTTATTTCAGCCAGGATAATGTCTGTCTGTGAGTGCATCATTTTAAGACAGTATGACTTCATGTTGTTACAAACTATGTATAGTATGTATGTTTTGTGGGTTGTATATATACATAATATATATTATATATATATATATGAGAGATTTGGTGACTTTTGATACGGGTTTGGTGCAGGTGAATTTATTACTGAGCCAAATGAGGCACATACCGAGTCAGTAGTTCAAGTCCAGGGCATTCGATACTTTTTATGATTTCCATATATGTATAGTGCCTATCCCATGCTGTAGTCACTGTCATGTTAAATCCAGAAGTTACACCAGAGCCAGCGATACTTTATTTGTAGACAATCAATTTGAATCCATATGTTATTACTGGCAGATGATACATGATTACAGTTCTGAATCTGTAACACTTACAAAAGGAAACCCAGAGCAGCTTGATGAGTTTTTGTTTCTGCTTTGTTCCTGGGAGTCAGTAGAAACAGCAGTTGTATGTGGTTATGTTAGTCTCAAGATACTTAATTTGTTGACCTTACTTCAGAAAAATTTTGTATGTATTATATTTGTGGGAAGGTAAAATAATCGTTTGAGATTTTTATCAAATATGAAGATTAGTTATTTATGAAAAACAAAGAAATGTCTATTTTTCTTTGTTCCCAATTAATGTAGATAAATTTTAAAATGCATTAAAGTAATGGTAAAGACAATAAAAAGATGCTGTAGAAGTCTTTTTCTCCTCATGTTTTTATAGAGGGACACTGCTTTCTAAGAGTATTTGAGGAGATAATACGGATTCTAACTTCATAATCAGGTTTTTCAGATGTACTTAAAATATAAGCAGCAAAAAGTTTATTAGTAAGTAAAATCAAGCAAATTCCAATCACCAGAAACAGAACTAGTTAAGAAACATGTTTTACTTGAATATATTTCCTAGGTCTCACTCCTGCCGATCCTGTGATTGTCTCATGAGTCACTTGATGAAGGCAGATACGTGGAAGAACAGAGACTTTTCCTGAGATTGCGTTCTATTTTATAAACCCTCCATTTACACTGAACCAATCTGATTAGAGATGATGCTGTTTTGTGCGTCCGGTTGGAGGGCAGGAACTCCCAAAACTTTATCATCCAGCAGTTGGATCTGCAACTTGGTATTGCGCTCTAAATACAAGTCAGGGAGCCCAGAAGACAGTGAAACTGACTGAGCTGGCTCTTCCCTGTTATCTGGACAGATGCTTAGTAAGCCTGAGATACTATTGTCGGACCACCTACTGATGCTGCTTTGGCAAAATGCAGATTAGCCACCATCTACCAAACACCACCTCATTTTAATGCCTGGGATGTCAGTGTTCTCCACTAATGCTCTGAGACATAAGTATGTGGGAGAACATGGGTAATTAGCTTAAAATATTTGTAGGAGACAACATAAATCCAGTAAGAAGTTAGTTAGCAATATGAGAGTGTGTATGTAATTCAATGTCAAGGTGAGCACTAGGAGCTTTATTAGATTGATGCATAAGGTAGTTAGGAGAGGCAGACTAGAAAATATAGTTGAGTTGAATCCTAAGAGAAGAGCAACTGTACCTTACATGTCCGGGACATGGTAGTTAGCACATCTTCCCCGTGCTTTCTTGTCACTCATTTTTCCCCATTGGAAAAGGGGGCAAAGGGCAAAGTCACAAGCTGGAACAGAGAGAGGGACTGTTGGGCTTAGAAGGTTGCAGAAATAGGCTGGGCGCGGTGGCTCATGCCTGTAATCCCAGCACTCTGGGAGGCCAAGGTGGGCAGATCACCTGAAGTTGGGAGTTTGAGACCAACCTGACCAACATGGAGAAACCCTGTTTCTACTAAAATTAGCCAGGCCTGGTGGCACATGCCTGTAATCCCAGGTACTCGGGAGGCTGAGGCAGGAGAATCATTTGAACCTGGGAGTCGGAGGTTGCGGTGAGCCAAGATCACGCCATTGCACTCCAATCTGGGCAATAAGAGTGAAACTCTGTCTCAAAAAAAAAAAAAAAAAAAAGAAGGTTGCAGAAATAGGTGGGCCCAGGGTAATACTGGTAACAATGGTTCTTTTAGTGATTTAGTTACACAGCTCATTAGCTTGTCTATGGATGGTAACAGGGTTGAGAGGCAGAGTGGTTATGGGCATGGATTTGGGAGCCAGACTTATTAGGAATTAAAATCACAGCTCTACCACTTATGTGCCATGTGATCCTGGACACAACCTCTGGGTATTTCAGTTTTCTCATTTGTGAAAAGGGAGACTTATATTTTAGGGTTAAAAAGATTTAAAGGATTGACTCAGATTAAGGCAAAGTTAAGGTAAGTAAAACAATGGGGAAGCCGCTGTTCAGACATGGAATGAAAGGAGATGGAGAGATTAGGTTTTCAAATTTGTATTTGCGTAAGAATCATTTGAGGTTCATGTTAAAAATGTCAGTTCCCAGATCTCAGCCCCAGGAATTGAGATTCAGTAGCTCTGGGGCGCAATAAGCTATTTTTTTTAAAAAAATAAGCTTTTAATTTTGGAATAGTTTTAGATTTACCTAAAGTTGCCAAAATCAGTTTCTGTATGCCCCTTATTCATTTCCCAATGTTAACATTTGTTAAAACTAAGCAGTCAGTGTTGGCACATTACTATTAACTGCAGACTTCATCAGATTTTCCACTAATGTTCTTTATCTGTTCCAGGATCCAGTGCAGGACACCACACTGCCTTTAGAGAAGCTTTGTTTTTCACAGGCACTTTCAGCTGATGAGAGGCAGGTGGGTTGGGGACCACATCGTGAGAATCACTGGGACATTTAAAGAACTGGACAAAAATTGCTGCATCCCCAAACTGGGGAGATGAATGCAATTTTAAAGCAGAAGGGAATAAAGTAGTGGAGAGGGTGGATATAGAAGGTTGATTTTAGAGTTAGAGATGGAATCCTCTGCACTAGATGAGGAGGGTTACTTTAAAGAAGGCATCTAATGCCAGAGGAAATAGTAGATTTTGGAAGGTGCAGATGCCACTTAGTCCACAGCCTAGATTGAGGATACATGACTAGGGTTGTGAGCAGGTCAGGAGATCGGGTAAGTGCAGTAAGTTGGGAACAGCTGCTTTGGGGAACACAGGTGGGCTCAAATAGATGATGAAGGGGAATTACAAGAGGCCTGTTAGTCTGTGAGCCTCATGATACCTACATGTCCTGGAACCTGATGCTAATGCTTTGGCAGTGGGTCACAGTGACCAACATCAAGCATTGCCACATTGGGTCAGGGTGAGGCTGGGATGATTTTGTTGAGGGAGGGTCCTAAGGATCTTCACCTAAGAGTGAAGGAGCGGGTGGAAGACGAGGTGCGTACAACACTTGAAGCTCCTCCTTTGTCAGAGATAGTTCTCACACGGAGGAGACACAGGAGCCACCAGCTAGGGGGTCACAGGTAAACATCTGTAGAATTGAGGTTAAGACAAAGCAACAGACTTTTTTTTTTTCCCTTAAAGTTAGCAGTCTAATTTGGGAATCTTTTGAGGTCTTTTGAAGTAGATACTACTGATAGCTCATTGAAGACCTTAGGTTCTGGGACCATTACTGAATTTTCCTAATCACATTCCAATTGCTTTGCTCCCTTACAGCAGTTACAATAATCACCAAACCTGTCCCCCTTTTTTTTTTTTTTTTTTTTTTTGAGATGGAGTTTCACTCTTGCCTCAGCCTCTTGCGTAGCTGGGATTACAGGCACGTGCCACCATGCCAGGCTAATTTTTGTATTTTTAGTAGACACGGGGTTTCACCATGTTGGCCAGGCTGGTCCCGAACTCTTGACCTTAGGTGATCCACCCGCCTCAGCCTCCCAAAGTGCTAGGATTACAGGCATGAGCCACGGCGCCTGGCTAAACCTGTCCCTTTTTAAAGACTGTTAACCTGTTTTCATTGGACTCGGGATTCCTCTTAATTTCTATACCATTTCACTTTCATAGTTAGTTGTTCTTCCTGCACCCTAGATATCCTAAACCACAAACTAACACTCTTAAAATTTCACATTTAAGTGCACGTTCTCCACTTGCCAAATAGTTTAGATGGAAATTGCCTTAGAAACCAAACACATTGCTCCTGTATACTAGGGGAGCAGGCTTCACTGAAGAAGGGCTGCTAGGTATTGCTTGCTGGCACAATGTCAGTCAGCCCCAGCCAGGTCCACCAGATGGGTAAGTAGGCAGAAATTAGACTTTAAGGTAATACAATCCTTAATCTGTTGAGAGGTGCTGGGTGTAATCTACAGATTCTGCATAGAAACTAGCACTTATCTGGGAGATTTCTCTGCCAGCTGTCAAGTGCTTTTCCAAGTAGTACTATACTCAGTAAGCCTGCTTGAGGCTGGTGTGGTGGCTCATGCCTGTAATCCCAGCACTTTGGGAGGCCGAGGCGGGCAGATCACGAGGTCAAGAGATTGAGACCATCCTGGCCAACATGGTGAAACCCTGTCTCTACTAAAAATACAAAAATTAGCTGGGTGTGGTAGCACAAGACTGTAATCCCAGCTACTTGGGAGGCTGAGGCAGGAGAATCGCTTGAACCTGGGAGACTGAGGTTGCAGTGAGCCAAGATTGCGCCACTGCACTCCAGCCTGGCAACAGAGCGAGACTCCATCTAAAAAAAGCCCCAAAAAACTCCAAAAATTAGCCGGGCAGGGTGGCACACGCCTGTTATCCCAGCTACTCAGGAGGCTGAGGCAGGAGAATCGTTTGAACCCGGGAGGTGGAGGTTGTAGTCAGCTGAGATCATGCCACTGCTTTCCAGCCTGGGTGACAGAGCAAGACTCCGTCTCAAAAAAAAAAAAAAAAAAAAAAAGAAAAAAGCCTGCTTGAGAGTCCGTCATAGCTATCTTAAATGTAGTTAGGGAGAAAGGCTGGGTGATGAAATATTCTAGTTAACCTGCACACTGTAGCTAAACTATTTCCCAGAAATACTGCAGAGCCTGAACACAGAATCAAGACTGATTTTGTTTTCTGGTTAAAATTGGCTTTGGTTTAAAAAAAAATCAAGGTATACTTAGAAATGCAGGAAAACTAGACCAAGAAATGAACCTTGAGTTGTTATAAAGCCAGGATTTAGTGCTGTTGGATTTCAATAATGTATAGACATATGGATTACATAAAGAGGAAATGTAAAATAAAGGGCCAGGACAAAATTTCTCTTTAACCAGAAACACTGAGCCCTAAGTGGTCATCTTAGGATGAAACATATGAAATTGCCAAAAGGCAACCAAAAGGCCTATAAAAATGGCAATTTGGTTCAAATATATCTTTCATTTTCTTAACTCTTCACCCCCCGACTCCTATCAAATATGTTTCAGGTATTCTGTCTTGTAATGAAGATGTGAAAGTTCAGTTCACAATATACCAAAGTTAATATTCTATTGGGGTCTGTATTATAGTAGTTAAAAAAAACCTACAAATGAAAATAAATTTGAGTCCAGGTAATCAGCCCTTTTTTAAAGTCTCATATTAGGGAACAAATCTTCCCTAGGTATAGAACTCTTGAGAAAAATGCAATAGTTACCACCCCACTAGCAACTTAGTTTCCATGCCCCATTTGTCAGAGAACCTACCGGCTTTTCAGTGACATTTATACTCTTTTCCTCAACTGACCCAATTTCCCACTTATCAAAGTCACTGTATTGCCTTCTAGAATTAAAAGTCAAAGGAAGAGAGCAGCTTTAGTGATACTTATTTTACCAACTTGTTCTTCAAGTCACAGATTCATGTCCAATGTCCCTCTCCCAAATTTTCTTTTAAACCTTTGGCCAAATATGTCAGCATTTCTGCTTATAACTGGCATATCACAGGGTGCAAACCATCTTATAAAGTGATGTATGATAGATTTTTTTCCCAAGTTACATCAGATCTTTTATCCTAGTCGGCAACTTATCAAGACACAGTGATCAGTTAGTTTTGTTTGAGACACAGTCTCATGCTGTCGCTCAGGCTGGAGTACAGTGGTGCAATTGCGGCTCACTGCACTCTGCCTCCTGGGTTCAAGCGATTCTTGTGCCTCAGCCTCCTGAGTAGCTAGGATTACAGGCGTGTGCCACCATGTCCCGCTAACGTTTTTGTAATTTTATTTCTTTTGAGCCGGAGTTGCAGTTTCGCCCAGGCTGGAGTGCAGTGGCGCCATCTTGGCTCACTGCAACTTCTGCCTCCAGAGTTAAGGGATTCTCCTGCCTCAGCCTCCCGAGTAGCTGGGATTACAGGTGTGCATCACCACACCTGGCTTTTTTTTTTTTTTAATAGAGACGAGGTTTACCATGTTGGCCAAACTCCTGACCTCATGTGTTGGGATTATAGGCGTGAGCCACTGCACCGTCTTTTTTGTAATTTCAATAAAGACAAGGTTTCACCATGTTGGCCAGGCTGGTCTCAAACTCTTGGCCTCAAGTGATCCACCCACCTTGGGCTCCCAAAGTGCTGGGATTACAGGCGTGAGCCACTGTGCCTGACTGTGATCATTTACTTAAATATCTGACTTTAGGTAATGAAGAATTAAAGTGGATGAAAATATTGCAATGCTATCAGGATTTATTGAGAATTGCTAAAGCTGAGTGGCTAGACTCTTAGTTCTAAAGAAACCTAATAGTGACTTGGTATATTTTTAACTGAAATGTAAGCTTGAAAATAGCACGTTAAAGTCAAATTACGTGGCTTAAGACACCCTCTCAACACCAACACAAATTCTAGTTCCTGTCTTTCCATTCTCTTTCCTGTTTGTCTGAAAACCTCAAATACCTCTTGTTCTAATTCTACGCTATTCCTGTAATTCCTTTCTCTTTGATACATTTTGCTTAATTTTATATTCTAATGTGCTTGTCCCTCTCAGACACGATAACCAACTATTCAAGATGCCATCTAATGCACTATGGTATTAAGTATTGTGGCCAGTGATTTTAAGTGTAATAAATTATCTTCAGGTTGAAAAGAGCATATGCAAAAGAAATGGATCACTACATCTTAACTAGAGGCATGGATCAAATCAACTTATGGTTGGTTTGAAAATGCTTTAAGACATATCAGGATGGACTTTAGGCTGGGCAGAGATGTAACACTATGTGAATAGAAGTGTTACAAACACACTAGCCGTATTTTAATTAAAATAGAGTTTATTAGCTTTTAATATAAACATGAGAAATAAAAACCACATAAATTGTAGCATTCTTTTCAAAATAAAACTGCAATCAATACTTGAATCTCCAAACTCTGAATTCCATAAACAATATTTGTGTTCTTTTGAGGTGGTAGATTGTAATATTTTTATACCATTATCATTTATGTCTCTGTCCTTTAAAAATGATGGAAACTGCAGCACAATATGATGTGAAGCATTGCTATATAATAGAGGAAGTACTCCTGTCCCAGAAATGCTTTGTTTATAAGCAAGATTCTTAGGATTAGATTTGAGAAAGTAGGAGAAACAGATTTCACATAGTTGAGAACACTAACCTCTTTTTAGTATTTCAAATTTAGGTGACATTATCGGTCTAAAATTATTTGCTCCTTGCCTTTTAAAACCTGAAGTAAGAGTTCCTAAGGGTTATGTAAGTATTTCTTAAATAGCAGGACTTAATGGGACACCTACAGCTTGGTAGCATGTAGGACGATAATACAGCTGTTCATATCACCTTCTATCATTAGGGTCCAATTCCTTTTATTACATGTTAATTAACACTGCTCTTCAAAATCTTCCTTTAAAGAAACTTCGGTGATCAAAGCAGATAGAGCACAGCTCTGCAGGTAACTACTTTTAAAAAGAGGAGGGCATTTTATGGAGATACAAGGTATTCCAAAAGTTCTGTGTAATTTTAAGCTTTGATACTTGTAGAAATATAAATGCTACAAACCTTTACAAAACCTTGTCTGAACATTTTTCTTCTGCTTTTTTCTTTGAGACAGGGTCTGGATGTCGCCCAGGTTGGAGAGCAGTGACATGATCATGGCCCACTGCAGCCTTGATCTCCTGGGCTCTACTGATCCTCCCACCTTAGCCTCCAGAGTGGCTGGGACTACAGACACATGCCACCATATCCAACTATTTTTATTATTATTATTATTTTACAGACAGGGTCTCACTATGTTGCCTAGACTGGTCTTGAACTCCTGCACTCAAGCAATCCTTCCACCTCAGCCTCCCAGGGTACTGAGATTACAGGCATGAATCACTATGCCCAGCCCATTTCTTTTGCATTTAATTTTGCATTTTTCTATGAGATAGGGTCTTGATACGTTGTCCAGGTTGGAGTGTAGTAGCTATTCCTATAGGCACCATCATGGTACACTGCAGCCTCCAATAGTTGACCTCAAGCAATCCTCCAGCCTCAGCCTCCCAAGTAGCTGGGACTATAGGTGTGTACCACCACACCCAGCTTCATTTTGCAAATTTTGAATATAAAGCTTTTAATTTTTTGTTTCAGTCAATGTCTGCTATCAAGAGTGACCGAAACAAAAAATTAAAAGCTTAATATTCAGGAGACAAGTGCCAGGTGCACTTGTAGTCCCAGCTACTTGTGTGGCTGAGGCTAGAGGATGGCTTGAGACCAGGAAGTTCTAGGCTGCAGTGAGTGCACAGATTGCACCTGTGAAAAGTCACTGCACTCCAGCCTGGACAACACAGTAAGACCCCATCTCTTCAAAAACAAACAAAACAAAAAACTTTCTTCAAATGATGTTTTTTAAAGGTTTATAGCATTTACACTCATGCTGCAGTGCCTTGGAGGGCCCAAACTATATTAAAGCTTAAAACTGCTTCACTTTTTTTCATCGTCACTGAACCACCATGTTGGTTGGCATTATGAAAATATCTTTTAATACATTTATTTAACAAGAGAAAAATTATCAGAAAATGAGAAGCACCATTTATAGTTCACAAGAAATGCAACATGGACTCCAATAGAAGTAGATATCAATAACTGATACTTCCTCTGTTTATGACCCCAAACATGCTACAATGCTAAAGTAATGCTTGCAAAGAATATGAATGACAAATGTTATCCAGCAGCTTTTTGGTTTAAAATGATTGCCAATGACTAGCAGCTTCAATGGTAACAGTAGGGAGGAAGAACCCTTCAATACCTAACAATGCTGCAGTCTGCTCCTAAGTGGCTTTAGTTAGAATCCCATGTTTTAATGGTAATACTGCATTGATTTTAAAGGCATATGCAGCAAAATGCGGGGGGAGGGAGAAAAACTGGAAGAAACATAAAAGTTATATGGTTAGTGTCTTTAAAGTCTAAAAATTTAAACTATTGTTTAAAAAACCTTACATAGTTCACAGCTATCGGCCCACACAGTAAGCAAATATCTGTGTGTGGGATGGGAGCCTTCACTTTGGAGTGGTTTTTGTAACTCTGTTTACATTAAAAAGGACAGAAGAGTGTTTTGTTGCATTGACAAGGTCCCATTCTTTCCTATGGAGTATAATCCTTGTTGTCCATGAGTCTCTTGAATTTGAGATCTTTCCTTTTGATGAAAACACTAATTTTGCTGGTTTTTGAGCAGGAAAGGTGATATTTCTCCAGTCTTTGTAGATGAAGGTCCCGTGACGTTATAACCCCTCATTTCTCCCTTTAAGAGAGGATGGCTTTAGAGCGCTGAATACCAATGAAGTTATCAGCACTGAAAGACCTTCTCATAGCAGCTCTACATAAGTCTTTGTCTTCACACAATCTAGAAATAGCCTAGGAAAGTCAATCAAATAGAAAACAGGTACAATTTTAAAAAGGGTTCCCACCTTTGAAAAAGCACCATTGATGAAAGCCACACATGTAGACTCCTTTAGATAGTTCACAGTTACAGCTACTTTGGCTGAGTTTTACACTGCCAGGTTCTGGGGACACTACTTCCTGCCAATTCACCAAGGTAATATCCTTTAAGGGCTACAGTTAGATTCCCAGAGAACAAAGGGGAATTTATTATATTATTAAAAAATTGGATTCCCAAATATGTCAAAGGTATTGTGATAGGCTCCTAACAGCAATAGCATCTGTTACCTGTTAACTTATTCCTTAAATATAACAAACGTACACTTGTGCAAAAAAAAAGTTTATTCAGCTATTCAGATTCTACCCAATCCTTATCAGCTATTATATACTCAAAGCACATTTTAATGAGGCAGGTGTGTGCTGGACTATACTGGAACATATGAGAGGTCTAATGACCGATGTGCCAAAAGGTGTTACTTCACGTGCACGTCAATTATGGTAGAAATACGTATTTTTTTTTTCTTTTTTTTTTGGGACAGAGTTTCGCTCTTGTTGCCCAGGCTGGAGTGCAATGGCGTGATCTCAGCTCACTGCAACCTCTACCTCCCAGGTTCAAGCGATTCTCCTGCCTCAGCCTCCCAAGTAGCTGGGATTACAGGCATGTGCCACCATACCTGGCGGCTAATTTTTTGTATTTTTAGTAGAGACAGGGTTTCACCATGTTGGCCAGGCTGGTCTCAAACTCCTGACCTCAGGTGATCCACCTGCCTCGGCCTCCCAAAGTGCTGGGATTACAGGCATGAGCCACTGAGCCCAGCCTAGAAATACATATTATTCTGAAGTACCACCAAGGTACCACAGAAAGTGTTAGTTTAAAATATGTGTCCATTTCAGTTGTAATTCTGCTGTATACTCACCAAGAGTCATAAGCCATAAATATTACTTTGCATCATAAAGTTACCATTTCCATTAAAAACCCATGTACTTCCTACATTATTTGTTTTTTTTTGTTTTTGTTTTTGTTTTTGTTTGAGACAGGGTCTTGCTCTATCGCCCAGGCTGGAGTGCAGTGGCATGATCTCGGCTCACTGCAGCCTCCGCCTCCCGGGTTCAAGCAATTCTCATACCTCAGCCTCCTGAGTAACTGGGCGTCTGCCACCACGCCCGGCTAATTTTTGTATTTTTAGTAGAGACCGGGTTTCACTATGTTGGTCAGGCTGGTCTCCAACTCCTGATCTCAAGTGATCCGCCTGCCTCGGCCTCCCAAAATGCTGGAATTACAGGTGTGAGCCACCATGCCCAGCACTTACATCCAGCATTTGAAACACCTGCATCCTATATAGTGAAGGGTATACGTCTCTTGGCTTACCCACTAATCCTTTGTCTAAAAAACTCATGGGACTGCACTGTGATATATAAACCATGACATGAATTTGCAAACAGAATAAGTAAGACAGTCAAGAGTGGCAACTGAATTATGTATGTAGATAAAATTAGGAATACAGTCACAAAGAAAAATTTTTTTTTTTCTGGAGACACAATCTCACTCCATCACCTAGGCTAGAGTGCAGTGGTGCAATCAATCTTGGCTCATTGCAACCTCCACCTCCCAGGTTTAAGCGATGCTCATGCCTCAGCTTCCCAAGTAGCTGGGATTACAGGCATGCACCCCTATGCCTGTATTTGTGTGTGTGTACTTTTTTTTTTTTTTTTTTGAGACGGAGTTTCGCTCTTGTTGCCCAGGCTAGAGTGCAATGGCACAATTTCAGCTCACCACAACCTCCGCCTCCCGGGTTCAAGCGATTCTCCTGCCTCAGCCTCCCGAGTAGCTGGGATTAGAGGCATGCGCCACCATGGCTGGCTAATTTTGTATTTTTACTAGAGACGGGGTTTCACCATGTTGGTCAGGCTGGTCTCGAACTCCCAACCTCAGGTGATCCACCCACCTCGGCCTCCCAAAGTGCTGGGATTACAGGCGTAAGCCACGGCGCCCGGCCTGTGTGTGTATTTTTAGTAGAGATAGGGTTTCACCATGTTCGCCAGACTGGTCTTGAACTCCTGACCTCAAGTGATCTGCCCACCTCAGCCTCCCAAAGTGCTGGGATTACAGACATGAGCCACAGTGCCCAGCTAAAAAAATTATTCTTGTATGGTTATGTGAAAGGGCAGAAGTTCAAAAGGAAACCTCATTAACAACAGATTAAATTTGATTTAAAATATTCTGAATTATGGTAACAGAAGAGTTAATATGTATAATTTTTAAATAATGTTGATCCTTGTATAAACCATAAAAGACACAGGAAATCTGACGCCAAAGGGCTAATAAGCTCTTCAGTGTTAGTTAATTTTAAAGCTTTCCATTTTCCTAATCACTACTTAATATGATTTAGTCACAGATGTTGGCTTTGGTGGCTGATGGAAAACCTCACTTAGTGACTTCATAGCCTTACCTCTAGGTTCTGTGCTCTTTCTTTGCTAAGAGGAGCAAATAGAAAATTCAGGTTGTTGTCATCTGCTAAGGAGCGAAGGTCAAAGTAGTATTTGGCATAAACACTGGCAGGAACATTAATATTAAACTGAAGAAGCTCCAGAAAATGCCTTTCCATTTCATTCCTGGAGGAGGAAGAACACAACAGAACCAGCACAGGACAATGTCAGTCAACTGGGCTATCTTCAAAAATATCATTCTAAGCGACTAGAATGGCTCTAAACTCTGTTTTAAAATATAGGCTACCCAGTTGTATTAACATAACTAATGTTCACACAAGGTACATTTACTTGTGGTCCTTTCTGCATCCCAGCACTCTGGAACTGGGATGAAGGTTGAAGGTTACGGCCTCTGATGCACTTGTGCTGCTGACTCGGGCCTCATTCTTCAGAGTTCCATTAGTGCAGCTGTACAATTCATACTTCACGCTCACTCACAAGGCCCCACTATAGTGATCAGATGAAAGGAATGATGTATGCTGTTTATTAGCTCTGAAGAACTTGCAGACATTTTCACCAGGCTGATAACAGGAAGGGGCTTATTGAAGTAGAGAAGCACCAACAAAAGGAGTGGGCATATCACCACGGCAACAAATGGATCCATCGAGAGCCACTGCTATTATCTCTGAGGGGGAAAAACTCTTGAGGCAACAAGGATTCATCTCAAATAAATAAATAAGCAAGCTACATTACAGGGGAAGGGAATCCCCTCCCCCTGTCCCAGCGCATGAGGCTATGTCAAAGGGCATAATGCAAGTTTCTGCTCACTTTAATATTATGAAGGTGAGAAATTGTCACTATGACAGGGTGAGGATGCTCTTTAAACTTTGGAAGGCAGAAAGATCAAAGGTGGATGTCTTGGCTAGACTAAACCCATTTTATGATATGACTTATGGTAGGTCACCGGACTTAAAAACTCAGTGTTTCTTCTGAGTTGGGAATGAAACCCTGAGGTGCTCAGTATCTACCATCCTGGTCAGAACAGAATGTAGGAGTGAGCTGAATGCAGTGGGAGAGGAAAGGGCTGGGAGTAGTAGTCGGCCACATCACCACACAGCTGCCCTTGCCAAATGCTTAAGCAAATAAACATAGAACTAGAGAAAATCTTAACCACTTTCACAGTAATCCCTATAAGGAGTTAACTGTATAAAAATGATAAATACCTAAACAACATATTTGGTTTCTTGGTTTTAAAGTTTTAATATTTTATCCACTGGCTAAGTCAACAAATGCTTGATGATCTCCTGTACGGAGAGCAGTTAATATGAGCAGAGATGTGGTTTTCTCATTTGCTGAGCTTAAAAACCCAACTGAACCTACTTCCAAAATTAATTTCCTGTTCATATGTCCACAAGCCTATAGAAATGTAAATCAGATAATGTTTTGATAATCAGCTAACCAGGACTTAATTTACTACAGCAATAAATGCACTTCACAATCCCTTTTATATTTTTTCCACTAACACATTTTAACTGTGTAGAAATATAGTACTTCATAGGATTAACACACATATTAATAGAGGTTTAATCACTGAAGAAAAGCATTATGCTTACAGAATATGCATCTTCTAGGTTTTTTGTTGTTTTTTAAATGGCTAGGTGGCTGAATAGCATACAGGCACAGCAAACCGTCTGAATAGCAGCTGCTCAGTTTAACTTATTCTTTTAAAGGGAAATATATTCTAACAGGACATGTAGATGTTAAAAATTTTTAAGAAAAACCTGATAGACACCAATTTAAAATTGTTTCAATTTAGACTCAAAATGAGACCACTACAAATAGTCAACAGCAGGGGGATGAGACAAATGTATATTAAACAGTTTGTTGAAATGCTTTCCAAAGATCATAAACAAAAGCAGCCTGTTTTGTAGCATAGCTCCTGGTGCTTCCCTGGGCATACACAAACAGCACTATTTAGAACTGGTCTTCTTGGAGCTGGCCCCTGCCACTGCTGCTCCTGAAGCTTACATCTGTAGAAACCTGCACATTTCCCTGCATGTTCTCTGATACTGTATCTTGAACTAGAGCCCCAGTCAGTTCAGTTGCAGGTTTTGAGAACATTTTAGCTGCCATCATGGTAGGACTAAGTGTTCATAATAATAAATTTTGCTTCCTTCAAGAAACCAGTTTGCAGACTGATGACAGCAGTGATCAAAGTCACTTTAGTTTCTGCAATTTCCAAAAGTACTTCCATTTGTTTCAAATTCATTTGCTGTCACACCCTTTGCTAAAACGGCTACCAGCAGTATCACTAGGGCTGTTCGGTAAACAGTAAAGTGGTCAACTTCACCAAAAGCCACTTCAACAGCTACCACAATTACTGGTTCCTTTTTAGTCACAAGTATCCTCACTTCAGTTGTGAATATATGGCATGGTAATTCTGAATGACAGTCATATGGAGTAATGGGCAAAGGCAATAAAAACAAACTCTTGCCACTGCCTGTCATGACCTTGATCTTCCTCTGCTGCTCAACATCATCAAGAAGTGCTCCTTCATATTTTTCTAAATGCTACCCACAAAGCCATTCTCACTGTCTGGTGGGCACCCTAACAGCCTTTGCTGGAAATGCCTCCCTGGCTTAGCCTGCCTACCAAGCTCCAAGGCCCTTCCCTTCACGGCCGTCACAAGGCCAGCCTGGAAGGAACCCTGATGAAACTGCTGTTTCAGGGTCATATTGGTGCCATCTGTGAGGAACTCCATGACTCAGCAAGGATCCTTGCACTCTCATAGGTAACTCAAGGCCCCCAAAGTGGTGCTGTGGTTGTCCGAGTGCCCAGGGAGCCTCTCGAGTGTGGTGAGCATTGGGTGATGCCCCAGCAGTGCTTCTCAGACCGCCTGAGGGGAACGCTGGAGCTTCCTAACTCATGAGACCAATTTCTAAATACAAAAAACACTCCTAATGGGGAGGGGTCAGGGGCACAGGGATCTTCATATCTCAAGGCTTCTGTAAAAACAGACCTTCAGATAAAACGTGGAAAGACTAGCAAAAGCAAATATACAATGTGTGACTCAGGTTGAAGCTTTGTAACTTCTCAATAGTCCAGAGGCCCTAAGACCTTAATAGTGGCCAAACAATTATTTCAAAGGCCAGACATATGCCCTTAAGGGCTGTTTATACCCTACTGGTCACATGAAAAAATATAAATGAATGAATGAATGAATGAATGAAAAAGAGAAAGGAGCTTGAACTGGCAGATAACTTTTTAAAAGCCATAAAGAGGCCAGGCGCAGTGGTTCATGCCTGTAATCCCAGCTCTTTGGGAGACGGAGGCGGGCGATCACAAGGTCAGGAGTTCAAGACCAGCCTGACCAACACAGTGAAACCTCGTCTCTACTAAAAATACAACAATTAGCCAGGCGTTGTGGCGCATGCCTGTAATCCCACTGTAATTCCAGCTACTCAGGAAGCTGAGGCAGGAGAATTGCTTGAACCTGGGAGGTGGAGCTTGCAGTGAGCCGAGACTGCGTCACTGCACTCCAGCCTAGGCAACAGAGCAAGACTCCATCTCAAAAAAAATTAAAAAATAAAATAAAATAAAGATATTTACTGTGCTATGTTGTTCTGGTAGTATACTTGTAAGATTTTTGCCAAAAACCACCCAAAAAATATTTTTCAATTTATCAAGCAGATTATTACACATCAAAACCTAACAAGTAATGATGGAAAATATGAAGTTAGTTTTTTTTTTTGAGACAGAGTCTTGCTCTGTTGTGAACTGTTATACTAAAGATAGATATAGTCCTATGCCTATTTCCATTATCTGCATAATGTAACCTTTAAAAATATTCCTTAAATTGTTAACTTTATAAGAATAAGATACTAGAAAATAGTTAGAAAGTTCATCAAAACCTTACAAACTCACATGTCCTCAACTGTAATGTCCTTGAGGATCTGGCAGTAGTCCACATTCCATACAGCCTGATCGTCCCAAACCTTGGAGGCAAGAAGAATGGCTCCCAGAACAATCCTTTTCCAGTTGGTGGGACAAATGTCAATTTCAGCATAAGTTAAAAGCCTTTCTAAGTAAACCTGTAAAATAGAGCACTGGTCTTTGATTTTAGTTCAGTTTAAATGCTTTGATAAGCTTTTTTTTTTTTTTGAGACGGAGTTTCACTCTTGTTGCCCAGGCTGTAGTGCAATGGCGCGATCTCGGCTCACAGAACCTCCGCCTCCCAGGCTCAAGCGATTCTCCTGCCTCGGCCTCCCAACTAGGTGGGATTACAGGCATGCGCCACCATGCCTGGCTAGTTTTTGTATTTTTAGTAGAGACGGGGTTTCTCCATTTTGGTCAGGTTGGTCTCGAACTCCTGATCTCAGGTGATCCACCCGATCCTCCCAAAGTGTTGGGATTACAGGTGTGAGCCACCGTGCCCGGCCCCGAAATGCTTTGATAAGAATTCATGACTGACAAATTTATTTTGTTTTTGACCAGAAAATAAGTGCCTTTTATTCTTATGTTCTACAGAGACTTTGCTTAGTCAGCCAAAGCAAGACACTAAATCACAGTTGTAGGTCAGATATCTCTGCTGCCTACTCTGCCCATATACATTTCCCACCCAGTCACAGGAATGATTGGACATCTCAGCAAAGAGCATCATCAAGAGAGGCACTCTTATCACCTCCACACTCATAATAGAGTTGTTCAATAAATACTGAGTGCCTACCAGGTACAATGTATCATACCTGGATGGCAGATAGTAATTTTACAGGTAGTTATATTATGCTCAAATATGTAAAACCCAAGTAATACTGAGCACATTTTTACCTTCTCCTTTTCACAGTAACTAACCCTTTGGTGGCACTAGCTTGAAGAACTGCTGGTCAAGAGAGCCACCCAGTGGCTGCTGTGCAGACCAGCATGACAGGTCTTTAGGGCTGTAAAATATTCCCCATATTCAGTGCCTTCACAAGGAACACAGATGGACAAAAGGATGTCTCTGGACCCCTGGTATTCCTCTAAACCTGCCAAGCAGTTTTTGAGACAATTTCATGAATTATTTTACATCTACCAAACATCCTTCAAAGAACTGAGCAAAGTGAACAGCTGAGTAAAGATTTCAGAGGTAAGCTGTAATTTGCTGTTACCTCAAAGGGTTCTCTGTGGAAGAGTATGTCTATATGCTGTTTGAACTCTGTATCAAGACAAAAAGAAATCTTTTTAGGCTGGAGTGCAGTGATGCAATCTTGGCTCATTGCAACCTCTGCCCCCTGGGTTCAAGGGATTCTCCTGCCTCAGCCTCCCAAGTAGCTGAGCACCCGCCAGCATGCCTGGCTAATTTTTGTATTTTTAGTAGAGATGGGGTTTCACCACGTTGGCCAGGCTGGTCTCAAACTCCGGCCTCAACTGATCTGCCCACCTCAGCCTCCCAAAGTGCTGGGATTACAGGCATGAGCCACTGCGCCAAGCCTGAAAAAAGTTCATTTTAACAGAGCTTATTTACTGTCTGAAGGTTATCAGATAGGCATATCAGATCTGGCAGTGTTCTCCAAACTCAACTGTGTTTTCAAAAAGGGGTACTGAAAATGACATGTTCTTAAGAGAGATTCTGGTCCCTTTCCCCCAAATTCTGCACTCTCAGTATCCTAAGAATGAACCTCTTTCACAGGGTTCAAATCTCAATGGGAATAATTAGACAACAGGGAAACAACATAGACAATCCCTCAACTTCCTGTTGCCTTTACGGGTAAGCTGGTGATGTGCTGATGCTCACTGATACCACTTGCCCTCCTGTGTCAGTGTAAGAGTTCTTTTCTTCCCACTAAAGCCAACTCCATCAGTGCAGTTGATCCCATCCCACTTGTGCAGAACACTGTCCCCACAACTGCGTCTTTTTGAAGGCTTTCTCCTTCTCTGCCAGAGATTTTCCCCAATGTGTTTCCTTTGTTCCCATCCCCCTCCCCACAACTCCCCGGATGTGTCCTCTCATTTGCTCAAAGCATCATGTCCTGGTGTCAGCTTCTCATGTCCCATCTCTCCTTAACCCACTCCTGTTTGTCCCTTGCTGCTGTCACTCTCCTGAGACTCCTCTTGCCAAGGTCCCCAGAGTCTTCACACTTACAAGCCAGAGCTCTTCATCCCACCGCTCCACTCCCCAAGTCTTCCCTAATATTGTACAGGGTATTTCCATTCACCTAGTTGCTGAGGCCAAACACCTACATTCAAGTTACCCCACACCAGACTGTGCACAATTCCTGCTATGTCCACCTTCACTGGTAAGCTGCTCGCTTTTGATTCTGAGCTGCCATTTGTCACTGCTCACCTGTATCACCCTCGTTGCTTCTTAACTCTCTTCTCTGCCTCTATTCTGCCAATTATGGTCTACTCTCTTCAAGTCATCAGCATAACTTCTTAAATTAAGAGCACTTCACTCCCCTGCTCAAAATCTACCCAAAGTACCCATCAAACTGGAATAAAAACTTCTTCCTGGCCAGGCGCAGTGGCTCACACTTGTAATCCCAGCACTTCGGGAGGCCAAAGTAGGCGGATCACCTGAGGTCAGGAGTTCAAGACCAGCCTGGCCAACATGGCAAAGCCCGGTCTCTACTTAAAAAAAAAAAAAAAAATTAGGCGTGGTGACGGGCACTGGTAAGCCCAGGTACTTGGGAGGCTGAGGCAGGGAGAATTGCTTGAACCTGGGAGGTGGAGGTTGCAGTGAGCCAAGATTGAGCCACTGCACTCCAGCCTGGGTGACATAGCAAGACTCCGCGTCTCAAAAACAAAACAAAAAAAACCTTCCTATGGCCTGCAAGCCAAAAGGCCCTATGAGTTATATGTGGCATTGCCCATGTGACCTCACCTCCTCCACTCTTTCCAACGCACTCCAACCACACTGGACACCTTGCTGCTTGTTCCTTGAACACACACACACACACACACACACACACAAAATGTTCCTGTCTTGGCACTTGTCTGGCTGCCTGTAATGCCGGCACTCTTTACTTTCCTGCTTTGATCAGGTCACTGCTCAAATGTCACCTCTAGAGAGGTTCTTCCTGATCATTCTATCTGAAATAGTGAGCCCCTCCTGTCACTCTGTATCCCTTTATGCTGCTTCATCTTCTCGCTACTTACCACTACCTGAAAAAATGTCTTCCTCACTAGAACATAAGCTCATAAAGGCAAGAACTTTGTTCAATCTGCCTCTCCTCTACTCTAGCATTTGGTAGCTCACGTCTGTAATCCCAACACTCTGGCAGGATCGCCTGAGGTCAGTTCTGAGACCAGCCTGGGCAACATAGCTAGACTCTAGTTCTACTAAAAAATTAAAACAAAACAAAACAAAAACAAAAACAAAAAACAAGAATAGTGGCACAGAGTAGGCATCCAGTGAATATTTACAGAATCAGAAACTTCTTGGCAGCATTTAACACTGGGACCACAGCCTCTCTTATCTTGATCTCTGTTCTTTATTACCTTCTGGGTTTCCTCCTTCCACACCATCTGGGAGCTTGTCCCTCAAACGCTAACAGTCTTTAGAGATCTATCTTCTATCCACTTTCTTCTCTTTTTTGAAAGATGGGGGTCTTGCTATGTTGCCCAAGCTGGACTCAAGACTACTGCACTCAAGTGATCCTCCCACCTCAGCCTCCCCAGCAACAGGGACTACAGGTGTGCACTACCATGCCTAGCTTCTCCACTTTCATGCTGCAACCTTTCTCTGTATTTGAACAGCTACTATAACTCTTCATTCCTTATCTCTAAGCTCAGATTCATGCTCCAGTCCAGTACACTCAAATGATTACTGGACACTGCCACTGCTACCTCACAGGCACACAGAGCTTAAACCATCTAAGATGAACTCCCCCTCTTCCTATACAGCTTTCCCTCCTGTATCACCTGTCTCTCTACATCTGGAAGCACCACTCCTGCTTCTCTACAGTATGTGCTAAGTGTTCCAAATGGCTTACAGCTCCATGAAAAGGCCTAAGTCTGATCCAGTACCCACTGAGGGGCTTCTATTCAAGTGCACAGAAGCCTTCTCTCCTAAATTCCAGTTGGATGCTAAAGGAGTAGGTACTGACCTAAGTATTCTTTCCCTCCAGGCCATGCAGTTGACCTTCCTCTATAGGTTTGCTATGGGGAGGAGTAAAACAATCCTAACCACTTAAATAGGATTTATTATTCAATGATAAAACCTTACCATAGGAATTCTGCATGAAGGACATAAAGTTAAGGACACAGCTATAGCTTAGTAAGCTAACCAGCAAAGCCTTTGTCCAAGTATTACTGGTACCACATTGCTGGGCAACATCACGAGCAGGCACAAGAGGTAGGCAGAGATGATTAAAACCCATCATCCAAGGAACAAAGAATTTAGGGCAATAGTTCTCAATCACAACACACATCGGAAATACCTGGGGAATAAAGCCTGGGACTTGGCTTAGACCTACACTGGAATCAGTGTCTGGCTCTGAACCACATAGTTTTGTTACCACTCCCCATCACCCCCAGCCCTGCCACCATGCCTTGTATGTGTACACACTGAATGTGTACATGTGCATTGATGGGTAGGGGGAGAAACCAGAAATCTCCCGGCTGCCTTTTGTAGCAACTGTTCTGTGATGAGAAAAGCAATGGAAACATGTTCAACCATAATGATGATTAAACGCGAATGTATGTATTTACGTTTCTTTCATAGGTTCCTCTTAAAGTTCTGATGATAATTTCAGGAACCTATTTTTATTTGAAAAATAGGACCATACCCTGTGTACAAGACTAATTTCTAAAGACACTTTATAAATGAGAAATATCTTACCAAAGTTACTATTGCACATTCAGCTGTTAGCTGTGCAGCACTAAAAAGAGTACGAACAAATCTGTAAATAAATTTGTGCTCAGGATCATGCTTAAAGTACTCCTCTGGAACTTTTTCTCGCTGAAAGAAGAAAAGATGCAATGTTAGTATCCACTGAAGAAAAAAATTTTAAGTTTTTTTTTTTTGAGACTGAGTTTCACTCTTATTGCCCAGGCTGGAGTGCAATGGCATGATCTTGGCTCACTGCAACCTCTACCCCCCGGGTTCAAGCGATTCTCCTGCCTCAGCCTCCTGAGTAGCTAGGATTACAGGCACCCGCCACCACGCCCAGCTAGTTTTTGTATTTTTAGTAGAGACGGGGTTTCAACATGTTGGTCAGGCTGGTCTCAAACTCCTCACCTCAGGCAATCCACCTGCCTCGGCCTCCCAAAGTGCTGGGATTATAGGCGTGAGACACCACGCCCGGCCTAGGCACTTCTTTTTTTTTTTTTTTTTTTTTTGAGACCCAGTCTTGCTTTGTTGCCCAGGCTGGAGTGCGGTAGCACAATCTCGGCTCACTGCACCTCCGCCTCCCAGGTTCAAGTGATTCTCCTGCCTCAGCCTCCTGAGTAGCTGGGATTACAGGCGTGCACTACCATGTCCGGCTAATTTTTTGTATTTTTAACAGAGGCAGGGTTTCACCATGCTGGCCAGGCTGGTCTCAAACTCCTGACCTCATGATCTGCCCACCTCGGCCTCCCAAAGACCTGGGATTACAGGTGTGAGCCACCATGCCCAGCCGGCCTAAGTACTCCTAAGACCAGCAGTGTTGACGTTTGAGCCCATGTACCCCTTAAAATAATTCTGGTTGAGTGACATGACTTTTAGTTTTTAAAATATAAACAATTGGATCTTAAAATATCATAATGATTCAATACTCATCACCATTTATCATTAAGGAAAAATACAGGCACAACTCAGAAAATTTTTATGTTCCTTTCCACTTTCTATCCACAGAATTCTATCAAAATGTAAACTACTTGTAGGCTCAAAAGTCTTACTAATCATATGTCAGGATTCTCTTAAATACACTTTGAAAAACATTTTTTTTTTTTTTTTTTTTTGAGATGGAGTCTCACTCTGTCGCCCAGGCTGGAGTGCAGTGGAGCAATCTTGGCTCACTGCAAGCTCCGCCTTCCGGGTTCACGCCATTCTCCTGCCTCAGCCTCCCGAGTAGCTGGGACTACAGGCGCCTGCCACCGTGCCTGGCTAATTTTTTGTATTTTTAGTAGAGATGGGGTTTCACTGTGTTAGCCAGGATGGTCTCGATCTCCTGACCTCGTGATCCGCCTGCCTTGGCCTCCCAAAGTGCTGAGATTACAGGTGTGAGCCACCACACCCGGCCTGAAAAAATATTTTTAGTTTCCTGTAACCATCAGGCTCAAAGGCTTCACTGTCCAAGACAAGCATTAGCCACGAGCGGCTATCATAAACCTGAGGAAGTGAATTTTTAAATGTTGACACCATTTTAATTGATTTAAATTGTTTTCTAATTATCTTCATAGAGATCATGTATACTTGTTAGGACTATTTATAAATATCAGCATGAAATAAACACAACTCTATGAGAGAAAAATACTACCTCAAAAAAAGTGACACTTACTGTAAGTGGATGTGATCTCTCATCAAAAATATCCAGGGATCTATTTGCATCTCTATAAAATAAGAATATGCATTGAAGAAGTTAATTCAGGAATTGTTAATATCTGAGTAAAATGTCTGCTGGGGGTGGCGGGAGATGCCTCCTGTTTGCTTTGGTGTTTGCTTCACCAAAGCAAAGAGTTGTACAAATTCTTCTCCTGCATCCCAGCCTTCAAAGGATTTCCTGACCTCTTTTTACTCAGCACATGAGGTTCTATACTGTGAAGTCTTTTCTACAATGACGATTCAGAATTGCCTTTAAGTATTGGCCCTCCCTAACAGGCAAAGGTAATAAAGTATATTTTCACTCTTCTAACCCCTCACTGGAACTCAAGAACATTTTACACAGCAGTAGTGGTGGGCAATAAAATCTTTAGAACTTTAATGACTGTGAATGAGATTCAGATTTCCCAGCCTCTTCCTCTCTAGTTCTCTGTATTACATTCTTGATATGTATTTGTTTAAGTAGTTTGATGAGTTAAAAACCTTATTGCCTTTTTATTTTAAAAGAGACGAGTCTTTGATAATCTTTACAAGTTTATAAAACTAATACATTGTGCTCATTTAATAAAACCAGTGGTTCTCCAAGTGTGGTCTGTGGACTTCTGGAGACCCTCTAGAGCCTTTTCCAAGAGGTCCTTGAGGTCAAAACTGTTCTTATAAGAATACTTATTCAACCTGAGAAAGCTGATTGAAAATTTAGAAATAAAAATAATTTAAAAAAAAGAATACTAAGATATTGCTTGCTTTTTGACTGTATGACATTTGTAATGAGTGTATAACAGCAAAAGTGGGTAAACTGCTGGCTTCTCAGCATGAATCAAGGCAGTGCTACCAAATTATACTAGTAGTTATGCTACTGTTTACTGCTTCTTGCAGTTTAAGAAAAACACCTGCTTCAGTCACGAATATCCTTGCTGAAGCAGTAAAAATTAATGGTATTATTAAATCTTGACCTTTCTTTTCACTATTCTGGAGTAAGCAGAAAGTTCACATAAAGTAATTCTGCATATCGAGGTATAGTTGTGTTAAGGAAAAGTACTTGTGTTTTAATTGTGAGCTAAACAAGCCATTTTTTTTTCACAGAATATCATTTTTACTTGAAAGTACAACTATCATTCTCAAAAATGAAAGAAGTGGCCTGGTGTGGTGGCTCATGACTATAATCCCAGCACTTTGGAAGGCTGAGGCGGGTGGATCACTTGAGGTCAGGAGTTCGAGACCAGCCTGGCCAACGGGTGCAACCCCATCTCTACTAATACAAAAATTAGCCAGGCATGGTGACAGGCGCCCGCAGTCCCAGCTACTCAGGAGGCTGAGGCAGAAGAATCACTTGAACCCGGAAGGCAGAGGTTACAGTGAGCGAAGATGGCACCAGTGCACTCTAGCCTGGGCAACAGAGTGAGACTCAGTCTCAAAAGATAAATAAATAAAAAGTTTTTAAAAAATGAAGCCTGTCACTTCAAGAAAATAACACTATTTGTTGCAATGATAAAATTCAAGCTTTCAAACTAAAAATCAGGACTTGGAGAAACTTGTACCTTATTATGTGAGTTTAACAGCTTCTCAATACTTAAAGATTTTTTAATGCAATTGGTGGTGATACTAACAAAAGTGAGCTTTTGACACTGTCAAGAAATGTGAGCCAGGCTGGGCGTGGTGGCTCACGCCTGTAATCCTAGCACTTTGGGAGGCTGAGGTGTGCGGATTGCCCGAGCTCAGGAATTCGAGACCAGCCTGGGCAACATGGTGAAACTCTGTCTCTACTAAAAATACAAAAAATTAGCTGGGTATGGTGGTGTGTACTTGTAATCTCAGCTACTTGGGAGGTTGAGACAGGAGAATCGCTTGAACCCGGGAGGTGGAGGTTGCAGTGAGCTGAGACTGCACCACTGCACTCCAGCCTGGGTGATAGAATGAGACTCTGTCTCAAAAAAAAGAAAAAAGAAATGTGAACCAATATTTTCCATATAACCAATGCATAATATTAGAAAACCAAGTAAGGGGAAATGATACATTTATTGTACAAGACAGATGAGTGAGTACTAATAAAAAATTTATTGATACACAAAATTCCACTCTAACCATTTTAAGAAACTAGCACTTGTGAAGTGTTGGGTAGTATTAAAGAATTCTGGCCGGGTATGGTGGCTCATGCCTGTAATCCCAGCACTTTGGGAGGCTGAGGCGGGTGGATCACCTGAGGTCAGGAGTTCAAGACCAGCCTGGTCAACATGGCAAAACTCCATCTCTACTAAAAATACAAAAATTAGCCAGGTGAGGTGGCATGCGCCTGTAACCCCACCTACTCGGGAGCCCGAGGCAGGAGAATCGCTTGAACTTGGGAAGTGGAGGTTGCAGTGAGCCGAGATCGTGCCACTGCACTCCAACCTGGGCAACAGACAAGACTTCGTCTCAAAAAAAAAACAAATAAATAAAAATAAACTAAAAAACAATACCCACAACCATCTGAAAGCTTTAAAAGTATACCTTTTACCAACTATATATTTGCATGAGGCTAGGTCATCTTCTTATCACTTCTTCAAAACAAATTACAGCTCACTACCAGGGTGCACTATTAGCCATGTAATAAACCTACACATGTACTCAATGTATCTAAAATAAAAGTTGAAATTAAAAAAAAAAAAACTAATTGCAAAGACAGAGATGAGAATCCAGCTGTTTTCTGTTAAGCTGGACACTAGAGAGTTGCAAAAATATAAATACATGACACACATTTTACTCAACTTTGTTGTTGTAAAAGAGAGTTATTTTTCATGAAAAAATATTATTTATGTTAACAATATGATTCTCAGTCAGGGGTTATATTTTTGTTGTCACAACCTGGGACAGCTGTTAAATATCCTACAATACACAGGACAGTCCCCACAACAAAGACTTATCTAGCTCAAAATATCAACAGTGCCAACGTTGAGAAACTGAAACTAAATATAGGGTTTTTTTTTTTAATTCTCAATTTCAATTTCTAATGCAATAAATATCAATATAACCAACATAAACAAATACTCATTGGGATCCTCAGTAATTTAACAGTTGAAACTGTCTTGGGGACCAGAAAAACCACAAATGATTCAGTTCAATACTGTAATAGCACTCTATAGCTTATGATGTCTATAGTTATGACCTAATACTGAACTTGATATCATGCAAAGTAATTAGCTGGAATAACAAGACAGGTTTTAAAGGAGCTCACCTGTTCTTTATGTGGTAATATATTGCTAAGGTCACACTGTGAAGGAAAAAAAATTATTTTTAACAACTGATTTAAACATTTGTTAGGCCCGAAGACATTTTTTAAATGAGGGAGGGGAGGAATCCTCCTAGCAGCCCTGAAATCCTCTAGTTCAGAACAGTACCAAATGGGTACTTTCCCCTTGTTTTAGCTCCTTTCAGCAAAAATACACGAACCAAAATGCTAAGTAAGGCTGGGCGCAGTGGCTCACGCCTGTAATCCCAGCACTTTGGGAGGCCGAGGCAGGTGGATCACGAGGTCAGGAGATTGAGACCATCCTGGCTAACACGGTGAAACCCCGTCTCTACCAAAAATACAAAAAATTAGCCGGGCGTGGTGGCGGGCGCCTGTATTCCCAGCTACTCAGGAGGCTGAGGCAGGAGAATGGCGTGAACCCGGGAGGCAGAGCTTGCAGTGAGCCGAGATCGTGCCACTGCACTCCAGCCTGGGCGAAAGAGCGAGACTCTGTCTCCAAAAAAAAAAAAAAAAAAAAAAACCCAGTAATATGCTGTTAAAATACATGTTTCTGTTGACTATTATAATATATAAATAATTACATATATCCCCATTTGCTCTTCTGCCCATAGAACCTTTCATCTTATACAAGTTCTACCTATTTGTATACATGCTTAAATTTAAACTATTTGGTTTTTTGGTTATTTTTATTTTTTGCTTTTTAAGCTGTTAGGCTCTGCATTTCAGTTGATTTAATTAACTATCATCTACCCACCCATTTTCCATTATTTCCCCTTAAATAAAAGTGTTTTATACCAAATAAAATCATTTATGATCAATTTTGCATCATTAGTAGAAAATTTATTAGTAAATAAGTGCACACAAAACCAATGATAGGTGTAGCTATCCTGAAATAAGCAGTGCTAACAATGCAGCATAAAACTACAAAGTGTAATATTAATGGCAAGTATTTCCACATTGGTTTAAATAAAATATTAGTGAACAGACACGACTTTTCAGATATATGTTACTGTATTCCTAAATTACCCACAGATGTTGTGTATCAGGAAACAAGGAGTTGTCTTAGGTAAGTTATATGCTTCCATTTGCCCTCAGTCTCTAAACTGAGGCTCAAAATAATTGAGGGAAGGCAAATCTGAATTTTAAGTCCATACAATGTTAGCACTTTTTTAAAAAGTCTGTAACATTAGCATCTAAGATGGATACTTCTATAGTGCTTCAAACATTTTCATGTCCAAATTGATTTTAACATTACAGAATTTGAAGTTATATGCTGAAAAGGACCACGGAAACTTACATGACATTTAATCCAACACCCAGTTTACAGATATGGGAACCAAGGCTTAAAACTGACTTGCCCAAGGTCCCACCAAATAGAAGCAGTTCATCCTCCTACATTCAGTTAAGCAGTGGTTCTCAAACTTTCTGCACACTGCAATCACCTGAGGAGCTTTAAAAACTGCCTAACTTCCAACTTGAGACATTCTGATTTAATTGGCATTGGGTATGACTTGGGGCATGAGGAGTGTTTTTTGTTGTCTTTTTGTGTGTTTTGTGTTTTTTTGAGACAGAGTCTTGCTCTGTCGCCCAGGCTGGAGTAAAATGGCACAATCTCGGCTCACTGCAACCTCCGCTTCCCAGATTCAAGCTATTCTGTCTCAGCCTCCCAAGTAGCTGGGATTACAGGTGCACGCCACCACACTTGGCTAATTTTTTTGTATTTTACTAGAAACGGGGTTTCACCGTGTTGCCCGGGCTGGTCTCAAACTCCTGAGCTCAGGCAATCTACCCGCCTCGGCCTCCCGAAGTGCTAGGATTACAGGTGTGAGCCACCACGCCCAGCCTGAGGGTTGTTTTTAAAGTTCCCCTGGTGATGATTCCAATGTGCTGCAAATTTTGGGAATGACTGAGTTAGGGTCAAGATCAGAATCATCTGGGATGTGCTTGTCTGTGTAATTCTGCCTCACATGCCTTCTCCATTTTCCTAAAAGGCTTGTGACTGCCTAGAGATCAAGGGAAGGTGGAGGTGAGATGAATGTGTTTGTAGACATATATTTTGAAAAAAGTTGCATAAGTGATTCTGATATGGCTCACTCATCCCATGAGAATAATGCACTATTAAGCCATGATAAACATTTTTCAAAATCTTTCCTAAAAATCAATTTGCCATACTAGTGAAACCTTTATTTAACCAGTAGTGAAATATACCAAATGATCATTTCTAAAACTTACTGAGAACAAATTAAAATTTACTGTACTTCCAAAAGTAGACATCTAAAAATTAAGACTAAAATGGGGGGGAAAAAGCATGAAATCTATTATACTTGTTTGAGCAAGGTTAATCTTTAAAACTACTTTGAATCTTATAGAAACATCAGAACCTTTTGAATTCAAAAGAAGCCAGGGGCTCTAGCCAAAGTGGAGTGGTTTTTTAACTCAAGGATTTAGGACCCTGGCTGAATACAAACATTGAATGATTACTCAGTAGGTGCCAAAGCTCAGTACTTTAGACAGAGTCAGAGTCCAGTTTGTGCTGAAACACAATTCGATTTCAACTATTGTTTTAAGTGAGAGAGGAAAGTGACATTATTATGAGTGTAAATTTGCTGCTTTTAAAGTAGAAGTTACTGATAATTGAACTAAAAAAAAAAAACTAGTACATTAGAAACAAAATTAAGTTTATAAGCTAGTTATGTTTTTAGACTAAAAAGTAAAATTAGGGATAAGGACATTAATATTCTAGTGCAGCACTTCCCAAACTGTGTTCTGAAAATCAACGCTCATAATCCAAGGAGATGTTAATAGTTTCCTGACAACCCCAATGGAGTTGTTTGCTGTTGTTGTTGGTTTTTAAATAAACTTGAAAAGTTCATCTTACGGTGTTCTGAAAGTGCATCTCAGATTGTGCCCAAGAGGTGCTCATGCACGACAGGGAAAATTTAAATGCAGATACACTATGGTGCCAGTAGAGGACAAGCTGTTCCTTCTTCCAAGAGTAGTTTGCAAAGCAGTACACATTGTTTTAGGCCTGTAACTCATAACAAACTAATGTTTCTCCAGAAACATCCAATAAAAAGCACCTCTCCTTCTCACATTATGTTCAACACTGTCTTAACATAAATGCATTAAATAAATAGCTACACTTTTCTAGGATTACTTCTTCACTAACTGGCTTTCCCTTCCACCATGCAGCCTAAGATTAAAACAGGAAATTAAAATTCATATTTAGATCCTTGAAATCAATATATAGTTGACACCAATTTCTTAAATCCATTGCTGAAAAGGACAATCAAATGGCTGAAATTACCGAGGATGGCTAGGATGCTTTTAGCATAAGGGGGTCTGTCACTCAGCCCTTGGCAGCCTAGTTGTACTCACCATTTTACTGTGGTTCTAAGATTAGGCTGGCTGACTGTGCTGTCATCTAGAAATATTGTTGAGCATGAGCTATACTTTTTAGTAAGCTGCCCTGGAGATACCTGAAGGGGAAGGGAAATAGAAGAAAATGTCACAGTAAGTTAAACCTATAAAAGTGTGGTTTTTCCTTGGTTAAAATGTCAAATGATAAAGCATTAAGATATTTCTTACACTCCATGAACTGCCTGAGTGTAGTATCATGTGCAGCTCTATGGGAAACCCAGTGGAGGCTCTCCCACAGACTGTTTGAGGAATGGGTTATGAAATGCTGCTCTTGTGGTACCTATAATCAAACCTGGCAAGCATCTGTTATGCATTCCCTGTATAAATTAATGGGAAAAGTTTACAATAAGATTTGTTTTTTTCTTGAGCAATAAAAAGCAGCTGAGATTGTCTATTATTCCTTCACTACAGTAAAATGTAATGCCTTAAATCATATTTGCGTAAGAGCATTTTATTGCAGTAAATGAAAGCCTAATACTACATTTACTAAGTTACTAATATTAAATGTATTAGTTCAGGAGACAGTATGAGAAACAAGTGTTTCACAGTCAGAGGCTTCGTCTGCCAGGGCTGCTCCATCACCCTCAGTGAGAGGGCCTGTTTTCTTATGTGGAGGAGAAAAAGTAACACTTTAATATTCCAAACAAAAAAGATGACAAAAACAACTTTAGGAATTTAACTTGCACTTCATATTTAAATAAAACTGCCATTACATTATTCAAATGAGAACCTCAGAGAACACTCTCCATTTCAAAATGTTATTAATTTCATTCTATAAGTTATTTGACAGGCATCATGGCACTTGCCTCCCTCACTCATGCTGCTCTGCCTGGACTACCTTGTTCTTCCTCCTTATCCCAATAAGCCTGACCCCATCTACCTTCTGGGATCCCTTTGCCAGCAGCCGCACCAAAAAACATTTCCCTTTTGGTACATTCACCCATCTAATTCACCACTTGTTACATGATACCAACTGCTTGTGGAGTATCCCCTCACAAGAAAGTAAGCTTCTCCAGGGAAGGAAGGACTCTTCCTCCTCTTACCTCTGGCTGCTGAGCACAGAATTGGGGACAAATTAAGGAGTTCAACAAGTGTTTGACAAATTATTTAAATCAGTTACAATTTGGAAGGTAAATGCTACTACAGACACAAATTAGCAGAATTTATCTGCAGTTGTATCAAGGAGGTGACTATGAACTTTTTGAGCCCTCTAGAAAATAAACCATCTTTAAAACACTTTAGAAGTATCCATTTATTTGGGAAGAGTGCAACAGTCAAATACTGAAACAGCCTGAACTATGTTAAGAAGGTCAGTAACCAAATCCCAGTCATTGAATAGCTGAAAGTAACAGTAGCTTTTTTTTTAAAACCACAGAATACTAATAATTTTAACACATAAAAAAAAACTAATTCAGATGAGCCTTCCTTCTTCCTATTAATATGATAGTTTTTACCACGTTGTCACACTCTCCCATCAGTATCCCATACATATACATGAAAGACAGGGCAGGGAGAAGGTCTAGTCATTGCTTTTAAAAATGCATGCATTAAAAAATTGCCAGTAGTCAATAATCAGAAATATCCATACAGTGTAACACCATTTTGTTTCAGATGTTTTTACTGCAGTCACTTAATTCTTACTAACAAAAAGTCCCAGGTATTCTATTTTTAAAAAGTATTACTATTTGAAGGACCAAATTCTCCTTCAACCTAGAAATGTTTTCAACTATATCTAAACTCATGTTTCTTAAGCTATTATATTTAATGTATATAGTTTACATTAACTGTGTATGTGTGCTAATGTATACACTTTTATTGCCTCAAGAAACACATACAGTATAAAAAATAAAAATTGACTCATTCAAATACATTCATTCAAAGTGGAAGGTGGGGCTGGGCACGGTGGCTCACACCTGTAATTCCAGCACTTTGGAAAGCCAAGGCGGGTGGATTACCTGAGGTCAGGAGTTCGAGACCAGCCAGGCCAACATGGAGAAACCCTATCTCTACTAAAAATACAAAACTTAGCCAAGTGTGGTGGTGGGCTCCCATAATCCCAACTACTTGGGAGGCTGAGGCAGGAGAATCGCTTGAACCCGGGAGGCGAAGGTTGTAGTGAGCCAAGATCGCACCACTGCACTCTAGCCTGGGTGACAGAGCAAGACTTGGTCTCACAAACAAAAAAAAAAAAAAAAAAAGAAACCTTTCTCTGCTAATCAATATATAGCATGAGACACACCACTAACTTTCAACTATCCAAATTTTTTGTTATCAAGAGTATCCCTACATCTCTTGAGACTAGAGGGTGGCAGAATTCAGCTTCTGAGCAAAGCAATTATAGCTGGCAACAGGTAATTCCCCCATCATCTTGCTGGAAAACTCAACAATTTCCTTTATTTTAGGCTAAAGGCTTACCAGTGCTGACTTACAACCTCAAGAAACTCTACTGACAAACATAATAATATAAAATATAAATACTTTAAAAAAATCCAAACAACAAAACACTACTGAAAGTTCACAGATGTTATTTCAGGTAGTCACAAAACAGGGACAAAGAATATATCATTCATCTTCATTTAGTCTGCACAAATGACAATCTTTAACAAGAAAGGGAAGGGGTACTGAGTAGACTTAAGGTAGAATAGCAAAGATAGAAAATAATCATACTTAGTAATCTACTGAGTCACAACTGAAACCTTAAAGATAAAGTACCTGGTGAACTTCTATGCCTATCCACTGACTTTTCCCATTGTGTCTACTGCCTCTAATTTTAACCCATTTAAAATAAGAGGTAAATGCTACTACAGAATCCATCTCAAAAAAAAAAAAAGAATTAATGACTTTTAATTAACTTAAAAATTTCTGACATTTTGTGCATTAATGAAACACCTCCATCTATGCTGCACAGTAATGGGGCAATATAGCAGGGTGCAGAGTTTGAATACAATTCCTAAGGCCTTAGTAGAAGAGTATAATATGCTTATTATAGGTATAACTAAAAAATGTCTGGATTAGTATCATTATGTTGAATTTAAACTTAGATTTACACTTTAAATAAAGGTTCTAAATTTGGCTTAAACATGGCAGATTGACCATAAATTTATTTCCTTGCCCTCCTGAAATTTCATTAGAATTAAAGACATAAAGTAAAGGTTATACACAGGAGCAGGCAACAGGATTGACAGCAGATAATTTTTCTATTTATTTTATTTATTTATGAGACAGAGTTTATAAATTTATTTATTTATTTTTGAGACAGAGTCTTGCTCTGTTGCCCAGGCTGGAGTGCAGTGGTGCAATCTTGGCTCACTGCAGCCTCCACCTCTCAGGTTCAAGCGATTCTCCTGCCTCAGCCTCCCGAGCAGCTGGGATTACAGGTGCGTACCACCACACCTGGCTAATTTTTATATTTTTAGTAGAAACGGAGTTTCAACATGTTGGCAAGGCTGGTCTTGAACTCCTGGCCTCAAGTGATCCTCCCACCTCAGCCTCCCAAAGTGCTGAGATTACAGGCATGAGCCACCGCACCCGGCCACAGCAGATGACTTTTAATAAATCTTGAAAGATGAAAAAGACAAAGGAGTGGTAACTGATATGGAAGCACAACTTTAGTGCCTACAGAGAGTGACTGGAACAGGATCAAGTTAGTTTGTCTCACAGAACCCAAGGCAGACTTCAAACTCAGAGGTACATGGCACCTTGGAAGGTAGAGTGAAACATAAAACAAAAGCCAGCAAGGTCAGTTGAAAATATGTAGGTGCAGTCCCAGGTCCATCTGTCCTCCCATCTTATAAGGAATATAGAAGGTTCTGGGCTCAGAAATAGTAGGACTGAAATCTGGGAAATGGGAAAAAAAACTACATGCTGAGAAGTGGAACTCCACCTCCCTTTTCCAACTCTGCTTCTGGAAAATGAGCAGCCATGCTTATACTCCCCAGGTAGAAAATTGGGAGATTCTTCTCTGAAGAAACTGAACAGTCTCAGAAAAGACGCACCCAGCAGGGCACAGTGGCTCACACCTGTAATCCCAGCACTTTGGGAGGCTGAGGTGGGTGAACTTGAGGCCAGGAGTATGAGACCAGCTTGGCTAATACGGCAAAACCCTGTCTCTACTAAAAAAAAAAAAATTAGCCGGGTGTGGTGGCACACACCTGTAATTTCAGCCACTCAAGAGACCGAGGCACAAGAATCACTTGAACCCAGGAGGAAGAGGTTGCATCTTGGCAGAGGGTGCTGAGATCACGCCACTGCACTCCAGTATGGATAACAGAATGAGTCTCTCAGAAAGAAAAGCAAAGGAAAGGACAGGACAGGAGAAAGGAAAGGGGAAAGGAAGGAGGAAAGGAAAGGAAAGGAGAAAAAAAGAAAAGAGAAAAGACAAGACAAGACCCACCAGATAACAGACTGAGGTCTTCTAAATTAAAGGCTGGCTTGGCCTCCAATGTCCTTGCAGTAAGAATCATCAGTTAACAAAAGTCCTGCTTCCAATTAGAGAAAGCCAGGGACTATCACATGTGAGGGAAGCCTCCAACAAGAGAGAGCAAAACAATAGGAAAAAGGAATGCATGGGAGTGGTGAAAATGCAGGAGCAAATGAAAACTTTAAAAAATTCTTAAAATACCTCAAAAAGATGAAAGATTCAATAGAACGGTTAGAGCATAAAGTAAAAGAATGCCCAAGAAGTAGAACAAAAGACTAACTAGAAAATGGGAGAGTGCAGGGGGAGACAATTAAAGATCAATGCAGAAACACTGGTCTAATAAGCTCAGCATCTGAATAGTAAGAATATCAGGAAAAAGAAGGAACAAAGAAAACAAAATTATCTAGAAGACATAGTCTACAGACTTATTGGTCCCAATAAAAAGAAAAGGTCCAGGCTGGGTGCGGTGGCTCATGCCTGTAATCCCAACAATTTGGGACGCCGAGGCAGGCAGATCACAAGGTCAGGAGATCGAGACCATCCTGGCCAACATGGTGAAATCCCTTCTTTACTAAAAATACAAAAAAATTTGTCAGGCCTGGTGGCGCGCCCCTGTAGTCCCAGCTACTTGGTAGGCTGAGGCAGGAGAATCGCTTGAACTTGGGAGGTGGGGATTGCAGTGAGCTGAGATCACATCACTGCACTCAAACCTGGCAACAGAGCAAGACTCCGTCTCAAAAAAAAAAGGAAAAAAGAAAAGGTCCATAGCAAGCCATATTATGAAATTTCAGGATCTCAGGGATACAGAAGGCACTAAAAAGTTTCCGGAGATATGTAAAAACTGGTTACACGTACTGTATCACACAATGGCAACAGATTCAAGAATACTATAACGAGAACACAATAGAGAAATGTCTTCAGAACTATGAAATTTAGAGTGAACCTAGCATTTTATACTCTAGCATTTTATACTCTTATGAAACAGGAAGCTTTGGCTAGGTGCAGTGGCTCACACCTGTAATCCCCACACTTTGAAAGGCTGATGCAGGTGGATGGCTTGAGCCCAGGAGTTTGAGACCAGCCTGAGCAACAGGGCAAAACCCCATCTCTACGGAAAAATACTAAAATTAGCTGGACATAGTGGCACATGCCTGTAGTCCCAGTTACTCGGAAGGCTGAGATGGGAGGATCACTTGAGCCCAGTAGGTTAAGGATGCAGTGGGCCGAGATCACACCACTGCCCTCCAGCTTGGGCAACAGAGTGAGACCCTGTCTCAAAAAAGAGAAAAAAAGAAAAGAAAAAAAAAAAGGCCAGGTGCAGTGGCTCATGCCTGTAATCCCTGCTTTGGGAGGCCAAGGCGGGCAGATCACCTGAGGTCACGAGTTCGAGACCAGCCTGGCCAACATGGTGAAACCCCGTCTCTACTAAAAATACAAAAATTAGCTGGGCGTGATGGCAGGCGCCTGTAATACCAGCTACTTGGGAGGCTGACACAGGAGAATCGCTTGAACCCGGGAGGCGGAGGTTGCAGTGAGCTGAGATCGCACCACTGCACTCCAGCCTGGGGGACAAGAGCAAGACTTTGTCTCAAAAAAAAAAAAAAAAGAGAGAAAAAGAAATAGGGGAGGTTTTCAGACAGGCTAGATCTCTAAATATGTCTGTCTATGGGCCCTTCCCCAGGAAAATGTACTCCAGTACAACTAGGAAGGATAACAAGATAGAGGGAAACACAGAATCTAGGATTTAGGGGACCCAACACAAGAGGACAGTTATGTGAGATCCCAGATGACTTCAGAGAGACATCCCAGGAAAACAGGCACAGAGCAGTCTTAGGAAAAGCCCATCTATATTTGAAGAGGATGACAAAAGGCTGAGGAAAGCTGTCTCCAAGAGAAAAATGGAACAGATGTGTTTTAGTAGATGGAAATATTTTTGATAGGCATGTGGCAAATGCTACAACATTTGGGGGGAAAAATAGCTGTTAGAAAACAGCCAAATGAATATAGTCAGGAAATTAATTCCACACACACACACACAAAGACATGAAAGCAAGGAGACCAGCCAAGGGTTACTACTGCATTTGGCTGTGTGAGCTAGTGCAGGCTAGAAAGAGACGTGCAGACATGCTCAGATTTCAGAAATATTTAAGAGAAACAAAGGATGTACAAGGAGAAGACAGTGAGAATAATATATGACTCAGCAGTGAATAATATCTGTATAACCGTAACAATGTAAACATCAATTACTGATTTAATTAAAAATGTGATCTATGTGGGAGAAATAGAGGGAAGAAAATAAGGTCACGGTGGAGTGAGGAAGCTAAGCTTTCACTTGCTGTGACAGGAAGTCAACATATAGTGCTAAAAATGAACTTAGCTATTATAATTTTGTTACTTGATTTTTAAAAAGATTAAAAACTTTAGGCAAAAATATTTAAGGCAGATATTTATACCACAACCAAATTATTGAAATTTAACTTAAATGTCAGAAACCCTTAACAAATGGGTACACTAAGTCAAAGACTTTCCTGCATAAATCTGATTCTTAGAAAAATAGAAACGATTTAGAAAATCCACAAAAAGAGGCCCATACTAACAGTATTGGGTCCCCATTATATTTTTATGGAATCATGACAGACATACTTTTAATTCAACTGTTAATTTCTTAGCTTTCCAACTGTTTACTTACATGGTTTAAATGGTTGCTCTTCCTCTTTTCTCGCACTAAGAATAAAAAAAATTAGCTGATCAATTCTGATACAAATGCCACAGTATAAAAGTAGTTGCTAATCATCTGATTACCAATATACAAAATGATATAAAATTCCATTTAAAAAATAATTTCTAACAAAACTCATCATTTAAATCATCTGGCAAGATGAATCCCATAAAATAAAATCTAAAAACTTAGTTTTACTTTTTGACCTAACAGATATTCTATTACATAGAAATGAAAGAATCCCTACGTACAAAAGAAAGGGGCAAAACAAATTACGCTAAATGAGAAATTTAGCTAATTGGTTTCCCTGTTGTATATCTGAACCATCATCCGGTAGTATTTTTTAATTCTACATTTACAGGTAGCTTACTTTAATTACCAAGATCTAACACCTGACAGCCCTAAGAACCAGTTTCTGGCTAGGTGCCAATCTCTAGCTGCACCACAATCACTACAAACATCCTGAACCACTTACTGGTCATCTACTAATATGTTACTGAAAAAATAAACGGGTCTTTACACAAGTGGAAAGTAAACTACCTTAAATTTAAATGTTAAAATGAATGTTAACCTAATTGAACATGGTATATTCAGCACATAAAATCATTTTAACAAAGGCCAGAAGAATAAAAGCTCCAAGAGGGACTTGGACCATGCTTTGTTTCCTATACTGCCTCTTCCTTTGATGCTAGACAAGTATCACAAGCACACACTGCTTACCACTGAAGAAAGAGGAGCATGGGATAGCTCTTCTTTTACTGCTTCCACACTCTGTATGTGTGAGAAGCCTATGGCTCTGAAAGAAACTGAGAAATACAACTATCCTAACCAGAAATGACCAGCTCAAGACAAAGTCCACACGAGCTTCGAAAATGCTGCTTACAACCCCCCCGCTTTGTGCTGTGCTGCATTACTTCAAATATTATAGAACCCCCACTTCTTGTATTCTTGCTGTTGAAATCAAATGAAAAACCTAGCTGTATATAGCTTTTTAGCAAATAAATTAGGATTTAACATAATTTTAAGGAAGATAAACAGGAGTACAGAAAAATACAACAGTTCTGATTCTCATCCTAAAACAAGCAGGACAAGGAAAATGTACGTAAGTTTCACTTGCTGAGGCTAACCTTCTGGGAAACACCATGGGGCATGTTTATATTTACACTACATTAGGATGGAAAAGCTAATAGCTTAAAAGTTCTCAGTAGCATAAATTTGAATGTGATAGGCTCATGTGGTTAGAGCATTGTATAAAAGGAAGCCAAAATCACAGATTCAATCCCTGTATATGAACTGATTTTTTGTTGTTGTTCAAATGAAACCAAGCTGCAGCTTAAATCCTATCATTCATCTTTAAAATGTACTCTTTTGGAGCAAGGGAAAGAGGTCAAAGAAGTATGGAGAAATAAGCATAAATCCATGATACTGGCCAGACGGCTCACGCCTGTAATCCCAGCACTTTGGGAGGCTGAGGAGGGCAGATCAGAAGGTCAGGAGTTCGAGACCAGCCTGGCCAACATGGTGAAACCCCATCTCTACTAAAAATACAAAAATTAGCCGGACATGGTGGCTCATGCCTGTAGTCCTAGCTACTTGGGAGGCTGAGGCAGGAGAATTGCTTGAACGTGGGAGACGGAGGCTGCAGTGAGCTGAGGCCCCATCATTGCACTCCAGCCTGGGCAATAAAGGCACCCCAGCCTCTCAAAAAAAAAAAAAAAATCCATGTTACTAAATCATGTGGCCAATTAATTGTGTTATAAAAAGGTGGCAAAACCTGTAAATAGGTCTACATGTTATTACTAAACAATCACAACTAAAGGAAAGTATATCACATATTAAAATAAGTGAACATATGAAAAGAAAAATTTAAACTAATACATCAGTTCTTCTAAATACCTTCTATAATACATCCAATAAAACAGAAACAGTTTTCAGTCTTTTCCTTGGAAGGAAAAAACAGTATTGTCTTACCATCCGTTTGAGATTTGCTCAGGAAAATTGTGCTTGCCCTTGGATGGTCAGAAGGGTTTGACTCCAAAGCTAAATCTATAGAAGAGGAGGAAAAAGATGTGATACTTTAGGTGAGTAGAAAAGATGATTTCTGAAATACACATCCATTTTAATCACTTTTAACAGTCTTCAGGTAAGTTTTTAGTAATAAATATAAAGGAAATAAAGACAATACAGAAATACTCCTGGGGAATGCAAAATCGTAGAATCTCTCCACACATGTGGAACAAAACCAGGCTGTGTCAGAGACTTTTAATACAAAATCTGCACCTAAATAATCTGGTACAAACGTTAGATGAATCATACACATGCCCTCCTCCTTCAACTTATCAAATAGAAATATAACCACACTCTCCTCTTTGCTGCTATTACTAGCACATTTCAAGAACAATCTCAAGTAGCAAGTGATGCTGTGGCCAGTTAGCGTTAGGCACCAGCTCAATACATCAAATATGGTAAAACAAAGAGTTGTTTTTGGCAAATGTTCTTTAGACAATTAAACGGCTAATTCTAACTCCATTCAATAAGTAAACTAATTTAGTTAGCTGTGGTTTTTTGGGGGGCCATTCATCATGGCAGATTTAAGAGAACTAAATGGAAGTTCTGTGTTCTAATATACAGGAACATGTTAGAAAATGATTAACGTTTGCCCTCAATTTCTCACTTCTTCCTTCTAACAGCATGGTTAATTTGGTGTTTCATCAAGAGTACGTTTTAAAGCAAATCTTAGGGCTGTTTCTAAAAAATTTTGCCCCTATCTATGTCAAGATAAATCTGCCTGTAGTCCACCTTGCACCAAAGTTGGATAATATATTTAGGCAAGACTACAAAACAGACTCTTGAATTTTCATGAGACAAACTTTGCCATAATATGGGATAAAAATTGTCATGAGCGGAAAAAATAAAAATCTATGATATTCTTCAGCAAGGTACTTTTTTTTTTTTTTGAGATGGAGTCTCACTCTGTCACCCAGGCTGGAGTGCAGTGGCATGGTGTCGGCTCACTGCAACCTCCACCTCCAGGGTTCAAGCAATTCTCCTGCCTCAGTCTCCCAAATAGCTGGGATTACAGGTGCCTGCCACTACGCCGGCTAATTTTTGTATTTTTAGTAGAGACGGGTTTTACCATGTTGGCCAGGCTGGTCTCAAACTCCTGACCTCAGGTGATCCACCCACCTCAGCCTCCCAAGGTGCTGGGATTACAGGGGTGAGCCATTGCGCCCGGCCCAGCAAGGTCCATTTCAAGCCACTTATCTTAACCAATCTTGTAAGAAACTGGGCCAAGATCCAGAGTAACAGTTAAGGCGATATTTCCCAAAACTACATATTAATAGAATTGCTCTACTTTTAAAAAAGCGATTTAGTGGTCAAATGACAATATACTCTATCCCTGGCTCTTACAAAATCAAAATGCACATTGATATATTAAAAACTAATCAGTCTAGTAGTGATTACTGTCTAACTCAGCATTTCACAGATTTATCTACCTAGAATCCTTTTCTCTCTTCCAAGTAATTTGGTTAGAATCTTATATGAACATAATTTTGGGACTTCCTGGTTAAAATGAATTATGAATCATCCATTTTAATAGTACTGCCAGATCACTAAAAACTTACATACCTAAACCAACTGCTTTGTTCTCCATGGAAATTCCTTCACTGAACTTTTTTAAACCGCTTTTGGAGAAAACTATTCTTATGTAAAAGACCCACACAAAAATTATGTTTGAAGTTTTTCCACATCTTGAAAAGATGATGTGACAATTTTAAGCTATTTGGAAAAATAAAATCATTTGTGCCCAAAATGACAGGCAGAGACTTTCACAGCTGCCTCTACCTAAAGCTCCTTTTTTTTTTTTTTTTTTTCCGAGACAGAGTCTCACTCTTTTGCCCAGGCTGGAGTGCAGTGGTGTAATCTTGGCTCACTGCAACCTCCACCTCCCGGGTTCAAGCAAATTGTCCTGCCTCAGCCTCCCAACTAGCTGGGATTACAGGCACGCATCACCATGCCCGGCTAATTTTTGTATTTTTAGTGGGGACTGGGTTTCACTATGCTGGCCAGGCTGGTCTCAAACTCCTGACCTTGTGATCTGCCCCCCTCGGCCTCCCAAAGTGCTGGGATTACAGGCGTGAGCCACCACACTCGGCCTCTACCTAAAGCTTCTAAAAGGATTCATGACTACTTCCTTTCAAAAAGAAAGCAAATATACTACCATTTGAATCTAAATAATAACTAATGTTTACAGAAGAAGCCATATTATGAATCAGTACCTATGTCAGGATAAAGTTTAATTAGGAATTTTCAATGGAAGTCCAGGAAAATTAAGTACCAAAATCAAAGAGAAGCAGACTTCACACACACACCTCCCCCGCCCCAAACCAAGATGTGCTACTATGTATTTAAATATAAGAAAACCAAGATGTGCTACTGTGTAAATATAAGAAATATCCAAGGCAGCTGGGCATGGTGGCTCATGCCTGTAATCCCAGTACTTTGGGAGGCCGAGGCTGGCAGATCATGAGGTCAGGAGTTTGAGACCAGCCTGACCAACCCAGTGAAACCCCATCTCTACTAAAAATACAAAAAAATCAGCCAGGCGTGATGGCGTGCGCCTCTAGTCCCAGCTGCTCAGGAAGCTGAAGCAGAAGAATCGCTTGAACCCAGGAGGCAGAGGCTGCAGTGAGCCAAGATCATGCCACTGCCCCCCAGCCTGGGCAACAGAGGAAGACTACATCTTAAAAAAAAAAAAAATCCAAGGCAACTAGGATAAAAGAAATGATAAGATATAGAGAAAAAAGCCAATTAGCCCAAGTAACAAGCTGGTACTCCCTCAACTCAGGGGTTTTAGGGTGGACATGTGACTTACAGCTGGCCAATCAATTACATTTCTCTTGGGACTTCCCAAGAACCAGAGGAGAAAGGCAGGGCTGTACTCTAGCACTGCTAGCCAGCCAGGAGCTGCCACCAGTGGCTCCCTCTGCCATCATGAAGGGTGTCTTTTCAGGAGAGATCAACAGAAGAGCAGAACTGAGACAAGTTCTGAGATCACTTAATTCCTGGGTCAAGTAATCCCTAACTGACTATGTGAATCCCTGGTTATACAGTTTTTTTAAATTTTTAACTATTTTGAGATAGATTTTTTGAACTTGCAAGTAAGAGGCCTGGTTTATCAACAATACTGATGTGATCACACTAAAGGTGGTGATAGGTAAAAGCCTCTAGCTCATTCCTTTAATATCTTACCATGAACAGAAATTTCCAAGAGTCAAAATAATGCTTCATTTGCAAATTACAAACAAACAAATTACAAATTATAAACTCACAACCATTACTTTAAGTTGCTTTTCTTTTTGAGATGAAGTCTCGCTCTATCACCCAGGCTGGAGTGTAGTGGCCTGATCTCGGCTCACTGCAACCTCCACCTCCCAGGTTCAATTCTCCTGCCTCAGCCTCCCAAGTAGCTGGGACTCCAGGCATGTGCCAACATGCCCAGCTACCTTTTGCATTTTTAGTAGAGACGGGGTTTCACTATGTTGACCAGGCTGGTCTCGAACTCCTGACCTCATGATCTGCCTGCCTCGGCCTCCCAAAGTGCTGGGATTACAGGCGTGAGCCACTGTGCCCAGCCTTAAGTTGCTTTTCTTATGCATGTTAAAAAAAAAATAGCTCTAATCCATATACAACTTAGGTCTTATTTTACAAATGATCTCCACTCCAATGGAGAATATTTACTGTGTAATGGATAAATGATGGTCCATCAAGTGTTATTCCTATACTCCACTCAGCCAATCCCATATTGTTGGGGACTTAGGTACTTACAAAGCTCTGCTCTTAGGAGGAAAACCTTCAATTTTATGGTATTTTAAAATTATTTTAAAAATCTCCTTAGGAAAGATTTTTCACAAAAGTGGGATAATCAGACCAAAAGGTCAGATTGTTTTTACCGCTCAATATATAGTGCTCAGTTGCTTTCTAAAGGAGTTAAGGGTATATTAGGATATAATGCCACCAATTATACCAGTTTTAGCTCCTACCACAGCTTTGGATGCTTAAAAAAAATTCCTACTGATGTGAATGAGGAACATCACCATGGTGTAACTTGCATTTATTTATTTGATACAATTTGCTATATAACTTGCACTAACAATAAATACCACACATTGCTATTTTACAGAATGGACATTTAAGCCATTAGACAGTAAACGTCTGCATACACACACACACACACACACACACACAGAGTATCATTTCTGCACTCTCCATTAACTCTTTCCTCAAGAACCTAGGGGAGACTCTGACAAATGATACTACTCTATTCTCACTATCACAAAGGTAAGACTGCCAACTATTAAGGCATTAGGCTCCACAAACATGCACATACAAAATTTAGAGAAATGTCTGGAAAACAGAAACTCATCAATTACCATGCATCTTATACGTGAATGCCTTCAAAAATTATTTTTTAAAAAACTCCTAATAATGGGCTGAGCGTGGTGGCTCACGCCTGTAATACTAGCACTTTGGGAGGCCAAGGCGGGTGGATTGCCTGAGCTTAGGAGTTCAAGACCAGCCTGGGCAACATGGTGAAACCCCATCTCTACTAAAATACAAAAAAAAAAAAAAAATTAGCTGGGTGTGGCGGCGTGCACCTGTAGTCCCAGCTACTCGGGAGGCTGAGGCAGGAGAATTGCTTGAGCTCAGGAGGCGGAGGTTGCAGTGAGCCGAGATGGCGCCACTGCACTCCAGCCTGGCAACAGAGCAAGACTCTGTCTCAAAACAAAAAAAAACAAAAAATTCCTAAGAATGTTTGAAACTAGGAGAAATAGTTTTTGATATCATGGTTAGGGGTTACGTCTAAAATTGTATTCTAAGACCCACCTGTTTTGTATTATCAATTTAAATTGCAACTTAATTTGAAAGCATGATAGTATGATGGGGGGCAAGTAAGACAAAAAAAAATTAAACTCAGGTCTTAATATAAACACCCCTCAGGGGAAGAAATCTGTAAGATCCACTGACATTGAACACTGCTTTTCCTTGAATCTATCAGCCATCTCAATTTCACAGATGTTAATTAAAAATGTAAAAATATGGAACTTAGAATAAATGAAATGCATAATTACTAAAGGCTAAAAGTGTTAAAATTATGCAATTGTAAACTGTAAAGGAATGATTTTTCTTGTCAAAATATTAAAGGGAGAGGACAGCAACCAAGAAAGTAACTGACAGAAGCAGCATATTTCAGAGAAAGAGATTGATTTCAACATATTGATTTCAATATGTCCCAATTAAACAGGAGATATTGGCAGTTTCTGGGCCAACTGCTGGACATCTGTTTATTTAAAGGCTTACTGCATTTACTGACCTGCTCTATCATACTGCACACCGTATTAGTCTTACGGTCCATAACACAAACATTTCAAACCTCTCAATTATGATGTAAACTCTTGAGATTTTATCTATGTTCACACGTTCCACCCATCAGCTAAGTCTTACCTGATGGGACTTGAGCTTCCCTGCCTCATCTGAGGTCACACAGTACACAGCCAAGCTCCAGTCTCATGCGCACTCATGCCTTGCTTCTGCCTTCCTAGCTTCTGACAATCCTAAATCTGGTTTCCAAACCACTTCTCTACCTCCTTCTACGTCAGCGTTCAGTCTTGCTTTATCTTACCTTCACTCCTCAATCTATGTTTTAGTGACTGTGACTGAGCTGTGACATTTCATATGCTATAGTATACCTTTCTCCCTTTGTGTATTTCTTAATAGCACTTAACTCCTTTTTTAGACTTTTAAGAATATTTCTGGGTGGAGTGCAGTGACTCACACCTGTAATCCCAGCACTCTGGGAGGTTGAGGCAGAAGGATCACTTGAGAACAGTTCAAGACCAGCCTGGGCAACATAGTGAGACCCTCATCTCTACAAAAATTTTTAAAAAATTAGTTGGATGTGGAGGCATATGCCTGTAGTTCCAGCTATTTGGGAGGCTGAAGTAGCAGGATAGCTTGAGCCCAGGGATTTGAGGTTACAGTGAGCTCGAACGGCACTACTGCGCTCCAGCCTGGGCGACAGGCAGAGTTGTGACCCGGTCTCATACAGAGAGAAAAAAAAAAAAGTCTGGGTTACAAGTACCTCCATTTCATTTTTCATTATCCAATGTTATTATTTTAACTCCAAAGCTTAATTAACTGAAAAAAAGGTGGAAAAAAGGCAGTATCCAAAGAAGCCCATGAGTCATTCTATAAATTATAATCCTATAGGCCATATATCTGAAATTTACATTCTTGATCTACCAAGCCTTCTTTTTTTTTGAGACGGAGTCTCACTCTACCGCCCAGGCTGGAGTGCAGTGGCGTGATCTCGGCTCACTGCAACCTCTGCCTCCTGAGTTCAAGCAATTTTTCTGCTTCAGCCTCCCAAGTAGCTGGGACTACAGGCATGTGCTACCAAGCCCAACTAATTTTTGTATTTTTATTAGAGATGGGGTTTCACCATGTTGGCCAGGATGGTCTCCATCTCCTGACCTCGTGATCCACCCGCCTCAGCCTCCCAAAGTGCTGGACTACAGGCATGAGCCACCACACCTGACCATACCAAGTCTTATCTTTTTAAACCTTGGAAAACTCTTAGTCCCAGCTACTTGAGAGGCTGAGGCAAGAGGATCACTTGAGCCCAGGAAGTGGAGGCTGCAGTGAGCTATGATCACACCACTGCACTCCAGCCTCGGCAACTGAGAAAGACCATCTCAAAAACAAAAAACAAATTAAAAAACCTTGGAAAATTCAATTTACACCTCTCAAAGCCTGTCTTCTCATATGTAAAACAAGTATAATTCTTATACTACCTAACTCAAAATATAGTGAGAATAAAATGAAATGCAAGAGCAATTGCTATAAGCCAGGCACAGTAGCTCACACCTGTAATCCCAGCATTTTGGGAGGCTGAGGTGGGCAGATCACCTGAGGTCAGGAGTTCATGACCAGCCTGGCCAAGATGGCGAAACCCCTTCTCTACTAAAAATATAAAAATTAGCTGGGCCTGGTGGCACACGCCTGTAGTCCCAGCTACTCAGGAGGCTGAGGCAGGAGAACTGCTGGAACCCAGGAGGTGGAGGTTGCAGTGAGCTGAGATCGTGCCACTGTACTCCAGCCTGGGCAACAGAACTAGACTCCATCTCAAAAAAAAAAAAAAAAAAGCTATTGCTATATACCACATAACACACCATAAATTATAAAACAAAGTTTTCACAAATTAAAAGCAAAAGTGAACAGTTAGCATTTATTGGAAAGGCCATACCAAAATAACATCTTGAGCAAATATGCACTTTGGCTGCCCTTGAAATTAAGGGAAAAACAGTCACACACCACCACCAAGAATTCCTTTCAGTGTTGTTGTTTTAAATAAGCAAATACATATTATTTCGTACATTACTGTACTTTCTCCTAGTTGTTTTTTTCATGTAACATATCCTGGATATCTGGTATCACTCCATAGCAGTAAAGAGTTTTTTTTTTTTTTTTTTTTTAACAGCTCCATAGTTCTCCTCTGTGTGGATATAACAGTTTATTTTACCAATTTCTTACTAGACATATTAATTATTTCCAATATTTAGCTATTGAAAATAATGCAACAAAATCTCATGCACATGTTATTTCATATTTATGGGGTATGCCTTCAGGATAAATTCCTTTAAGTAGGATTTCTGGATTAAATGCATTTGCAATGTTTGAGATTATGCCAAATTCCTCTTCAGGGAGTCAAACCACCTTGCATTTTAACCAGCAGTATACGAATGCAACTCTCTTCGCAGCCACACCAAAGAATGTATTGTCAAGTTTTTGGATCTTCTCCCAACAGAGAAATCACAGCATACTTTTCGTTTGTATTTCTCTTAAGTGTGAAGCTGTGTTTAAGGATCATCTGCATTTATTTTTCTGTGACTTGTCTATTCATCACTTTGTTACCTACTTTTGCAGCTAGTCTGATCTTTTTTTTTGAGACAGTCTCACCATCACCCAGGCTGGAGGGCAGTGGAGCAATCACAGCTCACTCCAGCCTTGACTCCTGGGCTCAGGAGATTCTCCTGCCTCAGCTTCTTGAGTAGCTGGGACTATGGGTGTGTGCCACCACACCTGGCTAATTTACCTTTTGTAGAGGCAGAGTCTCAGCATGTTGTCCAGGCTAGTCCCAGCCCCCTCCTGGGCTCAAGCAATCCTCCTGCCTCTGCTTCCCAAACTGCTGGGATTATAGGCATGAGCCACCGTCTAATTTTTTTCTGAAACAATTAAAAATATTGGCTGGGCGTGGTGGCTCACACCTGTAATCCCAGCACCTTGGGAGGCCAAGGTGGGCGGATCACGAGGTTGGGAGATCGAGACCATCCTGGCTAACATGGAGAAACCCTATCTCTATTAAAAAATACAAAAAATTAGCCAGGTGTAGTGGCATGTGCTTGTAGTCCCAGCTACTCAGGAGGCTGAGGCAGGAGAATCACTTGAACCCGGGAGCAGGAGGTTGCAGTGAGCTGAGATTGAGCCACTGTACTTCAACCTGGACAACACAGTGAGACTCCATCTCAAAAAAAAAAAAGAATTAAAAATATTTCCCAGGCTATAATCCTCCAATGGTTTCCTATCACAACTAAAGTCTATATTCTTTGCCAAGGCCCACTATACATACATGGCCTTAACCCACCATAGTCCTGGCATCCTTTTCACTTTTCTGCAGCCACCCTGTGTCTTTCTGTCCTTGGCCAAAAACAAGTTTGCTCCCATTCAAGGAACTCCAAAGTAACTTTCCGTCTGCGTGGACCCCTGGCTCTTGCCAACCATCCTCACAAGGCTCCCTTCTCACTTTAGGACTGCTCATAGGTCACGTAAGGAGAGCAGCCATCTTTCATCCCCACAACCCTCATTAACTGTCCTCCTCCCCAATCCATGACCCTATTTGACTTTTTTCCCCAGCACCTCACCACCTAACATTCTTGATTAGTCATATATTATCTATCCCTAGCTCCCTCCAGAATGTAAGGATCAGAGTTAGGATGAGGCTCTGTCTTGTATACCACTGTTTGCCCTGAATCTGGAACACAGCCTGGCCACCTAAAGGTACTCAATAAACATCTGTTTCAGCACACCCCAAAACTAGTCAAGTTTCTCCCAGTTTTCCCACATCTTTTAAGATTTCTTCTAACGCTCTCTCTTGATTTGTCATCTAATCAAATCTTTTAAAGTGGTAAGCATCGAATCTTTTAAAGTGGTAGCTATTCAGAATTAAAGATGCAAGATAGGCTACCAAGAAACAAAAAATATTAAATGATGAATTCTAATGTCCAGGAAAAAGTCAATGCTAACTCCAATTTGGCATAAGAACATTTTTTTTTTTTTTTTTTGAGATGGAGTCTCGCTCTGTCGCCAGGCTGGAGTGCAGTGGCACGATCTTGGCTCACTGCAATCTCTGCCTCCCGGGTTCACACCATTCTCCTGCCTCAGCCTCCCGAGTAGCTGGGACTACGGGCGCCCGCCACCACGCCCAGCTAATTTTTGGTATTTTTCGTAGAGATGGGGTTTCACCGTGTTAGCCAGGATGGTCTTAATCTCCCAACCTCGTGATCCACCCGCCTCGGCCTCCCAAAGTGCTGGGATTACAGGCGTGAGCCACTGCGCCTGGCCCATAAGAACACTGAATACTAAAATATCTTAACTACAAAATGACTCAACCCATAGATTTAACTAAATTCTATAGGGAGATACAAGGCATCAGTCATCAAAACATGTTTTTATCGGTATCCTTGAAATCAAATGTAATGAGACTGTGTATGATGTTACTAGGAAAGATGCCCAATCATAAAGGATAGGTAAATAAATGATACTCCAACCATCTGATGGTACGTTAAGCAGTTACTAGAAGGCATGCGATAGAGCAGGGTGTCCTGGCATGGAAAGATATCCTGGAGCACTCTCTGGATGTCAAGCAGTGATTCAGGAATTTATGACATTATTTCACTGCTGTCTAAGTTATGAAGCAGCTCATATAGAATAATCTCATTTTTCTAAAATAAAATGTTATATTCATATGCATACCATAATCAATGACTTTTCTGTATTCTCTACGTATTTTACATCATATTATTCAAAAAAGCAAAAAAAAAAAAAAAAAAAAGAGGGCTTAAAATAGCTACTGGAAAGAGGAAAGATCTGTTGCTCAGAGGTTTTTCCACATTACATTGCCAATTCTTTCCCTACCTTCACCCATCAGTGGAAGAGAATAGAAAGGGTCACTTCAGAGAGTGCCTTTAGCCAGCAAATGAGCAAAGCTCCTAACGTCAGAACATAAAATGCTCTATGAAAAGTCGAGAGTACTAATAAAATTGGACAATAAGATCTTAGTATCTTATTTTGTGTTAGTGATACTACCGTCAGTTATGTTAGACATACCATTAAATAAAGGCAAGGTAGGGCCAGGCGCAGTGGCTCACGCCTGTAATCCCAGCACTTTGGGAGGCCGAAGTGGGCGGATCGCGAGGTCAGGAGATCGAGACCATTCTGGCTAACACGGTGAAACCCCACCTCTACTAAAAATACAAAAAAAATTTGCCGGGCATGGTGGCGGACGCCTGTAGTTCCCAGCTACTCGGGAGGCTGAGGCAGGAGAATGGCGTGAACCCGGGAGGCGGAGCTTGCAGTGAGCCAAGATCACACCATTGCACTCCAGCCTGGGTGACAGAGCGAGACTCTGTCTCCAAAAAAAAAAAAAACAAAAACAGGCAAGGTAGTAGAAAATACTTTGAGTCTATCTGAAATGTTTACTAGGTTCTTAGGAGCATCTCTTTGAAATAGCTTGATGAGACAAGGTGTGGTGGCTCACGCCTGTAATCCCAGCACTTTGGGAGGTCGAGACAGGTGGATCACCTTAGGTCAGGAGTTCCAGACCAGCCTGGCCAACATGGTGAAACCATCTCTACTAAAAACACAAAAAATTAACTGGGCGTGGCGGCACACACCTGTAATCCCAGCTACTCAGGAGGCTGACGCAGGAGAATCACTTGAACCCCGGGGGCGGAGGTTACAGTAAACCGAGATCGCACCATTCCACTCCAGCCTGAGCAACAAGAGCAAAACTCTGTCTCAAAAAAAAAAAAAAAAAAGCCAGGCGCGGTGGCTCACGCCTATGATCCCAGCACTTTGGGAGGCCAAGGCAGCTGGATGGCTTGAGGTCAGGAGTTCGAGACCAGCCTGGCCAACATATCAAAACCCCGTCTCTACTAAAAATACAAAAATTAGCTGGGCATGGTGGCATGTGCCTGTAATCCCAGCTACTTGGGAGGCTGAGGCAGGAGAATCGCTTGAACACGGGAGGAACAGGCTGCACTGAACCAAGTTTGTGCCACTGTACTCCAGCCTAGGCAAGAGTGAAGCTCTGTCAAAAAAAAAAAAAAAAAAAAAAAAGAAATAGCTTGAAGAACAAAGCCAAGCGTCACTTATGTAGGATTTTTGTCTAAGTAACAAAAATAATTCTTCATTGTAGAAAAGCTAAATTTTTTGTTTGTTTGTTTTGAGACAGAGTCTTGTTCCACTGCCCAGGCTGGAGTGCAGTGGCATGATCTTAGCTCACTGCAAACTCTGTCACCCGGGTTCAAGCCATTCTCCTGCCTTAGCCTCCTGAGTAGCTGGGATTACAGGCGCCCGCCACCACGCCCAGCTAATTTTTGTATTTTTAGTAGAGACGGGGTTTCACCATGTTGGCCAGGCTGGTCTCGAACTCCTGACCTCGTGATCCGCCCACCTCAGCCTCCCAAAGTGCTGGGATTACAGGCATGAGCCACCACGCCCAGCCAAATGTTTTACATCTAAGTAAGAATTTCTGTTTCCAGGGAGACTGATATAAAATTGTCTGAAATAAAGATATTAAAAGCAAACTTTCAATGTGTCTATACTTTATATTTGGTGTTCTGGCCATGTTTCTATGGAAACTTATGAATAATAGGCAAATGCCAAAATTGAGATTTCTATTATCACTTTATTGAATGCCACAAAAATAAATTTTGAGACAAATTGAAATAAAAATGTAACAGTCATACTAACATACAATGGTAAATTCTGTGCTTACAAATTCTCTTTTTTCAACTTTTATGATTTAGCACTCTTTATCATCATCCCATGCTTAATGCCTGGTACCTTACCTTCCCTCTTGCCAGCTTCTCCTAATATTCCTCTGTCCAGGGCATTCTCAGCTTCAATTCACAGTTACCAGAACAAACTCTTTAAAATTTATCAACCTGTTTATTTGATGGGTATATTTAGGCCATTTTGTTACCTCTACTTTTATTCTTATCCACTGAAATGAATGTATAGACATAAGATGGAGCCAGGCAAGATGGCACACGCCCGTGGTCCCAGCTATTCAGGAGGCTGAGGTGGGAGGACTGCTTGAGCCCAGGCCAGGAGTTCAAGGCCAGCCTGGTCAACACAGTGAGACTCTTTCTCTTAAAAAAAAAAAAAAAAAAAAGAAAAGAAAGAAAGAAAAGAAAAGAGATGTAAATGTTGCCTCTGAATCGTGTAAAATAAACTTTGAAAGGAACTAATCAAGACCAAAGTAAGTTCTCAAAAACAGGACTATTTTATGGGTAAAATACATGATGCATTCTGGATTTTTTAAAGTTTTTTAAGAACTGAACTTGGTATATCTCACCTCCATGTCAGTCTGAGAACTGAGAACCTTAGTTCTGTTCAGTGGCTGTCTTACGTAGTCATTCCAGATACCTAACTCTTCATTTCTTCATTAGCAACACGGGGAATATAAACAGGCCTTATTTTGGAAGGGCTAAATTAAATGTACATGAAAGTATGTATTTTCATGTACACTGGGTGAGAGCCTTATTTGGATGAGAGCCTTATTTGGGGCTCTCACCCAACACCACCCACCCATCTACTAACTGGTGTGTAAAATCACTCAGAGGCTTACCTGAAACCACTAAGAGAGCATTAAGTTTTCACAAGTACTTACATGCTTTGTGTATAAAGGTACAATCAACTAACTCACATAATATATTTGTTCATTCTTTCACAATGTTTGAATATTCCGAAAGGTGAGTACAGTAGTTCCTAGTTACAAAGGCATGTCCATCATGAAGCTTAATTATTATTTTAAAGAAATTAAGAGTCCAAGCAAAGTTTAAATATAAGAGTTCTAACACATTTCTTCTATAGTAATGAAATCTCTGGCATTTAAACGAAACAAATGAGCCCCCTGGATTTAAACATCTTTAAGATACAATGTTTTTCTACTTCAAAGGAATTAGTTTTTATTCAAGAATCACGCTGTTACCCGGAATTATTTTTACCTAGACTTATCTCTTTCCAAAATTCTAGAGGCAAAAAACTAAACGTTTCCTCTCTCCTCACCCCTACCCCAACGGTTTAGAGTCTGACGAACTCCAACATTCTCATCTTTGACCAGGATTCTATTAGCAGGATTGGGAGGAAGGAAGGGGAGCCACGGAAACAAACACTTTTGAGCAGGCAGGGCCTAGCATTTTAACTTCCAAACCATTACATTATAAATTAAGTCTAAATTTATATTTTGTCTCTTTTGAAACTTCTAACCATGAACCACCCCACGTCTCTTTTAGAACAAGGAGGTAATGAAGTCTGTTCAGTCACCGGAGAATGGCTGGAGATGTATTTGTCACCGTGGGAATTTTAAAGTAATCAGAACTCCGTGGCTAAACTCCTTTGAGTTAACAACAACCACTGGGCGCGGTGGCTCACGCCTGTAATCCCAGCACTTTGGGAGGCCGAGGCGGGCGGATCAAGAAGTCTGGAGTTCGAGACCAGCCTGACCAACATGGTGAAACCCCGTCTCTACTAAAAATTCAAAAATTAGCTGGACGTGGTGGCGCACACCTGTAATCTCAGCTACTCGGGAGGCTGAGGCAGACGAATCGCTTGAAACCGAGAGGCGGAGGTTGCAGCGAGCCGAGATCGCGCCACTGCACTCCAGCCTGGGCGGGAGACAAAACGAGATTTCGTCTCAAAAAAACAACATTTCTGCACCCCTGGTAATAACCTCTCACACCCTTCACAGTCATTTTACGCCCCTCCCCCCATTTTCTTTCTTTCTGTGTTCAAATTATAGTTGGAAGGAATAAAGCAGCTTCTTTCAAGCCGACTTAACCTATTAGGAATACCATATAGTGTCTCCTATGGCAACCTCTATTTTGAGCCTAAATAAGAAATCTCCAAACATCTGGATCTAAACTGTCGCGGGCATCAGCTACCTTCACGGATGGGAGGAAGGAACAATCACACCCTTACCTGGTTCCTTCACTTAAGGTACCATCTGGATGGGTTAAGGGAGGAAATGGGATGAGTACTCCGAAGTTGAGGTATTTGAGTTTCCATTGAGAAAAGGAAAACAATATACCCCAAAAGTCTTAGCAAAGTCCCACCAAACAATGAACAGAGCTACAAACAAGAAGGGCGGCGGACTAGAGGGTCCCACGCCGGCTTGGGAGAATGGGAAGAGGGAGCAAGAACTGGGCGTTACGGTAAGAAGGAGGGAAACAAACTGGCCAGACGCAGCAGGGAAAGAATAAGGGGTGGGGACGCGAGGCAGAGCCAGCCTTCGTCCCGGAGCCCAGCCCCGGGAAAACCGGCTACCGGCAGGAAGGAGCCCGAGGCGGCGGATGCCTCCCGGGGGACTCTGGGGGAGGCGGCGGGCAGAGGTGAGCCCGAGGGCGGATGGCATCCGCCGCTTCCTTACCTTCGGGCATCTCGCGGTCGCTGATGTGCTGCAGGTGGTGGCCCTCGCCCTCTCCGAAATCCAACTCGGCAGGCTCCACAACAGCGGGCGCTACTGCCACCGCGTCCCCGGACGCCGCCTCGTAGATGTCGGACGCGCAGTACAGCTCCGCCGACCCCGCGCGCCGGCCCAGCTTGGGGCTGGCATTGGGGGACACGCAACAGGTCAGCGTGTTCCCCATGGGAAGCCTCCGCTCCTCTCCGCCGCCGCCTTCGCTCACCCCCTACTCCGCCGCCCTCAGCAGCCGCCCCCTCCCCCAACAATGGCGCGGCCGGCACCGGCAGCCCCGGGCTACGCTGGGGCTGCACCGCGCAAGCAGACACCGCCTCGCCCGCGGTTCGCCCGCCCGCCCGCCCCGTGGCCCGGCCCCGGGCAGGGCTCGGGCCTCGGCCGCACCCCCACCGCCGCGCTGCCGCCGCCTCCCTTGAGCTGACTTGTCTGCGAGGGCGGTGACCAGCCCGGCTTATTTAAAAGGGGTGGGGAACCCAACAAGCGCTGTGAGGCACAGCCACTGCCGGGAGAGAGCGCGGCTGGAGCTCCTCCTCCTTCCGCCGCCGCCTACCGACTGAAGGCCGCTGGCCCTGGCCGGTGCCTGCCAACCGGAACGCGACCTGCGGTCACCTGGTTAGGAGGAACCAATCATGCTCAGAGTTCCCCCTCCGGCGCCCGCCTCGAAGCCAGACACGTGACCCGCTGCCCCGCCCCCGCCTGGCAGCTGCCCAGCCCCTCACGCCGCTCGCCCGGACTCGGGTTTTCATTCATCGCTGGTTGCTGGGAGTTTTCCGGTCCTACTGGAAGCGCACGGGCATTTGTAACTGGAAGCTGTGTCAATGATCTCTGTAGAAAGCCGTTATTAGTAAAGAGTGCGCTCCATTAGCAACTCTTTTTCCGAGTCTGACAGCTTTCGTTTGCTCACTAAACTTGGTTACACCCAAATTGTTAACTGTTTTTGTAACTAAATGCTCCGCTCCTGTCTTCCAATGAGCGTTAGTTTTCACCTGCAACGTGATCATAGCAACCCTGGGGCCCTGGTCCTACTCTCCATAAGGAGTTGTGGCTGTGGGTCTTGAATGAGACTCGAGGACACGTCACCCTTCCACTTCCTCGTCCATAAAATAGGGACCTAACTCGTCCCTGCCAACTCTGAAATGCTGGGACTCACCAACTCCCTCTTCTTGCCTGTTTCTCTCCTCTAGGCAGGGACTTCCAGATTTCCCTTCTTGTACTAAAAACAGCACATAAAGCACGATTTTCTCACGCAAAACTGAGAACCATGCAGTGGGGTGTCACAGTCTTGATTCCATGAAGATGAATAGTTACCATTTGGCAAGTACTGTGTGCCAGACAGTGTTCCAACTGTGGTATATTTATTTAGCCCTTAAAAACAATCCCGGCAGGGCGCAGTGGCTCATGCCTGTAATCCCAACACTTTGGGAGGCTGAGGCGGGCGGATCACGAGGTCAGGAGATCCAGACCATCCTGGCTAACATGGTGAAACCCCGTCTCTACTAAAAATACAAAAAATTAGCCGGGCGTGGTGGCACGCGCCTGTAGTCCCAGCTACTCGGGAGGCTGAGGCAGGAGAATCACTTGAACCCGGGAGGCAGAGGTTGCCGTAAGCCGAGATCGCGCCATTGCACTCCAGCCTGGGCGACCTAGGCTCCGTTTCAAAAAAATAAAAAATAAAAATAAAAATAAATAAATAAATTTTATATATATATATATACACACACACACACACACACACACACACAATGTCACTTCCTCCCTAAGCTTGATTTCTACGTTTATTTTCTGATCATCATGATTAGGGACCCTCACCCTGAGCAGTCACGTAAGCTTGCGGAAGTAACTTAAATTCTGCGTCCCAATTTCTTCTATAAAACCTGTAAAATGGGATTGCTTTTTTTTTTTTTTTTTTTTTTTTTTGAGACAGAGTTTTGCTCTTGTTGGGCGCGGTGGCTCACGCCTGTAATCCCAGCACTTGGAGAGGCAGAGGCGGGTGAATTGCTTGAGGTCAGGAGTTCAAGACCAGCCTGACCAACATGGAGAAACCCCGTCTCTACTAAAAACACAAAAATTAGCCAGGCATGGTGGCGTCCACCCATAGTCCCAGCTACTAGGGAGGCTGAGGCAGGAGAATCTCTTGAACCTGGGAGGCAGAGGTTGCAGTGAGCCAAGATCAGGCCACTGCACACCAGCCTGGGCGACAGAGCAAGACTCCTTCTCAAAGAAAAAAAAAATTGTCTGAAACCCTAGGAATGTCATTAGATACCATTTTGGATGATTCTTGTAGACTTGAGACGATGCCTATTTTAAGGTACAAAATAATGCCTGCATTTAACAACAGACACACACAAAAATAGATATCTATGACTTTGAAAACTGAAGAATTTAAAACTTGCTAACTAGGAAGATATTGGGAAGCATTGTTATGGAAATAGATTTTAAAACATTTTGAATGAAGGGAATATTGGAGAGAATTAAGAAAAAAAAATTCTATAACAGTGGCAAGCCTGGGAGAGCAAAGGGAAGCAAGTAGGAGGAATGTGCTTTGAATTAAGCAAGAGTTTGATTCTGTGAAAGAAGCTGAGACTTTATATAGGTCCAGAGTTAACTCATATGTTCACATATCCATTCAATACCTGAGCTCTTAGCACATGTCACATACTTTTTAAGTGCTGGGGATGTTGCTTTCACCAAGATAAAAAAAGGCTCCTGTTCTTGCAAAACTTCCAGTAAGGGAGTCAACAGACAACATTGTCCATCGCCTCCACCTTCATGGCCTAGGATGGCTATTGATCTCCAGCTTTTGGGTCTTCATACCAGACAGCAGGGTGGAGGAAGGAAAAAGAAAGAAAAAATTTGGGGGCTGGGCATGGTGGCTCACGCCTGTAATCCCAGCACTTTGGGAGGTTGAGGGGGGTGGATCACCTGAGGTCAGGAGATCGAGACCAGCCTGGCCAACGTGGCGAAAACCTGTCTCCATTAAAAATACAAAAAAAAAATGGCTGGACACGGTGGCTCACACCTGTAATCCCAGCACTTTGAGAGGTCCGAGGCAAGCGGATCATGAGATCAGGAGTTCAAGACTAGCCTGGCAAACATGGTCAAACCTTGTCTGTACTAAAAATACAAAAATTAGCTGGGCATGGTGGTGCCTGCCTGTAATCCCAGCTACTCGAGAGGCTGAGGCAGGAGAATTGCTTGAACCAGGACCATAGAGGCGGAGGTTGCAGTGAGCCAAGATCACACCACTGCACTCCAGCCTGGAATGCATAGCAAAACTCCGTCTCCAAAAAAAATGCAAAAAAATTAGCCGGGCATGGTGGCAGCTGTAGTCCCAGCTACTTGGGAGGCTGAGGCAGGAGAATCACTTGAACCCAGGAGGTGGAGGTTGCAGCAAGCCAAGATGGTGCCACTGCACTCCAGCCTGGGTGACAGAGTGAGACTCTGTCTCAAAAAAAAAAAAAAAAAAAGAGAAAAGAAAGAAAAATTTTTGGAAGGCCCACATAGCATAGTGCTTACAAATCACTGGCTTAAAGCTTAGTCACATAGCCATACCTAGCTGCAGGGAAGGCTCAAAAAAAAAAAAAAAATAGTCATATAGCTGGGATGACTAATACAAAAGGAAGAAATGGACATTGGAAGGCAACTAGCACTCTCTGCCACATTCTGTAAGGAAAAATTAAGGAAGTTTCTGTTTAAAACCAGAATAACAATAGGCCTGGCGTGGTGGCTCATGCCTGTAATCCCAGCTCTTTGGGAGGCCAAGGCGGGTGGATCACAAAGTCAAGAGTTTGAGACCAGCTTGGCCAGCATGGTGATACCCCGTCTCTATTAAAAATACAAAAAAATTAGCCGGGCATGGTGGCACATGCCTGTAGTCCCAGCTACTTGGGAGGCTGAGGCAGGAGAATTGCTTGAGCCCGGGAGGCGGAGGTTGCAATAAGCCAAGATCACACCATTGCACTCCAGCCTGGGCAACAGAGAGAGACTCCATCTCAAAAAAAAAAAAGAGAGAAAGAATAATAGCAATAAAATTTCATAGCCCTTTGCAAGAGTACGTGAAAAACAAGGAATTTGTAATGATGTTTTCTTAAGCTAAGAAGACAGAAAAAGTACAGAGAGGATTAAACTATAGAATGAGACTTTAGGTTAGATGCAAGAACAATTTTATGACAGTAAAGAGATCAGGGATATACAGTTTATTGTGTGTGTGTTGTGACTAATTGGTTCCATCTCAGGTATCATAACTAGTTGTTCTAATATAATAGGATTTTGTGTGTAGGTTATATATACATTTTTTTTTCTCAGCAGAGTCTATAGTTATCATCATATCCTCAAAGGTAGCTCTTAACAAAAATTTTAAGAATTACTGTTATGCCTAATATGATGTGGAACAGCTCAACTTCTCTCATTCCTGATATCAAAAAATTCCAATCTGGATTTTTCAGTAAATTCGGCATACGATAGTGCTGGTACCTCTAATTTAGTAAACTGCCCTTCTTCCATTTATCTCTTCACTTATCTCTTTTCACTCCTTCTGAACTATTCCCCTGCCTTCTCTCTTCTACAGCATGTAGATTTGTTTCTGCCAAGTGAGTCAGTTGAGATGAGAAAGCTAATTTATGTGAAATGATGCTCTGAAAAAAAAATGAGAAGGGTGTTAGTTTGCCATATCACCAGGGCAGATAATGCTCATTGGACAGGTCAGTTCTTGCCCCAAATTTTCACTGTGATTACAGTTCCAAACATCAGGGTATTTTATGAGACAAATTCTAGAAAAGGCTTGCAGTTTTAAGAGAGACTAGGAGCTTTCTTTTGCCTTCCTGGGCTCTTTACTCTTCTCCGCCTTATAAACTGGTGTATTTGCTTCCAGTTTCATTTGCCTAGGTGCTGCAAAATCTTACTCAGCCTTTTCAGCCCACTGCTAGACTTCCTCAGATCACCTCCTAGTGGGGGTGGAAGATCCTTTTTTTTTGTTTTCCAGAAGTGTCTGTTCAGGCTCCTGGTTTTCTAAAGCAAATGCCTGCTCTACTCCCAGTTCCAATGACTATAACAACATGTTGTTTGCAGTTACTTAGTTTTATAAGAGAGCTGCCACCTACACTTGCTCAGGAAATAAACTTACTACAAAATTAATCTTGGAACAACACAAGTATAAATAAATAAACTGGCCAGGTCTGGTGGCTCATGCCTGTAATCCCAGCACTTTGAGAGGCCAAGGCGGGCGGACCACCTGAGGTCAGGAGTTTGAGACCAGCCTGGCCATCATGGAGAAACCCTGTCTCTACTAAAAATACAGAAATTAGCTGGGCATGATGGTAGACTCCTGTAATTCCAGCTGAGGCAGGAGAATCTCTTAAACCCAGGAGGCGGAGGTTTCAGTGAGCCAAGAGAGCGCCACTGCACTTTACCCTGGGTGACAGAGCGAGAATTTTTTTGTTTTTTGAGTCAGGGTTTTGCTCTTGTTGCCCAGACTGGAGTGCAATGGCAAGATCTCGGCTCACTGCAACCTCCGCCTCCCAGGTTCAAGCGATTCTCCTGCCTCAGCCTCCTGAGTAGCTGGGATTACAGGCATGTGCCACCATACCTGGCTAATTTTTTGTATTTTTTTAGTAGAGAAGGGGTTTCACCATGTTGGCCAGGCTGGTCTCGAACCCCTGACCTCAGGTGATCCACCCACCTCAGCCTCCCGAAGTGCTGGGATTATAGGCGTGAGCCACTGCACCCGGCCAGCTGGAACCATTTTCTTGCAATGGCTTAACACATTCCCACCAGGTTATTCTAGTAGCCTTTTTGACAGGTACCTTCTCAAATCAAGCTGACATTAGAAAGGCAAAACTGGAGGAGGAGGAGGAATTGTGTTAAACTTGACAGCAGGGAAAAGTTTGAGGAAGTCTTTTGAACCAGATTTGTCCCCTAGAAACAAAGCTCATAGATTTTAGGACGTCATCTTTTTCTCATGATGACTCTATTGCCCTATTGTTAAGACAACTCTATTTTTATCCTCACAGCATGCAGTCTACCCTTAAGTACCTCTAGAAATTTTCTATCAGAAGGGATTAGGACAGCAATCTGGATGGATATAGGGCCCAGGAAACTTGTCTTAAGCGATATGTTTGTATAGAAAGCACATTAAAACAAATGAACAAACAAAATACCTACTTAGATTGAATTTATTGGGAATAGGTCCTTGTCTCCTGTGCTGAGCAGACCTTGCTTCTGTAGGGTGCTTGTTTGATGAGTCTACATTGAATAATGCCACACACTACATGAGCTGTCTCTTTTCAACACACAGATGAAATAGAATACTTTTTTTTTTTTTTTTTGGATGGAGTCTCACTCTGTCGCCCAGGCTGGAGTACAATGGGACCATCTTGGCTCATTGCAACCTCCGCCTCCTGGGTTCAAGCAATTCTCTTGCCTCAGCCTCCCGAGTAGCTGGGACTACAGGCATGTGCCACCACACCCAGCTAACTTTTTTGTACTTTTTAGTAGAGATGGGGTCTCACCATATTGGTCAGGCTCATCTCGAACTCCTGACTTCAATTGATCCGCCCACCTCTGCCTCCCAAAGTGCTGGAATTACAGGCATGAGCCACCGCACCCGGCCATGAATACTGTTATTAAAAAAAAATTCTGCCCAGCACTTTGGGAGGCCGAGGCGGGCGGATCACGAGGTCAGGAGATCGAGACCATCTTGGCTAACACGGTGAAACCCTGTCTCTACTAAAACGTACAAAAAATTAGCTGGGCGCAGTGGTGGGCGCCTGTAGTCCCAGCTACTCGGGAGGCTGAGGCAGGAGAATGGCGTGAACCTGGGAGGCGGAGCTTGCAGTGAGCCAAGATCGCGCCACTGCACTCCAGCCTGGGTGACAGAGCGAGACTCCGTCTCAAAAAAAAAAAAAAAAAAAAAAAAAAAAAAAAAAAAATTCTGGTTATGTAATCAATGCTTTGCTCAGGAAAGAAAAAGAAAAACTCTGAGCTCACAGGAGCAATTGAAGCCAGAGTGTCCAAACTGGACCTGTCTTGTTCTTTGCAGCCATAGTGTTAGCTTCAAGATCTAAAGAGTTGGGAACTCAGTAGCTGCCCTGCTCTGGCCATCTGATAAACCTCTATTCAGTCTTTGAGCCTCAGAGTGCCTATGAATTTCTTTGATTCCCTCAAGGCTGTGAGATTCTGCATCTTCAAAGCAATCAGTTCCTTCTCCAAATCCTTACTATAGAGCAACATTGTATTACATTGTATGCTAATTGTTTACTTGTCTGACACCCCCATTAAACTAGGAACTTGCTGAGATCAGAGCTAATTTAGTCATTTTTCAGTATCTCCCACACTAACTAGCTTGTAGCACTCTCAACAAATTTTTCCTGAATGAATGGATAAATAGATGAAAAAGTTGAATTGACAATACTAACAATCACAATTTGAGAATTGTGTGCAATGATTCCTTATTTTGTTCAGTATTTCCTATTCTGTTTTATGCCTCTGCTTCTAGTTGCTGTTCTCCTGTAGCATTTTAAAAAACAACCACCATTGTATAAAGCTCATGAGTTCGGGTCAGGAAATTAGGCAGGCCACTATAGGGACTGTTCATCCCCGCTCCAGGATGACTGGGGCCTCAGCTGGAGTGGACATAATGGTTGGACCTGGCTGAGACTGCTCACCTGGGGCCGTATGTCTGGAGTGTTAGCTCTAGCTGTCAGTGGGGTGCTTCCACTCTTCTCCAAATCACATCCCCAAGACTGAAAGTTTATGATGACTTGCAAATCAAGTGACTAGCCCATGAAGGCTGGCACATGTGGGACTGGTTGCACATTCCCTATAGCATGGTAATCTCAGAATAGTCAGACTTCTTACAGAATGCAGCTATCTAATCTCAGTGTGTTTCACTTCTCCAGGAAACATTAATCTAAAAACATGGGGCAAGTAGAAGAGGTGTGGTGAGCAACATTCCTTCAAGTGAAGGGGAAAAAAATCCCCAAATCTCAAAACCAGTTTCTTCACTATTGTGAAGTTCATCCAGGTCATCACCTTACAATGGATTATGCTAAAATTACTGTAACCAAATCTAAGTCTTTTGCACTATCTGGCATCCAGAGAACCCCATTTTTCTCCTTGCCTCTGAGTTTTTTAGGAGTTACAAAGAATGCAGTTTTCTGCAGGTGCTTTCAGAAAAAAAATTGCTATAAGTTAAGTCTATTTTGTCACGTCAACTTATATTTTCAATATATATTCAACTTACTTTTTTTGAAAACAACACACACACACACGCACACATTAAATCAAACTAAAAAGAGTAATAGGGGAAATTTCCTAAAATTTACACATTAAGAACATCATATTTTTCTTTTTTTTCTTTTTTTGAGACGGAGTCTCACTCACCCGCCCAGGCTAGAGTGCAGTGGCATGATCTTGGCTCACTGCAACCACCATCTCCCAGGTTCAAGCGATTCTTCCATCTCAGCCTCTCAAGTAGCAGGGATTACAGGCACCTGCAACCATGCCTGGCTACTTTTTTTTTTTTTTTTTTTTTTTTTTTGAAATGGAGTCTCGCTCTGTCACCCAGGCTGGAGTGCAGTGGCACAATCTCGGCTCACTGCAACCTTTGCCTTCCAGGTTCAAGCGATTCTCCTGCCTCAGCCTCTCGAGTAGCTGGGACTACAGGTGCGTCCCACCATGCCCGGCTAATTTTTTGTATTTTTATTTGAGACAGGGTTTCACCATGTTAGCCAGGATGGTCTGGATCTCCTGACCTCGTGATCTGCCCTCCTTGGCCTCCCAGAGTGCTGGGATTACAGGTGTGAGCCACTGCACCCGACCATAAAACAAGATTTTAAATGTGATTATTATTGCTACTTTTTTTTTTTTTTAAGAGTCTCGCTGTGTCACCCAGGCTGGAGTGCAGTGGCACAATCTCAGCTCACTGCAACCTCTACCTCCTGGGTTCAAGCGATTCTCCTGCCTCAGCTTCCCAAGCAGCTGGGAAAACCGGCATGTGCCACCACGCCAGGCTAATTTTTTTCTATTTTTTGTAGAGACAGGGTTTCACCATATTGGTCAGGCTGGTCTCATACTCCTGACCTCAGGTGATCTGTCCGCCTTGGCCTCCCAAAGTGCTGGGATTACAGGAATGAACCATGGCACAGGCCTATCATTGCTACATTTAACTAGCAATTACCATGTGAATGTGTACTGGGTATTGCTTTACATGATTAACTAATACCCACAAAAATCCCAGGATATGTAATATGAAAGTCCCTCAGGAAACCCTCCACCAAGACCAAAGACCTGCCTAACTCCATCACAAGAATTTCCCTTCTTCCAGGAAGTGGATGGAATGAGCAGACTGTGTGCTATGGCCTGTTTTTGAAGCAAGGTATGCACAGGTCTGGGTGCCCTTCCCCAGAAGTATCAGGGGAGGAATCTGCAACATCTGTAAACTCTGCTTAGTCCTCTTTTGGGTAGAAATCATACTCTGCTGGCATTTTATGTTTCTATAAAAGAATAGGGAGAAACCTGCCCCTCAGAGTTCTCAGTGAGGTAGAAGGGCCACAATTAGGTAGCAATTATGATTAGGTATCTATATAGAGGAAAGGAACAAACAGGGTCAGAAAAATAAATATTCCCTATTGATATCCTAACAAGGCCTTGACTGAAAGCAAAACAAACACAGAATGAGCAATGCAGCTTCTGAGGCTCAAGACAATTTGGATAATTAATTATAATTAAGTAATTAATAATGATTTGGATAATTGATGGTCTGCTCCCTTCAGGCTGTGGGCTGGAAGCAGTGCTTAACTCATCCATAATGGAGCCTGAGGCAAAGGAAAAATTACAAATACTTACTGTGTCTTTACCAAAATTATTGCTATCTTGTTCATTGTAAATTTTTATATAATTTTATGCTTTAAAATATTGCATTAGCATGTTATTTATGATGAGTACCAAGTGGTTTTGGTGCCCCTTAGGTTTGGTGCCTGTGGCAAGCACCTTACTACTTACCCTAGTTCAGGCCTGTACTCAGAAGCAATGTGAACAGTATCTGGATATTATTTGGCTTGCCCTTGAAGGGGAATAAAAGGAGAACCAAACCCTTGGACTAGTCTCTGACCCTTGGTGTCTTGATATTTCCAAATCACTGAGATCAAAAGAATAAAATTCTAGCCTGGGCCAGCGACTAGAGGCAATATGTCCTGTAAGTACAATATTACCCCATTTTACAGATGAAGAACCAGGACAATACGAGTGATAGACATGCCCGAGATGACAGATCTAGAAAGTGGCAAGTGAGGACGTGAATCCAGATGGGATGGATTGCACAGGCTATGTCCCCATCTGCTGGGCTCGGAGACATCACCCACTTGCTGTGCTTCCCACCATTCCCACTGAAAAGAAAAAGAGCATCTTTTTTCTTTCTTAACCTAACAACCAGTTAAAAGTATGACAACATATCTTCTATTAACCATTCATAACTTCTATTGTTTTTTCTCTTACAGAATTTATATTCACTACAGAGAAATTAGAAAATACACATCAATGAGAGAAAAATAAATCAAAATCTCAAGAGCCAGCCAGGCGCGGTGGTTCACGCCTGTAATCCCGGCACTTTGGGAGGCCAAGGCAGGCAGATCACCTAAGGTCAGGAGTTCGAGACCAGCCTGGCCAACATGATGAAACTCCGTCTCTACTAAAAATACAAAAATTAGCCGGACCTGGTAGTGAGTGCCTGTAATCCCAGCCACTTGGGAAGCTGATGCAGGAGAATTGCTTGAACCTAGGATGCAGAGGTTGCAGTGAGCTGAGATTTTGCCACTGCACTCCAGCCTGGGTGACAGAGCGAGACTCTGTCTCAAAGAAAAAAAAAAGAGCTACCTGCTATTAGTAATTTGCAGCATATTTCACTAAGCTTTATTTGTTTATTTGGTTTTTTCTTTTTTTTCCAAGACAGAGTCTTCCTCTTCACCCAGACTGGAGTGAAGCGGCGCAATCTCACCTCGCTGCAACCTCCGTCTCCTGGGTTCGTGCGATTCTCCTGCCTCAGCCTCCCGAGTAGCTGGGATTACAGGCGCCTGCCACCACATCTGGCTATTTTTTTTGTATTTTTAGCAGCGATGGGGTTTAACCATGTTGGCCAGGCTCATCTTGATCAAACTCCTGACCTCATGATCTGCCCGCCTCAGCCTCCCAAAGCACTGGGATTACAGGCGTGAGCCACCGCACCCAGCCAGTTTTTTGTTTTTGTTATTGAGATGGAGTTTCGCTCTTGTTGCCCAGGCTGGAGTGCCATGGCGCAATCTTGGCTCACTGCAACCTCCGCCTCCCAGGTTCAAGTGATTCTCTTGCCTCAGCCTCCCAAGTGGCTGGGATTACATGCATGCAGCACCATGCCCAGCTAATTTTGTATTTTTAGTAGAGATGGGGTTTCACCATGTTGGTCAGGCTGGTCTTGAACTCCTGACCTCAGGTGATCCGCCCACCTCAGCCTCCCAAAGTGCTGGAATATCAGGCGTGAGCCACCGTGCCCGACCTCTAAGCTTTATTTGAATACAAATAAATAATATGTACATGATTTTAAAATGAAACTACGCTACCCAGGAGGCTTTTGTAATTTGCTTTCTTCACTTTTCAATATACCTTGAACATCTTTCTCTGTCATTACTTTTTTGTGGAGTAATTTGTAATGACTTTCTATGTGTTCATCCATTCCTGAACATTTATCGAGGGCCTTTTACTGTCCAGGCAGGGAGCTAGGTACTGGAGATACATCAGTTCATAAAGAAGTTGGCGCTCTGGGGTTGACATTTAAGTAGAAGGAGACCTTCAAAAAAACTAAATAAGGCCGGGTGCAGTGGCTCATGCCTGTAATCCCAGCACTTTGCGAGGCCGAGGTGGGTGGATCACTTGAGGTCGGGAGTTCAAGACCAGCCTGACCAACATGGAGAAACCCCATCTCTACTAAAAATACAAAATTAGCCGGGTGTGGTGGCACATGCCTGTAATCCCAGCTACTCAGGAGGCTGAGGCAAGAGAATCGCTTGAACCCGGGAGGTGGAGGTTGCTGTGAGCAGAGATCACACCATTGCACTCCAGCCTGGGCAACAAGAGCAAAAGTCTGTCTCAAAAAATAAAAAAACAAGAACAAAATTAGCCGGGCATGGTGGAGCATGCCTGTAATCCCAGCTACTTGGGAGGCTGAGGCAGGAGAATCCCTTGAACCCAGGAGGCGGAGGTTCAGTGAGCCAAGATTGCACCACTGCCCATTGCACTCAAGCCTGGGCAACAAGAGTGCAACTCTATCTCTAAAAAAAAAAAAAAGAAAGAAAAAGAAAAACTAAATGAATAAATATATTCGGTTAATAAGGGCACTATTTTATAAAGAATGGTTGGGGAGTCTTCTCCAATCAATAAGCGGCTGTTATAATCTGAATTTTGCCTCCCCCTCTACCCCCCAAAATTTACATGTTGAAGTCCTAACTCCCAGTACCTCAGAATGTGACCATATTTGGAGACAGGATTTTTCAGAGGTAATACAGTTAAAATGATATCATTAGGGCAGGTCCTAATTCAGTAATGGTGTGTGGTGTCACTATAAGAAGAGGAAGTTGGCTGGGTGTGGTGGTTGATGCCTGTAATCCCAATACTTTGGGAGGCCAAGGTGGGTGGATCACGAGGTCAGGAGATCGAGACCATCCTGGCTAACACGGTGAAACCCCGTCTCTACTAAAAATACAAAAAATTAGCCAGGCGCAGTGGCAGGCGCCTGTAGTCCCAGCTACTCGGGAGGCTGAGGCAGGAGAATATCATGAACCCAGGAGGCGGAGCTTGCAGTGAGCCGAGATCCTGCCACTGCAGTGTAGCCTGGGCGACAGAGTGAAACTCTGTCTCAAAGAAAAAAAAAAAAAAGAAGAGGAAGTTTGTGCCAGGCATGGTGGCTCATGCCTGTAATCCCAGCACTTTGGGAGGCCTAGGCGGGAGAATCATGAGGTCAGGAGTTCGAGACCAGCCTGGCCAACATGGTGAAACCCTGTCTCTGCTAAAAATACAAAAAATTAGCTGGGTGTGGTGGTGGGCGCATCTAATCCTGGCTACTTGGGAGGGTGAGGGAGGAGAATTGCTTGAACCCAGGAGGCACAGGTTGCAGTGAGCCGAGATCGCACCATTGCACTCCAGCCTGGGCGACAGTGCAAGACTCTCTCTCAAAAAAAAAAAAAAGAAAAAGAAGAAGAAGAGGAAGTTTGGACATAGACATGTGGAGGGAAGGCCGTGTGAAGACACAGGGAGGGAATGGTCATCTACAAGCCAAGGAGAGAGGCTCGGAACAGATCCCTTCCTCACGGCCCTCAGAGGAACCCAATCCTGCCAGCACCTTAATGGCAGAGTTCTGGCTTCCAGAACTGTGAGAAAATAAATTTGTTTTTTAAGTCACCCATCTGTGGTACTCTGTTATGGCAGCCCAAGCAGACTAACAAAGGGTATAGAAAGCAGCCTGGATGAAGTGAGAGCGTACAAGCTCTACGGGTATTTGGGGAACAGCCCAAAAGTGGAACCCTAGAGGAAAGCCAAGGGGCCAGGTACCTGGAAGAGGGGTTGGAGGAGAATGGAAGATGTGGTTAGAAGAGGCAGCAAGGTACCACTAGGTCCTAAAGTGTCTGCAGGCCTTATAAAGGACTTTAGAGTGTATTCTGGGGGAAATGGGAAGCCACTGGAGAGCCACTGAACCTGACATATTTTATAGGGGCTCCTTGGCTCCTGCATGAAGCCCAGACTACGTATATCAAAAAGTTTGTAAGCTTCATATTAATTATTTAGCAGCACAGTTTGAAGGGTTGGGGCAAGACAGAAAGAAGCGCTTCTAAGGCATTGACCCCAAGTCCAAATCCCTCTTTGTACCCCTGCTATTCCACTTGGCCATCCTACTCCCCAATCTGATAAACTGGATAAGCCATCATTTGAAACCAGCCTGATTTTTTCATGAGTCCTCTCTGCAGGGTCATTCAGTGGGACCTCTCTTTCCCTCTTTAAAGCCAACTGGTTGCTCTTCCTTTCCCTTCCTACATCTGTTCCCTGTGCCTGTGTTTGCACACCAGGCTCCTCATCCTCAAGCCTTTCTGGCTCCCTGGTAGCAACTGCCATCTACCAGGATTCCAGCACTCATTCAGTCTCCCCTCCCCAACCCCAACTCCCACATTCCTGGCTTCCCCCTAGGGAATGCAGAAATGTCACCCTCCTCTGATATCTGCAAACAAAATTTCAGGGAAGTGGACAATTTTTGCCAGTCAGGTTTGGGAGAAAAGTCATGAGTGCTCTGCCCAGTTTGGAAATGTCCATCAAGTCAGTGGTAATGGCTTTGTGGGAAATAACACAGCTCAGAGTTGGACCAAACTTTGACCAGCATGCTCCTCTTGGGAGACTTTGAGATAAGTCTCAAGACCCCTTTTATGATACTCAGGGGTCTTCTCTTACGGAAACAGCCCGCATCGATAGCTTCCTTTAAGGATGTGTGATGGTTAATATTGAGTGTCAACTTGATTGGATTGGAGGATGCAAAGTATTGTTCCTGGGTGTGTCTGTGAGGGTGTTGCCAAAGGAGATTAACATTTCAGTCAGTGGGCTGGGAGAGGCAGATGCACCCTCAATTTGGGTGGGCACCATCTAATCAGCTGCCAGCATAAAAGCAGGCACGGAAAGAGCAGACTGGCTGAGTCTTTTAGCTTCCATCTTTCTCCCGTGCTGGATGCTTCTTGCCTTTGAACATCAGACTCTGAGTCCTTCAGCTTTTGGACTCTTGGACTTACACCAGTGGTTTGCCAGGGGCTCTTGGGCTTTCGGCTACAGACTGAAGGCTGCATTACTGGCTTCCCTACTTTTGAGGTTTTGGGACTTGGAGTGGCTTCCTGGCTCCTCAGTTTGCAGACAGCCAATTATGGGACTTCACCTTGTGGTCATGTCAGTCAATTCTCCTAATAAACTCCCCTTCACATATTCATTTATCCTATTAGTCGTGTCCCTTTAGAGAACCCTGACTAATACAGGGTGTATGTACTTATTTTTGCTTCCTTCTGCTCAAAGTCTCTCTACATCCTCCCCCAAACTGCCCACCCCAAGGCCAATCGACTCCATCTACATACACTTGTCCTTCCACTCCAGGCTGCTTTTGACAGTTATTCAACAAAAATAAGGGATCAAACTCAGGGCATGTGAATTGGAAAAAATAACAATAAAAAACAAAAAATGCCATTAGTAAGAGCCCAGGTTCTTGGGCCCATTTGCTCACTTCACAACAGAGGAAAGTTGACATTAAAAAGATAGGTAGGGGCCAGATGCTGTGACTCATGCCTGTAATCCTAGCACTCATGCCTGTAATCCCAGCACTTCGGGAGTCCGAGGTGGGCGAATCATGAGGTCAGAAGATCGAGACCATCCTGGCCAACATGGTGAAACCCTGTCTCTACTAAAATATAAAAAATAAGCCAGGCATGGTGGTACATGCCTGTAGTCCCAGCTACTCAGGAGGCTGAGGCAGGGGAATTGCTTGAATCTGGGAAGCTGAGGTTGCAGTGAGCCGAGATTGCGCCACTGCACTCCAGGCTGGCGACAGAACAAGACTCTGTCTCAAAAAAAAAAAAAAAAAAAAGATAGGTAGGGCTGGGCACGGTGGCCCACACCTGTAATGCCAGCACTTGGAGAGGCTGAGGTGGGAGGATAGCTTGAGCCCTGGAGGTCAAGGCTGCAGTAAGCAATTATCATGCCACTTCACTCCAACCTGGGCGATAGAGCAAGACTCTACCTAAAAAAAGAAAAGATAGGCAGTGGTGCCTATCTATATAAGCTGGACATTTCCAGGAGCAAACGTCTTGAGACTGAAAAGGGGACATCAGGAGGCCACTAGCTCTGGGCCTTACTATCACCAAGGGCCTCAGTGCCACCAGGTCACACCCACAGTTAAATAGAAGCACTGGCAGGTTTGAAGAAAGAAGACGGCATCGACCAACTTTAGCTCCCTGTCTCATTACTGTCTCATCTCTCATGAACTATGAACCAATATTTTAAATAAATCCCCTAATAACCCCCCAATCACTTTGGGAATATAATAATTATACTGAACTGAATGCGTGTGTGCATGTGGGTGTTGGAATTGCTTACTTGTTAAATACTGATGTTTAAAATACACGACAAATCTTGTAACCCTATTTTGGCATATCTTTTTCTTCTTCTTTTTGGTTTTTGTTTAATATGGAAGTGGACAGTGCCTCTCTTGACCTCTGGAAGGCCCTATGAAAACCTGAAACCTAGGCAAGGTGACAAAGTCTGGTCATTCAGCACTAAGGGCCGCCTCAGATTACTTCTTTACTTAGAAAAACAAAATGTTGTTGCAAAAGATTCAGAGTCACAAATATTCTTCCCGGGCCTGTCAGTTTCTGAATTCTTAGATTTTTCATTTAATTTAGCCATCAGGGAATTTCTGAGTCTAGGAATACCTAGGCAGAACCCAGACAAAATCTCGAGCATGAGCCCGTATCTTCAAGGTTGGTGAGAATCAGATATGCCTCTGGGCTGAAGTGAGCGAGGGAACTGATTTTTACCCCATGCAGTCACCTCAGGATCAGATAGAAGGTGAATGAGAGGTTGCACGTGTCTCGATGTGTATCTTACCAGATTCTCATGCTTATTTTCTTGAGCAATCCTAAATACCTTGTTTAGAATGTTTGCAAAACTATAGCTTAGTCTTTGTAACTGCCACTTCCTACCAGAAACTAGAATGCCCATATGTTCAGTATAGAAATGACAACGTAAAGCTTTTTAGCAACTCTTGTCCTCTGTAATAGTACTGTCGCCTTGAGTTTGAGGGATCATGACACTGTCTGTATGTAGTTTTAAATTCCCCAGTGATGCCAAATATATTTGTGTCAACAGATACTGTTCCAAAATACCGGAGTTCAACTTAGCTGAATACCAAGGGACTGACTCAAATTACTTTGAAGGAAATAAATATATCTTTACCGAACTCATATGACAAACTATAGAAAACTCAGAAAATTTGTATTATAAAGAGTTAGTAGTAAAGTAGGAAATTTCCAAAAAGGCTAATAAGTTTTATGCTTTAATTATATTAGTGTAGCCCTTTTCAATTCACAATTTTAGCAGCCATATGTGAAAATGCTGATTTTACTAACTAGTGATAGTATTTAATTAATTACTAATACTAAATAATTATTGTTAGAAATATAGAAAGCTGTCTTTTACTACAGAACTTTTCAATATAGTGAACTAATAATCATAGTAATAATAATCATCAAGTTAATACCTAATTTTGAGGACTTAAGATGAGCTGAGAACTCTGCTAAGCACTTTTTAAATTTTTATTTTTATTTATTTTTTTTTTGTGGAGATAGGGTCTCACTTTATTGGCCAGGCTGGTCTCAAACTCCTGGGTTCAAGCAATCTGCCCACCTCTGTCTCCCAGGGTGTTGGAATTACAGGCGTGAGCCACCCCGCCTGGCTGTAAGTACTTTTATAGGTTGTCTCATATAAACCTCCCAACAAGCTTATGAGATAGGGGAAATAATTTTTTACTTCAGAGCCTAGGGATCATAATGGCTAAGATTTTTATTGAGAATTTACTATGTGACAGCTGCTGTTCTAGGTCCTGTATGTGGATTAATTCATTCATTCCTCACGACTACCCACGAAGCAGCGCTCTCATTATTCCCATCTTAGGGAATAAGGAAACAGAGCTGAAGTGACCCGCCCAAGGTCACATAGCTGTAAGTGACAAGCCAACGTGCTCAGGCTCTAGCAATCTGGCTCTAAGCCCAATCTTTTCCTCTCTAAATGGCTAGTCAACACTAGTTACATTTTCTTTAAGACTTTTGCGTGCTAGGAACTGTCTCAAACGATCTTCAGCTATTAAATTATTTCTCCATGAGGAGCTCATTGTTTTTCCCATTACTCAGATGAAGAAAGTAAGGTACAGGTCACTTGCCCAGAGTTTAGAGCTAGGATTCAAAATCTGGTTTTGCCTGATTCCCAGGCTCTTACTGTTTCCACCTTACTGCACAGGAAAAGTTGGTATGGCTTCTAAAGATGCATAGTGACTCCAAAGGAAAAGTATATGCATAGTGAAAATTTGATTAATCAGGCCATGAAATAGAAGAAATGCCCCACAAACACAATGTACCACATGTTAGACACAGACGCGGGAGTGGAGAGCTAGATGACACCCTTCCTTTGTCTCCTTGAATCTTCCAGGGTTCTGGCCCTAGAAAAAGATTAAAAATGGGCAGGGGAGGCTGGGCACGGTGGCTCATGCCTGTAATCTCAGCACTTTGGGAGGCCGAGGCGGGCAGATCACAAGGTCAGGAGATCGAGACCATCCTGGCTAACACGGTGAAACCCCATCTCTACTAAAAATACAAAAAATTAGCAGGGCGAGGTGGCAGGCGCCTGTAGTCCCAGTTACTTGGGAGGCTGAGGCAGGAGAATGGCGTGAACCTGGGAGGCAGGGCTTGCAGTGAGCCGAGATCGCGCCACTGCACTCCAGCCTGGGCCACAGAGCGAGACTCCATCTCAAAAAAGGACAGGGGAAGCTGCCATCTTCAGCAAACCAGACTTGGAAGACATCCACGAGTCCTGGTTGCATCCAACCCGACTCTTTATTGGGCTTGCCCAGGCTGGAAGACACAGGGTCAGAATCTATCCTCATGGTTTCTCATATTTTTAAATTATTGCCTGGGAGCAGTGGGCCATACTTACTGGGCCAGCTACTTAGGAGGCTGAGGCAGAAGGATCCCTTGAGCCCAGGAGTTAGAATCCAGCCTAGGCAACATAACAAGACCTTGTCTCTAAAAAAAATGTAAAAACATTGTTTTAGTTATTTATTTAGGCCAATAGTGTGAAAAGGCTCAAGTGGCAGGCGAGCAGTGGAAGCGCAAGAGAAACTATTCTTGCAAAGCAAAGACCAGCTTGTAGTTTTTCCTGTTATTCATTTTGCGTTTCCTCTTCCTCACCATTGAACATTGTTTAAGGGATTATTTAGGCACTAAGTTGAAGTAATTTCTATTTTCTTAAATTTCTTAGATTTCTATTTCCCCACATTACTTTTTGAAGGACACTCACAGCCTCAGATTTTTGCAGTGTACTTTCAAAAATTTGGAGATGGTTCCAGCCTAGCCTGGTGTACAAGGCAAAAGACATTTCCCCTGCAAAAAAGGTGTTTCATTTTTCTGAACTGTATACATAATTGTCACTTTTCTTTGTTTCTTCAGAAGTATATCCCTTCATACAATAAACTATTGTCATTTCTTCTTTCTGAAGTCATCTCAGTCTGTTGCATTATTGAATTGGGATGCTTGAGTCCTCTGCCAGGGCTTGCTGTGAATGGCGCCCCCTGGGATTATTCAGGGCACAAACAACGATAAGCAGTGGCCCTGAGGTCAGAGCTGTATGCTAGGAGAACTGAGCACTGGAGCAGAGAACTTAGTAACAGGAACTATTGTCCTTTGATTTATCACTCCTGCTCTGTCTGTAACCTTTTGCCTTATTTCTAGTTTTAGCACTATGACATGTATTTATTTACTTATTATTTTTGGTTTTGAGATGGAGTTTCGCTCTTGTTGCCCAGGCTGGAGTGCAATGGCATGATCTTGGCTCACTGCAACCTTCGCCTCCCGGGTTCAAGTGATTCTCCTGCCTCAGTCTCCCGAGTAGCTGGGATTACAGGAGCATGCCACTACGCCTGGCTAATTTTGTATTTTTAGTAGAGATGGGGTTTCACCATGTTGGCTGGGCTGGTCTCAAACTCTTGACCTCGTGATCCGCCCGCCTCAGCCTCGGCCTCCCAAAGTGCTGGGATTACAAGCATGAGTCACCATGCCCAGCCAGCACTATGACTTTTAAATCATTTTCTCTGCTATGGCAGAATCTAAACAGACGTAAAATAGTCTATCTACCTATGTGTCTAAGACAGAATGGAAATCAACTGGCCTGTCTGAAATAAGTTCAGCTTAATTGTTTTTTAAATTTAAGTTTTCCAGGAAATTGTTGCTGTGAGTAAATTTGGTTTAGTTGATCAGAGGGTTAGTGTTTCTTTTAGTTGAAGTAAGTAATGAAGAGCTGGAGTTTGTAAACACAGCTCTGAAACGTGTATGTTTTGGTTGATTAGACATTTTGGTAAACCAATATAGTTTTTTAATGTCATTACAAAAACAGCCACCAAATACAGAATTATAACAGGAAGAAAGTCTGGGAAGGTGGTAATTTTGACTCATCTTACTGATTTGGTGCAGACATATTCTAAAGATCAAGAGAAATAAACCAACACTCCATCACCTTTGTACCCATCCAGCAAACTTGCTTTGCAAATTTTTACTTCTTTTTTTTTTTTGAGACGAAGTTTCGCTTTTGCTGCCCAGGCTGGAGTGCAATGGCGCAATCGCGGCTCACTGCAACCTCTGCCTTTCAGGCTCAAACAATTCTCCTGCCTCAGCCTCCAGAGTAGCTGGGATTACGGGCGCCCACCGTCATGTCCAACTAATTTTTTGTTGGACAAAAATTAGAGCTGGGGTTTCACCATGTTGGCCAGGCTGGTCTCGAAATCCTGACCTCAGGCGATCCACCAGCCTAAGCCTCCCAAAATGCTGGGATTACAGGCATGAGCCTCCATGCCTTGTCTGCTTTTTAAAAATTTTTATTTATTTGTTTTGCTGAGACAGAGTCCCACTCTGTCACCGAGGCTGCAGTGCAGTGGCGCAATCTCAGCTCACTGCAACCTCTGCCTCCTAAATTCAAGCGATTCTCATGCCTCAGCCTCCAGAGTAGCTGGGTTTACAGGCACACACCACCACATTCAGCTAATTTTTGTATTTTTAGTACAGACGGGGCTTCACCACTTTGACCAGGCTGGTCTCAAACTCCTGACCTCAAGTGATACACTTGCCTTGGCCTCTCAACGTGCTGGGATTATATGTGTGAGCCACCATGCCTGGCACTTTGCAAATTTTAAAATGCCCAGCAAAAGTTCTTCAATTTGGAGTTTTCTTTTTGCTGGCTTAGATCCTACAAACTGAACACAGAAAAGAGCTGAATTCACTGATGCTTCCTCTTTCCTGGCTTTTCATTTTCGAAAAACACACATAAAAATTCCAAATTATGTATGTGATGACTCTGACAATCAGAGAAACAAAACAAAGACAAATAATAAGTGTCTAGGGAAAAGTTACATGGCAATTAGTGAATGCTCAGTGAATTTTGTCGAATTGAAATAAAATACATGCATTGTAAAGATCAAGTCTTGTCCCTTGATTTTAAAAATTATAGATGTAGCCTAAGGACATAGTTAAACCCATAAACAAAGACTAATGCACAAATATTTATTGAAGAGTTATAACAATGAAAGAAAGAAAGCAATTTAAATATGCAATAATGAGAATTATTGAATAAATGGTGTATCCATGAAGAAATACCATACGTCCATTTAAACTATACTTATAGCAAGTTCTAAGGACATGGGAAAATGTGTATGATGTAGGTTAAATTTATAAAATAAAGGGTATACTAAACAATATTTCAGTGTAAGTTCAGCTTTGTTAGAAAACATTGTTCAGGGCTGGGCGCGGTGGCTCACGCCTATAATCCCAGCACTTTGGGAGGCCAAGGCAGGCGGATCACCGGAGGTCAGGAGTTCGAGACCAGCCTTACCAACATGAAGAAACCCTGTCTCTACTAAAAATACAAAATTAGCCAGGTGTGGTGGCACATGCCTATAATCCCAGCTACTCAGAAGGCTGGGGCAGGAGAATCGCTTGAACCCGGGAGGCAGAGGTTGCGGTGAGCCAAGATCATGCCACTGCACTCCAGCCTGGCGACAAAGCGAGACTCTGTCTCAAAAAAAAAAGAAAAGAAAACATTGTTCAGGAAAAAGACCCAGAAGCGACTGCTAGAATATCAATAGTGTGGCCGGGCGCAGTGGCTCACGCCTGTAATCCCAGCACTTTGGGAGGCCGAGGCGGGCAAATCACGAGGTCAGGAGATCGAGACCATCCTGGCTAACACGGTGAAACCCCGTCTCTACTAAAAATGTAAAAAATTAGCCAGGCGCGGTGGCAGGCGCCTGTAGTCCCAGCTACTTGGGAGGCTGAGGCAGGAGAATGGTGTGAACCCGGGAGGTGGAGCTTGCAGTGAGCTGAGATCTCACCACTGCACTCCAGCCTGGGTGACAGAGCAAGACTCTGTCTCAAAAAAAAAAAAAAAAAAAAGAATATCAATAGTGTTTCTGGGTAGTGAGACTATTGGGTTTTTGGTTTTTTGGGTGGTTTTTTTTTGGTCTCTTCTATATTTCAGAATTTATCTGAAATAAAAAAGTTGTGTTATTTTGATAGTTTAAAGACGTTAAAAATTAAAAACACTTTTTTTTTTTTTTTTTTTTTTTTGAGACGAAGTCTTGCTCTTGTCCCCAGGCTGGAGTAAAATGGCATGGTCTTGGCTCACTGCAACCTCCGCCTCTCGGGTTCAAGCAATTCCCCTGCCTCAGCCTCTCGAGTAGGTGGGAGTACAGGCATGCAAAGTGCTGAGATTACAGGCGTGAGCCACCACGCCCAGCCCAGAAAACATTTCTAAGTTTTTTTTGTTTTTGTTTTTGTTTTTTTTTTTTTGAGACAGAGTTTCGCTTTTGTTGCCCAGGCTGGAGTGCAATGACACGATCTTGGCTCACTGCAACCTCCACCTCCCCGGTTCAAGCGATTCTACTGCCTCAGCCTCCCAAGTAGCTGGGATTACAGGCATGCACCACCGTGCCTGGCTAATTTTGTGGTCAGGCTGGTCCAGAAAACATTTCTATGAAAAAAATTTACTGGTATAGCAGCTCAAAATCAATGAAAAATGTATGCATTTATCATCTAAGCTAAACCTGTCATATGGCTTTTAATACAATCCAACGAGAGTCACATAATCCAATGAGATAATAAAATCCAATGAGGTAATAAAATCCAATGAGAGTCACATAATTCATAATTCTTGCAGGTAATTTATTCTAAAGTATAACCAAACATTTTCAAGCTTACTTTCAATTCTCTAGTTTCAATTTGAATCCACTGTGAATCAGTGAGTTTGTAGGAGTATGTACACTTAGGTCATATTGTAACATCTCTTTTACTAAATAGCATATTACTTTTCATCTTTTCCTTTTTGTGTTGTTTGATTTGATTGCCTCTTTGTTTTCTTTTGCCGTTTCTTATTTTATCATTTACTATCTCAGTTTCTTGGGGTGCTAATTCTCCCATTTTGCTTCCTGACTCCCCTGTAGATCACTTCCTCAACATGCTCTGTAATTTTTCATTATGAGCACATTTTTAGCAAAGTGCAACTGTTCGTTAGACATTCCATGTGCCTTGAATTATAAAAGTGTCTCCAAAAAGAGATTTTGTGTTAACTTCTGTCAGGGCTTTCGCTGATATCATCCTATTCAGGGCCCACTTTTATACAAATTTCTGGGCTTGGGCCGGGCACAGTGGCTCACACCTATAATCCTGCACTTTGGGAGGCTGAGATGGGCGGATCACTTGAGGTGATCCCAGCTACTCGGGTTGCTGAGGCACGAGAATTGCTTGAGCCCAGAAGGTGGAGGTTGCAGTGAGCCGAGATTAGGCCACTGCACTCCAGCCTGGGCAACAGAGCAAGACTCTGTCTCAAAAAAAATAAAATGCCAGTCCATGGCCATTAGAACTTGTATCTGGGCACAATGCCCCCATAGGCTTCTTTGACATCATGTCACACTCTAGTTTTGAGTTCTGTCTTTTGTTCTGGTGCCCAGGTATTTCCTTTGGAAGGATTAGGCTAGTCAAGTGAAGCAGTGGGAGTGGAGAAGGAACAAAGAAATCTGTAACTCGTGGTGATCATAGTTGTAAACACCACTGCACACAGACTAGCCTACATTTTATTTATTTATTTATTTATTTTGAGATAGAGTGTCGCTCTATGGCGAGATTCTCCTGCCTCAGCCTCCCGAGTAGCTGGGATTACAGGCTCCCACTGCCGTAATTTTAGTAGAGACTGAGGTTTCACCATGTTGACCAGGCTGGTCTCGAACTCCTGACCTCAGCTGGTCCGCCCACCTCAGCCTCCCAAAGGGCTGGGATTACAGGCATGAGCCACCGCAACCAGCCCGACCAGCCTATATTTTAAACTGTTATTGCATTTGATACAGGAATCTTATTGTTTGGGGTAGGAGGAGTTCTATGGAACTCTTGTAACTTTGGAGAGGAAAGAGTTACCTCAGATGTATTTCAAGTCCTCTAGAAGTTTTCTAGATCAGAGCATCTCAGGCTATGGCAGCGCACCTGTATGTGACAGCAACCTGGGTCTTGCTATCCATCTGAAGAGCCACAAGAGATTAACAATAGTTAGAACATCTAAATTCTCCAATTTTTCACCTTTTCAAATAAATTTAAGGCTCTTCCTGTATGATAACATGATCCTTGTTTCCTTGAATTATTTTCTTTCTTTCTTTTTCTTTTTTCTTTTTTTTTTTTTGAGATAGGGTGTCACTCTGTCGCTCAGGCTGGGGTGCAATGGCCTGATCATAGCTCACTGCTGCCTTGAATTCGTGGGCTCAAGGGATCCTCCTGCCTCAGCCTTTCTGGGTAGCACACCACCACACCCAGCTTGTTTTTAAAAGTTTTTATGGAGACAGAGTCTTGCTGTGTTGCCCAGGCTGATCTCAAACTCCTAAACTCAAGTGATCCTCCCACCTCTGCCTCCCAAAGTGCTGGGGTTACAGATGTGAGCCACCACGCCCAGCCCTTTCTCTTTCCTTCTCTTTCTTTCCTTCCATCTTTCTTTCTCTTTCTTTTCTTTTCTTTCTTTCTTTCTTTTTCTTTTTCTTTCTTTTTTTTCTTCCTTCCTTCTTTCCTTCCTTCCTTTCTTTCTCCCTGCCAACCTCCCTCCCTCTCTCCCTCCTTCCCTCCCTTCCTTCTTTCTTTTCCTTCCCCTCCCCTCCCTTCCCCTTCCCTCCCCTTCCCTTTCTTTCTCTCTTTATTTGAGACAAGGTCTCACTCTGTCACCGAGGCTGCACCATGCCCAGCCAAATGTTATCTTTCATGTTGAGGTGGACAAGAAAGCTAAGAGGTTACTCTAGACTGTATTCATGACCCTGTTAGTGCCATCTGAAGACACTATCAACCTCAAACCTCTATCAAATTAATTCTTAAAAAGTAAACATTGGGCCCGGCGCGGTGGCTCACACCTGTAATCCCAGCACTTTGGGAGGCCAAGGCGGGCAAATTACCTGAGGTCAGGAGTTCGAGACCAGCCTGGCCAACATGGTGAAACGCCGTCTCTACTAAAAATATAAAAATTAGCTGGGCATGGTGGCACATGCCTGTAATCCCAGCTACTCAGGAGGCTGAGGCAGGAGAATTGCTTAAGCCTGGGGGCAGAGTTTGCAGTGAGCCAAGATCATGCCATTGCACTCCAGCCTAGCCAACAGAGCGAGACTCTGCCTCAAAAAAAAAAAAAAAACTATGCTTCATAATGATAAGCAGAAAAGTAGATTTACTTCTGCGTCTTTCTCAAGATTCTTCTTATGATTAATTCCAAAGTGCATTTTCACCAAAATGAAATATAATTTGTAAAGTGTGCGCTATAATTGGCCGGTTACTATAATAGGAAACTGAACTGAACTTCTTTTTTTTTGAGACGGAGTCTCGCTCTGTCACCCAGGCTGGAGTGCAGTGGCGCAGTGGCAGCCTCCTGAGTAGCTGGGACTACAGGCACCCACCACCACACCCGGCTAATTTTTTATATTTTTAGTAGAGATGGGGTTTCACCGTATTAGCCAGGATGGTCTCGATCTCCTGACCTCGTGATTTGCCCGCCTCGGCCTCCCAAAGTGCTGGGATTACAGGCATGAGCCACCGCACCCGGCCTGAACTGAACTCACCACAAGTCCTGTCCCAAGCCTATAAAAGAATCAAACCTACCTCAATGGGACATCCCTAACCTTGTGCCTCTACTCCATGCCAGGGGCCACTCTTGCTACTGAGATCTCTAGTATTTGTAGCCACTTTGTCCTTATTGGTGGTAAAAAAATTTAAGAGGGGGGCTGGATATAAATAAGAACAACTCGGGCAATTGTTTGGTAGGGTCTGATTTTTATCTACATCACGAAAATGCATTTTCTTCAATTACATGACACCTCAAAGAGAGTAATGGGGCCAGGTGCGGTGGCTCACGCCTGTAATCTTACCACTTTGGGAGGCCGAGGGTGGCGGATCACCTGAGGTCAGGAGTTCCAGACCAGCCTGGCCAACATGATGATACCCATCTCTACTAAAAATACAAAAATTAGCTCGGTGTGGTGGCGCATGCCTATAATCCCAGCTACTCAGGAGGCTGAGGCAGGAGAATCGCTTGAACCCAGGAGGCAGAGATTGCAGTGAGCTGAGATCTTGCCACTGCACTCCAGCCTGGGTGACACAGCGAGATTCTGTCTCAAAAAAAAGAGTAATGGTAAGAAGTCTTTACCATTCTTACTAATGATAATTACCTTTTTGAAAAAAACACAAAATGTGTTCCTTGCTGTATAGGACATCAAGATTTTTATAAACTCTTGTTGTCACCTGTCACCTCACTGACTTTGAGAATCCTCTAAGGAAAACAGATGAAATTATGACTCCACTCATTTAACAGCAGAGCTGCCCAGTGCTGAAACCAGGGCTGGGGGCCCTCATGTGCCATAGAACCTACAGTATGTCCACTGGGTGAATCTGGGGATCTAGGTTAGCATCGATCTGAAACCTTCTTTGACTCCGTATCTTTCTTTTTCTTTTTATCTGAGATGGAGTTTCGCTCTTGTTGCCCAGGCTGGAGTGCAATGGCACAATCTCGGCTCACTGCAACCTCCACCTCCTGGGTTCAAGTGATTCTCCTGCCTCAGCCTCCCGGGTAGCTGGGACTACAGGCGCGTGCCACCACGCCCAGCTAATTTTTTTTTATTTTTTTATTTTTAGTAGAGATGGGGCTTCACTGTGTTAGCCAGAATGGTCTCGATCTGCTGACCTCAGGTGGTCCACCCACCTAGTCCTCCCAAAGTGCTGGGATTACAAGCATGAACCACTGCACCTGGTCTCTTTTTTTTTCTTAACTTTTTTTTAAGAGATGGGGTTTTGCTGTGTTACCCAGGCTGATCACAAACTCCTGGCTTCAAGAAATCCTCCTGCCTCAGCTTCCCAAGAAGCTGGGATTACAGGTGCGAGCTACTGCACCTGGCTTGCTGCCATGAGTTTGATTCAGAAGTTCTCTCTAAACTTGATGGGTCTAACCTCTCACCCCAATTCCATCCATGTCTCAGCTCCACCATTGTGGAAATTCTCACACATGCCACTGCCTTACTGCCATAAATCTTCCTCCCGTTGTTCCAGAAATGGTTCTACATGGGCTTTCACATGAGCTAAGTGCACATTTATCACTTTGGCTTGTGTTGAACATTGGCCGTAATCTTCTAAGTCACAGCAGATGAACCAGTGTGATTCATGCAGGAATGGTAGGAATGACTGTGACAAATGTTTGTCTTCAGAAAGACAAACATTATTTGTAGCTCACTTGTGGTGGGAAAGTAATCTAATATGCAAAAGACATCTGAATTTATTAGGTTGGTATAGCTATAACATAACTACTAATATATGAGATTTTTCTCACAGACTGATAACAGCTTTATTGCATGTGAGTCCTTGTCATTTATTGCTTCCTAGTACTATAAAAACTGAAAATAGCATATTATTCCTTGACCAGCTGACATGAGTTTGTGATTCATTTGACCAGAAATGTGCCCTCTAACCACAGCACTTCAATTTATGGTCATAGTTTGTTTGACAATAAATTTAAAAACATAATTAGAGAGCACTTAGGAAATTGGTCTACTTACCTTGATTAGAGTTTCTAAGGTGGTTATTTATTGTGGGCCAAAACTCTACTTAAGTTTTGTAACTTTACAAAAGTTATGCAGATAAGTCAAAAGATCTAACTAAGTAGTTAAAAGGCCACAAAGTCTCTTCATATTGCTTCAGCTCTTAACAGAAGGACCTGCCTAGGGTCCTTCTCATCATGTGTGAGAATTCTCGTATGTGTGAGAATCAGGAGGCAGCAGGTACACGAAAGGGAAAATGCTGTGAGCAATGAGCCTGTGGCACAAAGATGAAAATAACCACATTGGCAACAGATAATGGACAGCGAGGAGGGATGACTGTTCCTCAGCTCTGCCCCTTTGCCTGTGCACAGAAACAGTAGTCCAGCAGCCATTCAAAGAGAACACGAGAGAAACAGATCTTCCTATTTTGAAGCCAGGAGTTTGAGACCAGGGCAACATGGCAAGACCCCATCTCTAAAAAGAAAGAAAGATCATGACTATAAAAGGAAAACTTGCATCAAGGAAGGTTGGCATATAATGTTGGTAAGAATGGTCTGGGATACACTAAAGAGGAGAGCAACAGAACTTGGCAAAAAAAAAAAAAAAAAACTATGAGTGGAATTATTGACTTAGTACCTAGTAGTACTGTACCTACTAGTAGCACCTTTAATACTTAGCAGTTATATTAAAACTGGTTTTAAATCCCAACACTCTTGTTTGATTTTTGGCTTTTAAAAAAAAGAAATCAAAAGGATTGGGTGAGGCCAGGATAACTGCTGTTGTGAGAAAAGCGGGAAATTTTGAGGTTTGGCACTTATAGGTTCTTATTTAAGAATCCCATAAAAAATCCTGAGTAGATTGGCTGGGCGGGGTGGCTCACGCCTGTAATCCCAGCACTCTCGGAGGCTGAGGCGGGCAGATCACCTGAGGTCAGGAGTTCGAGACATGCCTGGCCAACATGGTGAAACCCCGTCTCTACTAAAAATACAAAAATTACCTGGGCTTGGTGGCGGCTGCCTGTAATCACAGCTACTCGGGAGGCTGAGGCAGGAGAATTGCTTGAACCCGGGAGGCAGAGATTGTGGTGAGCCGAGATCAGGCCACTGCACTCCAGCCTGGGCAGCAAGAGTGAAACTCGGTCTCAAAAACAAAAACAAAAACAAAAACAAAAAGAACAGTCAGGCTGGTATGTGGCTCACAGCTGCAGTCCCAGCACTTTGAGACTTTGGGAGGCTGAGATGGGAGAATTGCTTTAGCCCAGGGATGTCAACGCTGCAGTGAGTTGCGCCATTGTACTCCAGCTGGAGCGACAGAATGAGATCCTATCTCAAAATAAATAAATAAATAAAGATTTTAAAATATGGAAAAGTACAGTCAGAGGACTAAGATTTATGTTCATATATGTCCATTGCAACATTATTTATAATATCAGAAAACTAAAAACAATAAAAATATATAACCATTCATATGGCTAAATATCTTCACTTGATGAAGGGTATGGTGTTTAAGAACGTGTAATAAACCTTAACAAAAAAACCCTAAAAAGCAAGATACTATTAAATTGTATGTACAGAATGATCTCAACTGTGTTTTAAAATAAAGAAAAAAAGATTAAAAAATATAAAAATATAAAAATTGTATCTACTTGGGGAAGACTATGTTTTTTCAGGAGAATGTATTATATATAGAAAGAATGTTGTTTTTTTTTTTTTTTTTTTTTAAAGTCCCATCAGTTTAATCACAATAAAAAACCCCAAAAGTGGAAAACTGAGGGGGCAGGGGAAGAGACCCCTGGGCCAAGGGCACGAGGAGCCCTGCTCATGGCACCAGGCTTGGCCGCAGGGTCCCCCGGTATTGCTGTTGCTACGAGGTCGGGGGGCAGCGATTGTCCTGTGGGAGCCACCGTTCTTCTGGGTAGGGGACCCTCACTTCTTCTGGGGTGTGCTCAGCTTCTGCATGCCCCCGGATCTTGTCCAGCAGGCCAGAGATGAAGGCCTCTGTGGGTTTGTAACAGTCAACCAGCAGCTCCTTGACCTTGGCAGCCCGGGCATCGTCACTCTCCATGTCCAGGAGCTCATCCACGTCAATCTCCAGTTCTGGGATCTCTTCCTGGCAGTCTAGATGCGCGTCAGCTGCTCCAGGATCCACTCCTCTAGGTTGAGGCGCTTCGGTAGCTCCTTGCGGTCATACTTGACGGTGACCTTCACTTGGCGCCTCACTGGGCCCTCATCGGCCGCGCCGCCCGGGCCCTCTTCTGCGGCTCCGGGGGGGCTCTGAAAGTAGACGCGTGGTCCTGGGCCGCCACTGCCCGGCCTGGGGGCCGGGGCAGCCAACGCCGCGCCCCTCGCGCTGCAGCTGTCTGCCATGGCGGCCGCCGGGGCCACGTGCGCGCGTCGGGCCCCTCCCTGCGCCGCAGCCTCCAGGATGCCCGCCGGCTGGCTCGGGTTAGCTCGCCGGCTCAGCTCCGCGCGGCTCCGCGGCTAGGGCGGCGGCGGGGGAGCCCGGGGGCAGCGGCAGCATGCGGAGCCTCCGGGCCTGGCCTGGCCGCGCCCCGTCCCCTCCCCGCCGATCCGCCCGCCCTTTGTCCTCCGCGGCCGCTGGAAAGAATGTTAAGGTTCACTAGGACTAGATAGAAGAACTTGATCGTAAAATAAATACAAGTGAGGAAAGGAATTAGATGAAATAGTATGAAGTAAATAGAATTTAAGAATTCAAGGCTGGGTGCGGTGGCTCACCCCTGTAATCCCAGCACTTTGGTAGGCTGAGGCGGGTGGATCATTTGAGGTCAGGAGTTCGAGACCAGGCTGACCAACATGGAGAAACACTGTCTCTACTAAAAATAAAAATAAAAATTAGCCAGGCGTGGTGGCGCATGCCTGTAGTCCCAGCTACTCGAGCGCCTGAGGCAGGAGAATCACTTGAGCCCAGGAGGTGGAGGTTGCAGTGAGTGGAGATCACACCACTGCACTCCAGCCTGGGCAACAGAGCAAGACTCAGTCTCAAAAAACGGAATTCAGGGAAATTGGATTATCTATGTCTTTAATTTCTGACAAGTCAACTATGTTCACACAACCTGTATT